>NC_090444.1:1057202332-1057509856 GCF_031143425.1 Pleurodeles waltl | reverse complement strand
GTGGAGAGAAATGGCCAGAAGATTGGAAAAGAGTGGGTCGAAGCATCACTTTCATAGAGTTTTTCCCTCTGGTTGTAGCAGTTTGTCTGTGGGGGAATCGCTTTGCAAACAAGTCAGTTATGTTCAATATAGACAATTTGGCAGTGGTGAACATTCTTAACAAACAGTAATCAATGGACCTGCAAATCTTGCATTTGCTCTGGGTTTTGCGCTCAAATGTAACTTATCGAGCCCGACACATTGTGGGGGTTGACAGTAAAACTGTGTGGGCTTGCAGAGCGGGTGAATGAGAGGAAGACAGTCATGCCGTGCACTTGTGGTCGGTGGGTGGGAGCGGGTGACCCAGCTTATCTTCAAGTCCCAGTCTGAATCTACTCAGCAGGCATATGAACTTACATGAGAGGAATTTTTAGAGTCATGGGCATTGAGACAGAGTCCTGACGAGTGTGTTGCTCCCCGAAGGGGCAAGGTGATAAATATCATCCTGTCAGTGATTGCGAAGGGCCTGTCGGCAGTTACCTTTGTCAGTAAGTTGGCGGGGTGGGTTTTTATGGAAAGTTGCAATGGGGTATGAACCAACTGCAGAGGAAATGGTTAAGTGGATTATGGAAGGTTGGGGAAGGGAGTGGGGCAATGCTGACAGGGTGAGGTGGCCGGTGACGTTATGCATCATAAAATAGGTTATTTCGATCCTCCTGCAGGTCTGCAGGCATGGCTTTGAGACCTTGAGATTTTCTGTGATCATGGTCCTTTTGTTTTTTTGGGCTTTCAGGGCTACAGGGGTGGTCGGGTTGAGAGCTAAGGTTGGAACTCATTGGGAAGACATGAGGTTGAGCTCTGTGCCTATACACATTTGGCTTCCAAAGTCTAAAAGGGATCAGTCTGGTCAGGACACATGCGTTGTTTTGCAGGCTTTTCCGGACTCTTGGATTTCCCTGCAGGTGTGGCGGGGGATTCGGCAGACCCAAGGTGAGGGAGGTTTTTCAGAATTAAGATGGGAGTAACATTTCAGTGCAGAAAGTCCTGGGGGTCTTGAGGAGGGATCTGATGGAGTTAGGATATGTCCTTGTGTGTGTCGCATACACGCTTTTCATATTGGGCTGGCCGCTGAGATGGAGAGTTGGGGTTGGAGGCAACAGATATCAGCGGGCATGTGGAAGTCAGACTTTTATCAAAGATAAATGAGGATGGGTTGGGTTTTGCAGGACATGCATGAATTTCGTTTTTTCTTTTCCAGGTTGTGTTGTGGCCAAAGGGAGAGTATATTTTGAGGTGTGGATATGTGGCTACCCCTTTGTAAAATGGGTGGCTCATCATGCAGCGACCAGGAGAGGCAGTACACAGCTGTGTTTCCCAGATACAGCAGTGCAGCTGAAGTTGTTGAGGTGGGGTGTTAAGAGCTGGTTCGAGCTGTTGCCCAAGATAAATTTGTAGGCAAAGGGCTGGCCCTGTCCAGACATGCTAATTTTACATTTGCGGAAGAAGGATCTAGTACGATTGAAGGGATGTGGTTTGTTTAAAAGTATTAATAACAATTTGAGGGAGATCAAGAGGCTGTGGTCCTATACTACCATCACATGGACAGAGTTTTTATTGCGGAGATCGCGGAAAGGGGCTTTTCCATCTAGGTGCCATTGCCAGGGCAACGCAGAAGGGGAACAGGGCGATGAGTACATTTTGCAAATCAGAAGGAATTCCTAATTGGAGCATACAAACATCTGATATGAGGCGGTTTAATTTTTTAGGGGTGACGGCGTGCACCTGTCACTGTTCGGGATGGAATTGTATTTGATACAAGTTAGAAATGTTTTAGAAAATTTCAGTGTTTGCCCATCAGAACTTGAGGTTTTGAATTCTGGGGATTGCAAGAAAAGTATGTCATGTTGAGACCCAATTAAGGATGTGGTGGGGGAGTCTGAAGGCATCGAGAAGGCAACAGTGGGGTATGCTCGAGGTTTGCACGTGGGAAGTTTGAATGAGGAGAGTTTGTGTTGGGTCTTCGGGTTTGGGAAGAGTACTTAGGGGAGGGGGAGGAGGATGGGTAGTTATTAGTTTGTATTAGTGAGTCTGGGTTTTTTACGTTAGTATGTATGGCTAGAGCCAGGTTTCATGTTTGAGGTTCGTGCACCGGTGTCATTAAACCTGCCTTTTCCACACTAACACTGTTTTCGAGTGTTCTTGGAAGTGCCATCCCGCTCAATGGGAATTTTGGGGGTAGGCAGAGTGCCCTGACCCCAGGGATCTTCAGGCAGGTGTTAGGGTCTTTGGATGGACATAGACAGGGATTTTCCCGTGTGCGCAGGGGTGTGACCTGTGGGACATAAGGTTAAGGACATTCAAGAGTAGGTCACCATTTTGTAGGTAATTACACACTGGCCAGCAAAGACAGTTGCTTTTTTCCCATTTCCCATCCTCCCTCCCTCCCGCTGGGCTACCACTTGGGGTGTTTTTCTTGGAATTGGTTTTTGTTGAGATTCAGTTGATGATTCAGGAGGGGAGTCTGAAGGCAGCGAGAAGGGAACACTGCGGTATGCTCGAGGTTTGCATGTGGGAAGTATGTGTTTTGTGCACCTGTGTCATTAAAGCAGCTTTTTCCACACTGTTGTAGTGTATTCTTGGATGCGCCATCCCACCGGAATGCCTCAAAGGTGTAACTGGGGAAGGGGCATGAGGCGGGATCCTGGAAGTGCTATTTGAAATGAGGAGGAGCCCCAAAGACAGCATGTGATAAGAGAACTTCAACACAACGCCCATGCTAAAGTGATGCTAAGTCAGCAGAAGATGTGTGTGGGGGGAGACAATGTGGTTGTCATCTGACATGGGAAAGCCAGGGGTGTCACAGGAGGAAGAATAAACATGCTTAAAAAATTTGAAAAAATTCCTAATTTTCTGACAGCTCATTTATTTTTTTCTCTCCAGATGGATGTATAAGATGCATGGTGACACGTATCCAGTTTTGTTCTTTAATTGAAAAGGTTTGTGCAGATTCGTCCAACAGTGCCAAAACTATAAGCAAAGCCAAAATTATCTTTCAATGGGAAGTTATCCTTACCTAGAGCTACAGAGTCACTGGCTTATGAGTGGTTGTTTGGAGAACATGGCTGCAGGCCAGGTCTTGTATCCAAATACCACGGAGTAAGGCCAAAAAGCAAGTGCGGCAGGAGCAGGACACATCAGTGATGTTTTGCCTCCAACCTTTAATGTTTCTTTTTAAAAGAAAACACAAAATTAGCCTAAAAATGAGTAAACTTTATACTTCAGCTGGTAAAATATTAATCACTGAAAATTAAAGTGACATCATGGTTCACCATTATCCCTAAAACCTCTAGAAAATTAACAATTACAGTCTACAACAAAAACATAAATTTCACTCCCCCTATGAAATCCATTTCTCTCCCAAAAATGCATTTTCCATACCTCACGTATGATGTTACAAATGTCATCGTATATTACAGTGAGGACATCAAAGTTCCTGATGATCCAGTTGTTATCACTCTACTTAAAGCTGTTTCTCAGTGTTCGACCAAGACCCTTTTCCATTCCAATTATGGCACAGTTAGGGGACAAGAGGGTATATGGAGGCTAGGACACATATTCCCAGAGCATTGGCATTCATGCAGAAGACCCAGAGAAATTAATTGTCAATTTGGACTATGATTGAGCATGTTACCACAGTGAGGGCTCTCTTCTGAACACTGTGGAAACTGTTTTTAGCTTCAAAATAATTCTTTTAATCAACTTAAAAAGTTGCTACACAGTATTTGGATTGTTACCAATCTTCCATGAAAGTAAATTTTCCTAGTTTGCATCCATTACAGTCAGTTTCTTTCTTATCCCACTTCCCACTGGTACTCTTGGCTCTGGTGTTTTGCCTCAGCAGCTCCCCCCACATGCGCGCTGCTGGCCATGCTACTCCACCTGGCACAAGCATGCTGTGCTAATGTACGGGCACGTGGTCTTCCGGGCACGAGCTCTTCCATATCCATGGGAACCTTGTAACTATGTCATGATGAATTCTACATTCCACGAATACCCCATGACATAGTTACAAGGGAGACATAGTACAAGGGAGAGGCCAGTGGCAGTTGGTCGCAGACGCTATTGCTGACTGGATGGGGCTTCTTGGATTACGTTACTTAAATTAATAAAAGAACCCTCTATCATCAGTCAATGTCTCTTCTATTATATATACCACACATGCTTTATATCACAATCCATATCTAGTGCAGTACTCTGCATATTCTAATAGTCAGCAACTAGAAATTAGAGGAGCACTCTACGTCAACCGCCCAGCCATTAACCTTATTTAGAGCACACTAAGAGCGCATTAAGAGGAGCTATGATTTGAGTATCTCATGCAGTCATCTTAGCTGTCTTTTTAGCTGCATTTTCCCCTAATCCTGATTTTTCCTGAGTGGTTGTAGAAATAACATTTTCAGCCAGACGTTTAATCTTTTCTGCAGGTGCCAATGCCTATGAGAAGACACTCTGAACCAGCAGTGTTCATGAGTCACTTGTAAACTAAATACACTTCGTAATGCATGCCACTTGCCCCATTGGGATTAGGAGGCACTTATAATGCCGCTCTTAGTTATATGCAATCGCGAGGATCCCCATCTCATTGTTTGATTCATCTGCACTCTGCACCTGAACTTGGGTCACCTACATTTCTCTGCGATGGTAACCCTAAGAGAGAATGGAATTAGAAGTCTCCGGGACGTTGTCAGGTTATAAAAGAGATACAACCCTGTTCCATTAAAAATATAAAAATAATGGAGGGGGAACATGAGTCAATTGAGAGTCTGAACCCAAAAACATTTATGGAAATATATAAACTCAGCACTTGTACCATCCAAAACATAATCTGCAATTAAGGTTTACACTTAAATATAACGAGTCCATCCCTTTGTCTCAAGTGACAAAATTATGGTGCAACAAATAAAGCGGAGCCTGAGACAACAAACAACACTTGTTTGTTCCTAACACTGTGTAACTTTCCAACCTAGGGTACAGGAGTTTTTGAATCCTGAAATTTGATTACGAAACGCTCTCCCAGATGATATCATTTTTCAAGGTCTTGGAATCTGGGTATGGAACACTATACAAGGTATTATTAAATGCGAATCTTCTTTCTCAAAATGTTTAGAGATTTTGTACTTTAGCTGATTTTTATTTTTTTTACTGCTGCAGGATATCCAGCGCCTATAGAACTTTTGAACACATAGGGCCTGATTTAAGAGGCCCTAGCGCCACCTTAGCCCCGCCATAGCGTCATTTTCTTTACACTAAAGCGGCGCTAAAGTAGCTTTTTACATGAGTCATGTTTACAAAGTGGCACAATGCATGCAGTGCGACACTTTGTAAATTATTTCGCCACATTATGTCTGCGCCAGGCATAATGTATGCCAGGGGAGTGTTCCCCTGTTAGTGGGGCCAAACAAATGGCGCAAGGAAATATAAGCGATTTCCTTGCACCATTTTTTTCGGCACTTTTAATGCCTGCTCAGAGCAGGCATTAAAAAGGGGCATGCCATTGAATACAATGGGCCCTTATGTACTCTACATACTCCTGCAGAGTGCATCAATAGCGTCAGGAATTCTGATGCTATTGCCCCTTATCCTGCACCATGGTGCGCCCTATTTTAAATAAGGCGCACACATGGTGGCGGTAGGAGGGTACTAAGGGGCACAAGGAAAGTGGTGCTGCAGCACCTCTTTTCTTAAATCAGCTCCATAGGGTTTTATACAAATGCTGTGCCTATCTCGGTACCTAGATAACTAAATGGTTTAGTATATATTTTTGTTCCTTTTTTGTGCTTGATTACAACTAGGACTGGATAGTCATGAAAACTATGTGCTTACACGTGGTCCCCCTTGATATTAATGCACATGTATAAATATAATTTATTGTCAAATATATTTGGTAAACCCAATTTCTGGCCTATCCACATACCAAGTCTAAATGAGTGCCACAGCTCCTATCTTTGTGGGTGAGTGCTTATGATCCCGACAAACTACCCTCATTTTTTCCTAAGCCTTTAAAAGTTCATTTTTTCATGAATGTCAGTAGAACTAAGATGCAGTGTAAAATAAGGAATTTCTATATGCCTCCATGTGTTGAGCAGTGATATATTTGATTTAAAAATGCCACAGAGAAGAAGTGTACAATGTACGTTATTTCAAGAAGGGTTTTTGTTTTATTTCAGCAGAATTTACATGTTACAGGTTATAAGATTTTGCACACCAGATAGCTGAATATTTTCATGTTGGGTGCTTGGGTGTGGGGGTTATGCAGTCAAACACTTTGCTCCCTACATACACATTTTTCTGGGACAGCCTCAACAGTAAATCTTTATGTACAGTAACGTGAAACATTAGAATTCGTTTATTGCCATCTTGAAGCCACTGTACTGATCTCCCTCAGCGACTTAAGTGGACCACATTTAACGACGTGTTCCTGGACAAAGCACCATAGCACGCATGAACTTTAAAGTATTCAAGCCGGAAACCAGATGACATTTACTTTCAAAAAGAGGCAGGGAAATGATTACGTATAGGGAACATATGTGTATTGAGAACTGGGAATAAAATGTAGGTTTTTAACAATCCATGCCACACCCATATATTTATAGACAGAGTCAGCAAGCACCTCTAGGTTGATTTGTAACAGGAGTTTGTTTCCACCCAGCTTGCTTCTTTTTCTCTTTAAAGCAATGGGAGCCTGTTGGTCTCTTTTACTTAAGTAAGTACAACAGATTGAGAGAGCATCAGCTTTGATAGCAGGAATCATAAAAAAGAAAGAGACAGCCCTTTTTAGGTCTGACTTGACAGCACAACTGTTTCTAGGTCCTGATTACGAGTTTAGCAGTCCGTGAACTGACATGGTGGCGGCTGATCGACTGCCATCAGCTTAGCGGTTGTCGCAACAACAGATCGTCGTACCATCATCCACATGATATGGGGTTCACGGTAAGGGTGCCAAATACACATGTCATTGTGTCCCGGGTTATAGCCATTCACAACAAATGAAACATTCACAGCTACCAAACACGCCCTTTGCGCAGGTTACTGGCATTTCTACAGCACACTCCACAATAACACACATCTGCCCATCTCAGGCACAGGGACAGTGAAGTGTACAGAACAGCATGTCACACAACAGCAACACTACAGCAACATCACATCTATCAATTTAACTGACACCCTCACATTCCTCACATGCCTTGGGCTATTGTCAGATTGAATACAGATATGTACGGATGTGACATTGAACACAAATACCCCGTCCACGAAACATCCCTGGAAAGGACCTAAACATCACTCAAGTTGCAACACGATGGAAGGTCAATGGGATGCACAATATTTTTCGAGACAAATATCCAGCGCTCCCAATGCAAATAATACAGCTCAATAGGGATGGTAGCATCAGGAGCACTCATGGAAGGATACTCCACTGGGACACAATTCGCTTTGCACATGTCATTAAAACAAAATTTGCACAGGAACTGGCTCTTCATGTATCTCAGGGACAAACAATAGTAGTGCCTAGTGCCATGCCTATGTGAATAATGTGTATGTGCAAGTCAAGAAAGCACATACGACAGCAGCAGCATGGCCATAAATGTAGATGAAGTAGCTGAAAAGTACACACATCAAAATTGACTCATGCTCAGTCAAATGCAAAGGAAGCTAGCACAATTGAACACCCTCCATATGTGGACAAACAAAACTCAAGCTTCCACTCATAAGACAAATGTACAATCTATATCAGGGGGATAAATCTAGCACAATACATGCTGACATTGGACAACACAAGATGAATTACTTACCATAGCAAACATAACACAATGCAGTGACATCCCAATTGCATTAACAAACACATATCCATACAGTGAACATCTACCTGTGCCCTGGGTAACACAAGCACTGCCCACAAAGACAGAATTTGCAAACAACAGCAAATGGATCAGCAATCAGGGTGAAACACACATAACTGTAGGCATACAACAAAAATTACACAGGAGCAACATAAAGGTAGAAAAGTAATTGCAGGATAAATGTGTTTCCAAAAATCAACAGCTTGGGTTTATTGGATTTAACGCTTAAGAGCAAAGGCCATTGGCCAGTCCATATATGTCCATGCACAATACTGTGCCGAAATATGACTCAAATGACTGCCAGGGAACCCCCACAGGATGGGGCATCAAGTGGGCAGGCAGGCACCTCTGAGATCATCCTTGGGTGGGGTCCGATTTGGGATGAGTGGGTTTTGGTTTGGGAGAGGAGTCTTTTTCTTTGGAGGGGTGCGCTTCTTCTCGGGGGGAGGGGTATGGGTGCTTGAGGGGGGCAGGTGTGACGGGAGGGTTGGGATGTGGGTTTGGGAGGAGGTTTGTAGGTAACAGGGGAAAGGGCAAGGTCAAAAGGAAACTCTCTTTGGGTAGACAGGTAGGATCATCAGAAGAGGTTGGGGATTTGGAGTTTGAGGGAGTGGTCATCCTGTGTATGGGTATAGATGCCTTGGGTGTGTGTGAGGCATGCTTCTGCTTGGGTGGTGTCTGTTGCGTGTGTGATCGTGGGCATTTGCATGTCTTGTGGGGGCTGGGAGGTGGAGGTGCTCGCTATTGTGGGAGTGGTGGATGTGTGTGTGTCTGTTATTGTGGTGTTTGTGGGTATGCTGGATGTGGTAGATGTGTCTGTGTGTTGGGGTGGTGTCTGTGGGTATGGTGAATGAAGTGGATGTGCCTGTGTGTGTTGGGGTGGTAGATGTGTCTGTGTGTGTTGGAGTGGTATCTGTGGGTATGGTTGATATAGTGATATGTCTGTGAGTGTTGTGCTGATGTCTGGGGGTCTGGTGTGTGAGGTGTGCGGGTCCGTAAATTGTGAGCTGTTGTCTGGGTGTATAGTGGGTAAGGTGGATGTGTCACTGGGTATTGTGGTGGTGTCTGTGGGTATGCTGGATGTGGTGTGTGGGTCGGTGGGGGTGGTGCAGTTGTCTGTGAAAGTGATGGCTGATATGGCATCTGTGGGTGAATGTTGAGTGTCTTGTGGTGTTTGTCTCAATGTGTGCTGCTTGTGTGTGTTGAGGTGGGTGCATGTGAATGTATCTGTGTGCTTGGGACAAGTAGAGGATAGGGAATTTGGATTGGGAACAGGGAAGTGGAGGGGGGGATGTGATAGGGTGGATGGCTGCTATCAGTGAGGAGGCCAGAGCCTGAAAAGAGCTCTGTAGGCCAAAGTTGTCACTAAAAATGTCTTTCAGGAAAGCAATGATCTGCTGAAATTGGCTTGCCAACCCCTGGATGGCATTTACAATGGCACTCTGTTCCACAGTGATACTCCTCAGGAGGTCAATAGCCTCCTCACTCAAGGCAGCAGGGATAACAGGGGCTGTGGCTGAGGTGCAAAAGGCAAAGGATATGCCCACCCTTTTGGGTGAGCGCGCACTGGCATCTGGGTAGGGAGCAACAGGGAGGGTGATGATAGAACTACTGGGGGTGACAGACAAGGATAGTCCAAGAGAAGGTCCTAATGGGTCTGTCACCATTAGGAAGTTGCCACTGGAGGTAGAATCGGATTATGACAAAGTTGATCCTGTGTCCTCCGAGGCACTTCCCTCACCCTCTGGGTCACTGAGTCCCTCCGTGTCGGTGGTGTCATGACTAGAGCTACCATGACCAGATCCTTCCCAACTTGGTTGTTCCCTGTCTCCTTTGCTTGCCTGGGCTGATTCTGCAAATGCAAAGAGGAAAATGTTCACCACATATTCCTGATTACCCTTGAATAACAGCTGTAATTAGCAAACAGTACCATGATGTGAAGTAAGCCAATGCATTAAACTACATCATAGTGGCTCCTACATGCACCATACCATATGCGTGCATGACACATGAACTGTCAACAGTTGCCCACAGGAGATTCAGGATCTCAGACAACTCCAATTGCATGGGTAAAGTTGTGCACCACAATAACCATTGAACAAGTAGAATACCTCATCACCCTCAATGCTTTTTCACATGGAGCAAACCTCAGTGACCGTTTATCATACAATAGTAGGCCAATGACAAGTTCATTCCCACAGATTCCACACAAGGTCATGCAGATATCCATTTGTCACATATACAATAACACAACAAACATAAATGATACTCTAAAATTCTGCCATATTGCTGACAGCAGTGCAATAGCCCGAAGAAGGTGACATAGAAATACTCATGTCACACTGGAAACATATCAACAATGCATACTTCATCATGTATAATTTGTCCTAATGGAGTCATGGAGGTAGTACTAATGTTGCTCATATATACTACTCATTTGGCATGGAAATATACACTGTTGAAAAACGTGCAAATTGTCAGGGAGATATGCCTTTAAAATCCACAACACAATGAATCAGCAAGCCCCAGAGAAATTACCACTACAGTTTGGCACCCCTTAAAATGACATACTCTGATTGAATCACTGGAAGCCATTAGTCCTTTGTATGTTGGAGACACCAAGAGATTTGCAAGTACCTGTAGAAGGCCCTAAGCGTGTTGCCCAATGGGAAGCTACATCACTGTCTCCATTTTGGTCCTGCAAACCCAGATGTATGGGGATGGATGGTTGTACCCAACCACATGTGATTCCAACATAAATGCAAGTCATTCCATGATGCATGCCAGCAGCCAGGTAACACACCTTCCCCATTACACATGTGCAATGGCATGAAAATGCACATTGTGTGTAAAACCCACCTGTTATACCCCTCATTTCTACTGCAGTTGTACATGCCAAATAGCATGCAATGATGGGTGAGGGTATGTGTGAGCCAACAATCAATGGTGACACACTCCTGTCTATGGACCACATGAACTGTAGCCCCATTGCATGTGTACAATTCCAAATACAGGTTGGCATGCACATATAAGTGAGGGAATACATAAATTGTCCCAGGAACACAGGTAGATCAGGCATGAAACAGAAGTGTACATATTTTGTCAAAAGAAAAAGGGACACATGCTAACATGTCAGCACAAGGAATGTTGGCAACAATGATGGCATAAATCATGTCAATGGACCTTCTCCACTTACCAAGGAAAGGTTATGATCTGTAGCTGCACCCGAAGAGCAATGTATGCTCTGTCACATGTATGATGGCCACCTGCACATGACAGTCAGTAGTGAGGCATCAGCAGTCGTCACACACTGAAGATAAGTGGCCTCTGCGGGGACGGATGCCAATCTACTCACGTGAACAGACACATCGCTGAGGACAGTGAACCATCACTTCTTTTTCTTTGGCCTGTAACACTGAGGAGTAGTGGTCTTTAGCTTACAAATTACACCCACTACAACAGCAAACACTTGATTGATCAATGTGCAGAGACATGTGTTGCCCCTGGAGAGTGAATTTGTTGTGGATTGTATCCAGTTGTGTCCTAGGTCCCTGGGCTTAAGGTAAGACACACCAGTATGCAACACATTACATATCTACACACACAGTTTCTCATCTCATGTGCTACACATTGTCCATCCCCAATTATCAGGGGGAGATGTCAGAACCTAACACATCAACTTGGCTATGTGACAGGCAGGAATATGCCCTGTACTCACTCCCTTGTGGCTGCTGTGTTCCGCTCAAATGCCCATCAAGGTCTGAGTATGCCACCACCAGAATGTTGGCCATTGGTGGGGTCGTGGTCCGACGGGCTCCCCACCACAGCGGGACCTCTGTGATCTTCCAGGTCCAGCATCTCAGGTCCTCCCACCTCTTGCAACAGGGAACTCCGCCAGCTCTGGACTCCTAGCACCCGCACCTTTTGGGTGATGGCTCTCCAAATCTCATTCTTCTGATGGGCATTTACCTGTATGGATTCAGGAGACGAATCAAGTGATTACAGACACAAGTTTTTGGCCAAATGGTTGCGTCACTCACATGTCAGAAACAACAAGCACAAAATTCTAAACTTGTTGACACACCACAAGTGTAAAGCATACATGCAAATAGGTACAGGGACATGACTACACACTTTTGGATTCATCTGCAGACTAACCCACTAACCTCCTTATGGACTACACTGACTAAGCAAGCTTACTGAAACAGGTTGCCCATGCTCCAGCAACACGTACTGTGATGTGAGCCACAATAAAACACTACACACCAATATGGCTTCTGAAGGGTAAACTCCCTAGGCCTAACTGGACCAACACATTTACACTATGCAAGACTGACTCACCTCATACAGTCCCTACAGGCAGCTACCATAGTACAGACTTCACACTTACAGTTGAGTGACAATGAAAGTTCTGCCATGGAGGGTACGGAAAGTGTCTTCCCTATGTATGTGTGGACATGTGGTCTACCAAATGCAGACTCATGCCACTTCAGGGTGGGCCCTGTGGTATGTACCTGTACCACAGTACACTCCTTTGGACACATGTTTTAAACCCACAAAGATGGCATCCAACATACAAAGGTATGTACTGTACAATGTCTGCTAGGTAACCAAGCTACTGAATCCCTTGCCATGATCTCCCAGGAATCTACACACTGTCTGCACTGTGGGTCTTTCATTTGTGCAATAAGCCAGTACAAGACAAATATGACTTCCGTGAAGGTGACGACAGAGCTGTGGGAGTAAGGGACCTGTCATGATTCAAATGCACACATTGACCATGATGCAAAATGCACATATGGACTAGTTCTGGGATTTACACCAGTAACCATTCCTAATCTAGTCAATAGACTGAGTCATTGAGGGCATGTTTTGTCACTAGAGCTGGTCTCTGCAGGCTGAGCATACAGAACCTACATGACACTCACATTTCCATCACCTCAGTGCATGATAGAAGATCATGTGGCCATCAGCAATGTGGCTTGTGTGACAACCTAAAGGTCAGAATGAGTCATGATATCCCTTCCAGACAACAGTTTGGCAAGGCCAGATGTGGGGTGAAAGATCTGTGGCACAATACACATTACTTACAAGATCCTCAAATGACTCAGACAAAATGCATACACTGCTCATGCTGTCATGCACATACACGTTGTCTAACATTTACAGTCATCATAAACAAGGACATGTCATTCTATGGCAGTAAAGTCTTCTTACATAGTTATGTGAATCCAACACTAGGAGGATCTAGGACCCCAAAAAACATCACACAACACAGTGTGAATGAACACAACATATAGGGGGTTATTCTAACTTTGGAGGAGGTGTTAATCCGTCCCAAAAGTGACGGAAAAGTGACGGATTTACCACCAGCCGTATTACGAGTCCATTATATCCTATGGAACTCGTAATACGGCTGGTGGTATATCCGTCACTTTACCGTCACTTTTGGGACGGATTAACACTCCTCCAAAGTTAGAATAACCCCCATAGTACTGATCATCAATACCTTTTCATTGTACATCCCATTAATGCCACACAGACTGCAACAACAGGCACCAAAGCAGTCTAACTGGCACACAGGGGCACATTGTAGCCTGTGAGGAGGGAAAGGATGGTGTTGAACACAGTCAGTTGTGCACATGAGGTACTTACCTGCTCCTCTGGTGAGTCAAAGAGCTGTCCATACAAGGGAAGGACCTCAGTCACAAGCCTCTCCATCTCCTAAGGAGAGAAGGCAGGGGCACTTTCACCTCCTGGACGTGGCATGATTGTTTCCAGAGGTGGCACACAGAAGCTGAAGTAGTGAACGTGTTGCTGGCAGCACTGTCAGGAGTCAAGTGACTGACTTTGCACAATGCAGCGGACACTATGCCACATAGGCGGTCATCACCACCGCCGGACACAGCCACTGGGCCGTGACCGCCATAGGCAACAACGTTAGCCCATAGCTGCTTCCACCACGGTTGTAACTGCCTACTGCGTCTTCCACGCAGATGACTTACGCCGGTGGCCGCGGGCAGTTCCTAATGTCCAGTGGAGTAGGGCAGGAATCTGCAATTTTGGTGGTTTGAAATTTTGTATATGGTCCTATAAAATGTGTCACACCTAAAATGAATGTGTATGATCATCACAAGCATCCTTATTCTGTATTGTTATGTAGGTCCTACTATGCAACCACCAGTGTAGTGTGTTGCAGGGCATAGATGGCATATGACGGCGGTGCACTGTCCACCACCACTGATGGTATTTTTGGCAGTTGGAAAATACAGTCACATTTCTAGGGGCAATTGTGTAGCAGATAGTTGGGTGTCACCCGAGTCCATGTTGTAGACACGTGTTCACAACCGTGAGGGTCGCATTTGACCCTTGTGTAGTTGCCAGCTGTGATGTGTACTGGGTGTCCTGTTACCCAGTCAGAAATGCCTTGTCACATGATATTGTTGGCATTGATCATGTATGTTGCTGTGAACGGAGTGACTAATGTTTCAAATCATGTCTTTTCACACATAGGTTGCCTAGGAGACGGAGGATGCCACAACGTCCTGTCTACCCTCCATTGCCAGACCTTCAGATCATGAAGGAACACCATGTCATCCAGCTGTACCATCTGAATAGGCAAACAATAGTGGATTTATGGCATCAGTGGAGCCAGATCTGATGCCAGCTAACACTAATCCACACTGCATACCACCCATTGTTGTCATGTCAGTATTGCACTTCCTGGCCACAGGGTCCTTCCAACATACATTGGCCCTATCTGCTGGTTTGTCCCAACCTATGGTCAGTGTGGTGTTGCGAGATTTCAAGTCAGCATTGTTGAAACACATTGACAGCTATCTCAGGTTCCCCTGACATGAGGATTTAACTAATGTGGAGACTGGCATCTATGGTTTTGCATGCCTCCCACATGTGGTTGAGGCCATTGATGGCACACATGTTGGCTTGGTGCCACCACAGGCCACTGAACAAGTCTTTCACAACAGAAAAAAAAGTCCATTTCATTAGCGTGCAAGTTGTCTGTTTGGCGGATCTCTACATCTCAAATGTGTGTGCCCATTTTCCTTGATCAGCCCATGATTCCTTTATAATGTGGAAAAGCACCCTACCCCAGCTGATGACACAACTGCAACCAGAGAGGGCCTGGCTGGTTGGTAAGCCACGTGTGTCTTGATTGTGTGTGTGCGAAGTCAGGCACTACAATCATGAAGTTAGTGACTCATTGTTGCACTTTTGTCCCATTCAGGAGACTCAGCATATCCAAGCCATCCTTGGTTATTGATGCTGCTGAGGAAACTAACTATGCCAGGGGAAATACGCTTCAAAGGGGCTCATGCAAGAACACTGCAGGCAGTAGAGCGGGCTTTTGGGCTCCTGAAGGCCGGATTCAGGGGTCTGGACAGGACTGGTGGATCCCTCCTCTATTCACCTGGGAAAGTGTGTCAGATCACTGTGGCATGCAGCATGCTCCACAACATCGCCCTGCAGAGGAATATCCTGTATATCCCAGAGGAGGAGGAGCCTGCAGTGCCACTGGGTGAAAATCCTGACTGACGATGACAGTGGTGAAGAGGAAGGAGCTGACTTGCAAGAAGATCTCATCCACGGCTACTTCTCATGAGTGTAAATATGTCACGTGAGGTCATGTCTGTTACTGTACAATGACCTTTAGCTGTGAGAATGCGTGGAGTTCAGTGTTTTCCAAACAGCTAGGGAGCTGATATACTGCAAAAATCTGCCAAAGGCTGATTGATAAGATAGCTTTTGACACATCCTCACCTTAATGATCTTGCTTTTGTTTGTCAGAATTATTGCAATGGACTTTGTTTTCCAGATGCTTGCTATGAGACTTGTGGTATATGTATGATTTCAAGCCTATACTGCTTGTTTTGTTCTTTATGCAGGTACCTTCACCATGAGATCTTCATGTGGGTATTTCAAAGTTGTGACTTTTGCAGGTATGTGAGTCTGTTCTGACATACAAATTGGACATGGATTGTCCGGGGTAATGTAGGTCACATAGTTTGGGTGTATGATACCTGTACCAAGACAGCTTGTAGAGTGTTTGAATAGAAATTCAGAAGTACCCATTGGGCTTGTTTTCTGTCCTGTAGTGGGCCTGATGCATCATGTGGTCATTATGTGGCCATAAAATATGTAGTCCTAGCTTACGACCAATCCTTTTTCCATTCACATAGGCCAAACACTCTTTTTGTGTGACCTGTATATACCTGTAGTTGTGTTGAAGGCCACAGTGTCTGTGCCACAACAATGACATATTTTGGTGTCATACCACCTCATGTATGAGCATTGGATTATAATGACCTTGTGATCAGGAATTGTTGTACAGCTATCTGTCTGAATCTTGGATAATGTGATGTTGGATTACTTTGGTGTGGTGTGTGATAAGGCTCAAACAGATTACATCAGCCACTTCAGTATTTGCCTATTCTACAGGACAATGTATGACAAACCCCTTCCTTTGTGGTCTGGAAGACTGTGCCTGTGAATATGTTCATTGGCTCAGTATGAGACAATCATTTACGTTTCCTATAGTTTGGACATATTGACAGCCTATTTGTTGTACACTGTAATAACTGTTTCAGTTTGACCAGACCCTTATATGTATGTGTTTGTATAGGATGCTTATAATCCTGAGCTGGAAACTGTGTACATGCAACCTATCCCATCTTGAAAAAGTTCCTTAGATCATCATTGTATGGTTCACATGGTCTGACATAGCTGCATGACTCAATATGAAAGCAATGAATCAGTGATGGGTGATTTTATTGTGAAGCTATGAATAACAGAAACTATACGTCTCATGACCCAACCAAAATGAAATATGTGAAACGGTCAGTCATGGTGAATAAACTCATTAGAGTAGATGCCACACCACTGGGAGTCCAGAGTATTCCTCCCGTTGGAACTGGAATGTGATTCAGGGTCAGTCCACAGAGTGCATGTGTGGCACACAAAGGCGGACATTAATGAAGAGTGTTATTGCTGGCAGTAGTGGGTGCCTTGCCATCTGTACCTCCTGGTTTCTTTGCTGGACATCCCCGCTTGTGTGTGTGTGTGTTTGGGGGTGATCAGATGCTACAGAGGCAGGGGTGTCAGTGTCTGGTTCTTCCTCTGGCAGGGCCTCCCTTCCTGTGGCTGGTGCCAATGATGATGAGCCTGCTGTTGATGAGCCAAAGGAAGGGTTAACCTGGTTTTGAAAAGCCCTGCTCAGGGTGGTATGTATGTCCCTCAACACCCCTGTTAGGGACGCCATGTTGGAATTGTGGGCCTCCATCTGTTCACACATACCCCTAAGCATGTCCCTCTGTAGCTGCTTGATCGCCTGGAGTTTGATCAACACCTGGCCCATCACACCATGAGATTCCTGATAAAACCTCAAGACATGGCTGATGGTGTCCTGGCCAAGAGTAGCCCTAGTGGGGCACCCTGCTGGCCCACAGTATCCCTCTCACACACCCTACCCCCACGGCCCTGTTTTCTTGCCACAATGTGCCGTCTCCAACTTGGTTCTGGAAGCTCATTGCCTGAAGTGGTGCGCTGCAACTCATAATTCAGGATTGGGGCACAAGATGGTGGACACTGTGCTAGGGACACGGGAAACATCCTGAACAACTAGGTCTAAACCACTACTTGCCTGAACCACTACTGCTAAACAACTAAAAAGTCCCTACAACTAAGTACTGAACAACTACTGTCTAAACAACAATTGTGCCTGAACAACAATTGCCTGAACAACTAATTTTAAGGTAAGGTTTTCTTTTTGTTTTTTATGGTTTATTAGTTGTTTAGAATATATATTAAAATTAGTTGTTCAGGCAATTGTTATTCAGGCACAATTGTTGTTTAGACAGTAGTTGTTCAGTACTTAGTTGTAGAGATTTTTTAGTTGTTTAGCAGTAGTGGTTTAGGCTATAGTTGTTTAGGACCTAGTTGTTCTGTCACATATTCAGGGACACAGGTTGGGGAGTGAATGGTTTCCTGTGATGTTGATGGAAGAGGGCTGGGAGGTGGCATTGTGAACACAATAGGATTCACTGTTGCCATCTGAGCTGCTTGCCCAAATGGGTAATAACCGTCCTCTCTGTCCAGAAGACCAGGACTGTTTTCATCACTGAGGGCTACATCCAGGGGGGTAGTGGTATTCTTTTCCGTGGCCTCTGTGTGCCATGCGGCAACTCAACCTGTTGATGAAAAATGTACATTGTTACTGGTTGAATTGTGACATCTACCTTTAAAGGTTTTGTGTTAGAGTAAGCAGAGACCTTGGAAAAAGTTAAGTAGTATGTAATCCAATTGTGCCAAGTAACCATGGTATAGGATGATTTAACATGAGAGGTGTGAAGCGTGCTGACCCAATTTGACCCAAGCAGCTGATGAGATGTGCAGATCAGTTGCACTTTGGAAGATGGCCTGAAAATGACATTTTAACACCAGAGCAGGTAACAAGGTGAAGAGGCACGATATGGCTTTGACTATTTGGAGGCCTACTTGAGTGGATGCAGGCAAACCCAGGATTTTGTGGTATATGTGACTGTAGTCATCATGTGCACATTGCTGTGCCAATGTGGTCGGGTACCAATCAATTGATGCATCTGGAGACTTTAGGAATACTTGTTGTACACACTGTGGAAGGTGCCATTCCTAGTCTCAATAGTTCCATTTTGAGTTAGTAAGTCAAGATGGAGCTAGGTAGACAGACACGTCTCTGAGTCGAGCATAATCTGTATCTTGATTACTCCCAGGTGGGTACACTTAAATTGAGAGTTAACAAACAGGTGTCTTTAGGCAAGTAAAAACTGGGCATGTGGTTGGGGTTACAGAAACAGGGCCTATTGGGCTTTGCAGACAGGTCATTCCCTCTACTTCCCAACAGTTAACAAATGCTATACTCCCAGGTGAGTGAAGAGGGTAAGAATGATTACAGGTGTATTTGAGCAAGTGAATACTAGGCTGGTGTTTGGAGTTACAGATACAAGGCTTCCTTGGGGTTGCAGTCATGTCATTCTCTCTACTACACATAGTATAGACATGGTATCCTCCTTCAATTGAGAGATTGCAAACATGAGTATTTGTACAAGTGAACCCTGGGCTGGTGTTTGGAGTTACAGACACAAGGCCTCCTTGGAGTTGCAGTCATGTTACTCTCTATACTACACACACTATACATGTTATACTCCCAAGTGAGTACACTTCTATTGAGAGTTGAGGAATAGGGGTATTTGGACAAGTGAACACTGGGCTGTTTGGAGTTATAGACACAAGGCCTCCTGGGAATTGCAGTCAGGCCACTCTCTCTACTACACACACTATACACATGGTATCCTCCCAGGTAAGAAAACGTCAATTGAGAGCTAGCAAACAGGACTATTTGGACAAGTGAGGACTGTGCTGGTGGTTGGTGTTAGAGAAACAGGGCCTCCTGAGAGTTGTAGTCAGTTCAATCTCTCTACAACACACACTATACACATGACATCTTCCCAGGTGAGTACACTTCAATTGAGAGTTGAGGACCAGGGGTGTTTGGACAAGTAACCACTGGGCTGGTGCTTGGAGTTACAGACACAAGGCATCCTGGGAGTTGCAGTCAGGTCACACTCTCTACTGCACACAGTATGCACATGGTATCCTCCCAGGTGAGAAAAACTTTAATTGAGAGATTACAAACATTGGTATTTTGGTGGTTGGAGTTAGAGAAACAGGGCCTCCTGGGAGTTGCTGTCAGGTAACTCCCTCTACTACACACACTAGACACATTTTGGGTATTACATATCTGATGGCAAGCTGCATTTAGGTTTGGATATACAGTTACATGTTGAGACATGCCATGAGTCCTGGGGTGATTTGTTGATATTGTAAGACTTACAGGTACCATTTGGACATATGGCATGTGATGGGCCTTGGTAGCTCTGATGTTGGGTCCAACACTACAGATTGGCAGTGTTCACACTCAGATACTCTGTATATTGAATGTTGGTGAAATACATGAGCAAGACAGTGACAAAAGCTGAGCTGTGAGAATGCAGGACCCTGCATTTCTGTAACAGTTTTTGTGTTGTGACTTACCAGACTCCACTCCCCCAAGTATTCCTGTCAAGTCCTCTGGATGCAGGATGGTCAAGACCTTCTCCTCCCAGGGAAAGAGTATTAATTAGGCACTGGGAGGGCCACCTCCAGTCTTCTTGTCCTGCACCTGGTGCCTGGCAACCAGGGAATGCACGTTGCATCCTCAGATCGTTCCATCTCATCCTGATGTCCTCCTTTGTGCGCAGGGTGGTGCCTGCAGCATTCACTATGTCAACTATCCTGTCTCACATTTCCATTTTCCTACTGAGAGGAGTGTGCTGGACTTGGTCTCCAAACAATTGTGGCTCTACTCTAATGATTTCATATATCATGACTATCAACTCATCCCCTGAAAAACATGGATTTGTGGACCGTGACATGACTGAAAAATAAAGGGGGTGACAGTGACTAGCTAAACAAGACAAGTGTATATGGGGAAAATAAATATACAATGTTTGTGAAGGGTGTAAAATGTGAAAGTGGAAAAAAGGGCTGCCTTATAATGAAAATGGATGCCAAGATGTTTGGTATGTCTTGCAGTGGAAATGGAAAGGATTGTGGTCTGTGGAGGGGTGTGTTTAATAGTGTGCTTTGCAGGTGTGTCCACTTGGCCAATGGGTGTCAGCTGTGTTTTCTTTTAATTCATCCAAAGTGCTGGCGGTCTGCCTTTTTTGCTTGGCGAGTAGCAGTCCTGCCTGCATAACTGATCTTTTTAGGACCTCGAACATCGCGGTCTGGGGGTCCGAAAACCAGTCTTGCAATCAGGCCCATATTGTCTACAAAATGAATGGAATGCATTTCAGGTTGTCACTTTTCAATGAGTGATTCAGTTTCAATGCACAAAAAACTATTAACCATCTGTAAAATGCACTAACTCATCACACTTTTTGTAACACTCAGTTCCTTATCCCACACAAACATTGTATACCAAAAGGTACCATTTTGTTATTTACTTACTGCAACCATCTTCTTAATGCTGTCCTATTTGCCTTTCATTGTTTGCATTTTGAGGCATACTGATCTAATGATGGCTGCCTGAAGTTTTGCAAGATCAACAATAAAAGCTGCAATGTCTCAAAACTTTGGGCCTGATTACAAGTCTGGCTATCTCAAGACTACCAGACTCACAGTGGCAGTTTGACCGCCACAGCTTTGGTGGTCCAACTGCCACAATACGACCCTGGCTGTCTGACTGCCAGGGGACCACCGTCTCTGCCAGGATCTCTGATCCCGATGGGATGATGGCGGTCTTGGTTGTGATCAGCCAGGGTGGCTGATTACAACATTGTTCTCTTCCAGTCTTTTCATGGCAGTTTCACCACCCTGAAAAGGCTGGTGGAGAACAAGTGCATGGGGCCATAGGGGGTCCCCTGCACTTCCCACACCCTTGGCATGGACAGTGCAGGGGACCCCCTGCCTAGCACCCTTGTAATGCACACTGTCAGCTGTGCAGACAGTGGGCATTTCAAGGGTGCTAGTGCACCCTGCGTGTGGCAGCATTTCCGCCAGCTCAATTATGAGTTGGGCACAATGCTGCCACACCTTTCCCAGTGGGCTGATGGATGGAAACCTTGGTTCCCACCCATCAGCTGAGTGGGAAAGTTGTAATGGGGCCAGTGGGGAGACCACCAGCATTGTGGTGGTCTCCTCGTCCGAAGTTTGGCAGTTGAATGTTTCCGACCGCTAAACTAATAATAATCCCCTTTGTGTGGCCATTTTGGGATGAGGCCATTACAGCTCACTTTACGGTGTGCTGCAGATGTTGGTCATACCTCTTGAACTCCAGAAAGTAAAGGTATACCAGCCTACTCTGCGGAGCAGAGAAAATATGCAGGTGTCTCATGACACCTCAGTCTTATCTTACTCTATGTAGGGACAGTTTGGGACAGAGCAATTATTCCCACCAGAAGCATACAGCTATTCATTGAGTTCCCTTGATCCTGTCCAAGAACTAGTACACACAAAAATGTACAGATCTAGGTGCTAAATTCTTATTTTATACCACACTCTAGTATGAAATATATTAGAACCTTGACTAAGAATATTGCAAGTATATTGGCAGTAGCAAACACAAAAAATATATACAAAATATGGATAGCATTCTATTAGTTAATATACATTTCTTCCTACGTGGCTCAGTGTTACTTAGCAATGGTTAATCTGTCATAAAAAATAAATTAAATGCAGAACTCTTATACTTGACTGCTAAGGCTATACTCAGGTGGGGCCAACTTAGCCCACCGTTTTTGAATAAAATATTGATTTAAAAATGACAGGAGACAGAAATAGCAGAAATTAAATATTGTGACACTCAGATATCATGTTGCACAAACATCATGGACAAGAATATAGTTTTTTGAGGTAAGTACTATCAATGTAAATAATGTAGATGTTTTTAATATTGCTTTCACTAAGATAGTGCTTAAAATAACGTTTTATATTTATTTTAATGGTTTTTTTTAAAACAAACTTTATTGTATTTTGTTGTACATAGAAAAGGTGTTTTTTCATTTATTGATGTATTCACATTAGTAAGCCTTGTATTGATAAGATATATATAGTAACAACAGTATATCAAGCTTTATAAATAATGTCTCATAGTAGTTACGTACATTTCTCAGGAGGAATTCATTGGTTATAAATAACATTATCACCAGAACCTTACAGCTCAGAGCTAATCAGCAATACATTTCACCCCACCCTAACCCCAACCAGTCATCTATAATGTGAAACGCAAGAAACAATTGCTGTAGAAGAAGAAGTTTAGGGGGTTTGGGGGAGAAGGGAGACAGGAGTCAAGAAAGAGATTGACATAGAGGGTGTGCTATGCTATTGGCGCTAGGTAAGCTCCACGATAAGACACCTGTTGTGGGAAAGCCAGGGTGGGACTCAGTATAGCATTAAAGTAGATTCTTCCCTCAGCCTACAGGCCACTGGTCCTAGTGAGTTTGGGCATTAAACGTTTCCAGGAAGGCATCCCTTGCTAAGGCAATTGGTTGCTTCCAGAGTCCACGGTAATCTTCTCTGCACAATGCATGACCCTCAGCTGTACCCCAGTGTATGACCTCTTCCCGCCTTAATGTGTTTTAGTTCCTATATTAACTTTATGTGTTGCCAACATTATATAAATGTTATGAAATGTTTTTACAATTTAGCTTGTGAATGTAAGTGATTTATGATTTTGTATTATTTTTTTAATAGTAATTTATAGTGTTGTGGGTTGCTTGGTTTGTAGGGTAGATAGAGTGGAAGGTTATTAAGGTCATAATTAATTAAGAATTATTTCATACATTTTATTTAGTTATATAATTGATATTTATTATGTAATACAGATTTTTTTTCACTGTATATTATGTGCAGGCTACTAGGTTTGTAAGGATATAGGATGGGGGTTAATTAAGTAATAATTATTAACAATTCATTATTGATTGTTAACTAATTATTTGACTGGTTTTTAATTATGTAAATTATGGGATACTTATTTATTTTGCTTATTTTCAACTACAGGCTGCTAGGTTAGCAGGGCTGAAGGGTGGGAAATTAATTAAGTAATTATTAATTAGCAATTTATTATTTCATTGATTTTTATTTATGTAAAATATAGAATACTGATTTATTTACTTCTATTTTAGTTGTGGGATGCTTGATTTGTAGGTATTGAGGATGGGAAGTTAATTAACTAAAAATTAATTAGCAATTAATAATTAATTGTTACTGAATTATTTAATTCATGTTAGGTATGCCAGTTATTGAATAGTTATGTGTAGCTATATTTTAGATGTAACCTGTTGGGCTTTTAGGGGTAGAAGGTGGGAACTTAATTAATTAATAAGTGAATTACAATAATTTACCAATTGATAATTATTTTGTATTGAATGGTAACAATGCAAATTTATTGTTTTAGTTTTTTAATACATATATAAATATATGTAATCATGTTACATATTTTTGTTTTATTTTTTTAGAGTTTAATATTTTCTTCCAAGGGGTTGCTCATATATGTAATAATGTGTATGTAGTGAAGTATTTTCCCTGTTGTTTCTTAAACTACAGTAGGAGTAGTAAAATTAACCTCTTCATAGTTAATAGTTTCCCAACTGTTGCGTTATTTGGAGTGGGAGTAGAAAATTTCACCCTTCCGAAATCCAACACTTTCCCAACTGTTGCATAGACTGGAGTGGGAATAGTAAATTTCACCCCTCTGAAATCCAACACTTTCTCTACTGTTGCAGAGACTGGAATGGGAACAGTAAACTTTACCTCACTGAAATCCAATATTTTCCCTACTGTTGCCCTGTTTCGAGTGAGAATAGTAAATTTAACCTCCCAAAGTTCAACACTGTTCCTTTTGTTGTGTTGTTTGGAGTGCGAATAGTAAATTTTACCACTCTGAAGTCTAACGAGTGCCCTACTGTTGCACAGATTAAAGTGGGAATAGTAAATTTGACCCCTCCGAAGTCCAACACTTTCCCTACTGATGCACTGTTTGGAGTAGGAACTGTAAATTTGAACCCCTAAAATCCAAAGCTTTCCTTACTTTTGCATTGTTTGGAGTGGGAATGAATTCCATCACTAAGCCTACTGCTGTGAAGACTGCCCTGAGGATAGTAAATTACATCCTTCTGAAGGCCAATACTTTCCCTACTGTTACTTAAACTGTATTGGGAATACTAAATTCCACCCCTCCAAAATCCAACGCCTTCCCTACTGTTGTACTCACTGGAGTAGGAATAGCAATTCCAACTCCTCTAAAGTCCAACACTTTTCTTATTATTGCTGTGACTGCAGTAGGATTAGTAAATCTAACCCTTCCGAGGTTCAGCACTTTACCTCCTGTTGCATAAACTAGAGTGCAAGTAGCATATTTACTATTCCTAGACTTCAATAGTTTTCATATTTGTTAAACAGGTTTTATAACATTAATTCTTTCATTTTTATATTTTATAACATTTGTTTTCATTTTCAAATTTCTTTCAAAATTTATAGTACTTTTTTGTAAATGTATTTTTTGGGTTTTTCCATGTTTAATATTCTCTTTATTACCTACCTCAGTTAATATTTTTTTCTTATTTAAGTTTTTAATATTTTTATTGTTTTCTATTGTATACTGGCATGTATGAGACAGATGTTCGATGTGACACTTCATGTTTGGAGTGAATAGATCTAACATTTGCACTAGAATACAGGATGTTACAGAAAAGGTAGTGCTGGTTACTCATAAAAGGTAGCAAATAACACAACTAAAATGCATGCACCATTTAACAAATTGTGATCTTTTGAAGATGCTAGCAATAAAGCACAAGAATATCATCATAACAACTTATCTTGTAGTGTGAAAAATCAATATTTATTCATCTGAGATCTCTGGCCATGGGCCAGAAGTCAGAGTTCACAAGGGATGAACAACCTCTAGAATTATCAATTACATGCAGCACCTTTACTAATTTTGCCATGAGTCAGCTAACAAGGACCCTGCTCAGAGGCCGCACATGATGTACATAAATGCTCCCTTTTTGTAAGTGTTCTCTTCTTTGCTATATTATTATTTATTGCTTGCAATTCTTTTTTCTTTTTTTCAATAGTCAATGATCATACGTTGCTGGTGTGGGCAGTGGTGGAAACTACAAAGACCAACTGTGCTACAACATGCTTGTGCTGTGGTTTCTTAGCAGTGGGGCACTACAGGAATACCACTCTAGCCAAGACTGCACTCCAGCAGGAGGAAGGCTGTTGTTTTCTGTGGTGGCTTAGATGACCTGCAGCTACCTTGCACGTGGGTGAGCTTCCTGATGAGCAGATTGGAATATTTCATCCAGTAATGGGACTTACCTGCCTTCAAGCATTTTGGGCAGATTAGTTGTCATGGTATTCCAGGGGCATGTGCTATGGAAAAACAATGACAAAGGCAACTTGTGATTTTATTGATTTAATTTATACAACAACAAGAATTAACAAATGTTGTTTGCACATTAAACCCAGATCTATTGGCTTGGCTAATGCTTGTTATTCTAAGGAAACCGCTTTTACCACGCATACATTACAATGCAATGACTTTACCTCACATCATTTATCACACAATGCCTTTACCACACATTGCCTTTACCGCAAACATTTTTATAATGTAAATGCCTTAACTACACATGCCTTTCAAATGAAAGGGTAAGTATATATAATTTAAGTATATATGTATAGTATATATAGATTCACTGAAAAAAACAAAGGTTACAGGGACGTTTTAGTTAAGAAATAGAACTTAAAAAAACATAGAAATTCACTTAAAAAAACAGGTCACAGGAACGTTATAGTTAGGTTCTGAATTTATATGCACAAAACCAGAGAAATTCAGGAGTTATAGTTTCAAGTAACAATAACTCACGGCCTAAGATAACTATAACTCGCGCCTCCGAGGATTTTGAGAGCCCTAGGAGTGGGGTCCTGTGCACCCCCTCCTCAATAATTTAAATAAGCATGCCCCCAGGACCTTGACCAGGCAAAATTAAAAGCAAGCGCAGGAGACTGGGCTTGCGTTTTTAAAATTCACGGTGAAATTCACAAATTTCACCATGAATTTTTTTTTTAATGCTTTTTTTGCACTGGTGGAGTTCCAGGGGGCCCCCTGGACCAAGGCTACAGGCTCAAGGTATTCCTACCCTGCCCCCTTATCTTTTTTTAATCTTTTTGTTTGGGACTTCGCTGAAGCCGAGTCCCAAAATGTCTGCCAACACTTCCTGTTTGAAGAGCAGACAGCCAATCAGATCTCTGCATGAAATAAGGAGGAATCACAAAGGGTGCATGCCTCTAGATGTACAAATTTAGTTTTCTTTTAATATTTCAAAATCTACTAAACTAACTTATGCCAAATTAAAAAAGGGTGCTTTCATCAAATGGTGCCAAAGATGTAGGCAAATTAAAAAAGACTTTTCTATAGAAACAAGGCACTAACTATACCTACCTACTGGTGATCAGTTAAAAACCGAAGGTTACAGGGACATTATAGTTAAGTTCTACATTTACTCTAAAAAAAACTATAGAAATTCAGCAGTTATAGTTAGAGCTATTTCAAATAACTCTAACTCGTGCCCTAAGCCAACTATAACTAGCATCCCTGTCATGCACAGCTTTCTCTTCAATAATTTGACTGCTAATGTTTCATTGATTTTTTTATTGATATTATAAAAGTTGTCATGAGTGCTGTAATATATGGGGTAACTAGCAGTGCATGGTGAGGGGCTAGTTATAGATACCCTTGGGCACAAGTTATAGGTACTTGAAATAACTCTAACTATAACGCTGAATTTCTATGGTTTGTACATTTAAAATGTGAACCTAACTATAACATCCCTGTAACCGTTGTTTTTTTAAATGAATGTCTATGTTTTTTAAATTCTATTTCCTAACTAGCATGTCCCTTTAATCTTAGTTTTTTTCAATAAATTTCTATGTTTTTTTAACCTAAAGTAAATTTAATGACTATGCAATAATCCAATCACCGCTGCACATGGCCTTCAGACATGTGCAGTGGGGATTGGCCACAGGGCCTGCCCTGCGGCTAGGCCCTGGAGCCTACCCCCTATTACCACCCAACCCCATGCCACATATAACCTTCAGGTCCTGCAGTCAACCTCCTATAACCACTCAAGCCCACGCCACACACTGCCCTTGGCTGTGTAGACTGTGGTCGGGCCCTGCGGTAAACTCCATATGACCACAGCAACCCTAGGCCATGCACAGCCATCAGCTGTCCACAGCAGAGGTTTACCACAGGGCCTGCAGTCAACCCCCTTTAAGCTCCAAACCCTGCGTCATGCACAGCCAAAGGGGTTTGGAGCATAAAGGGGAAACATTAAATATATATATATATATATATATATATATATATATATATATATATATATATATATATATATATATATATAGGCTGCACGAGCCCCCCGGACTCCAGGGACCACCACCTCCCCGTGGCTATAAAATAAAAAATGTCTGGGGGCCACGCAGACCCCCCTCAGGACCTAACAAGTACGATCTCCCCGGGGCAACCTTAAATCAATATATGTTTGGGACACACAGACCCCCAGCCCCTGGGCACCACCACCTCCCCGGAGCTACATAATAAAAAACATTAGGGTGGCCATCCATCCTCCTCCAGGTCCTAGGGATCACCACCTCCCTGCGACAATATTAAAAAATATATGGTGGGGCCACACAGCCCCCATGGGCCTTTGGGACCACCACCTCCCCAGAGCTGCACAATAAAAGAACTTAGTAGGGCCACGCAGACCCCCCTGGGTCCCAGGTACCATCACTTCCCCAGGACAGCATTAAGACTCTATGTAGAGGGGTGCATGGAACCTGGATGGCCCCGGGGACAACCATCTCCCCAGGGCTACATTTTAAAACTGTGCAGAGGGGCCCACGCAGCCACCCTGTACTTTTAGAATTTGCAGCCCCAGAGAGAAGGTGTTCCTCGATGTCCCAGGGTGTCCTTTCAGTGGCCCTGTACTTTTATAAATAGTAGCCCTGGAGAGGTAATGGTCCCCGTGGTGTGGGGGGCATGTGGCTCCCCTCATACTCATCAGATGTAGCACCAGGGAGGCGGTGGTCCCTGGGCGAGTCCATAGGACCCCGCATTCACATTATTTATTAATCCCAAAATGACCCCGGGATCTGGCCCATCCTGGGTCCACGTGAATTTAGAGCACAAGAGACTGCGCTTTTAAAAAAATTCTCAGAAAAATTCACAGATCCTTCTGCAGATGAGAATAAAAAAAATACTTTTTAGCCATGGTGGGGTCCCAGGATGACCCCTGGACCAAGGCTTGGGGCTGAGAGTATTCCTATCCTGGCCCTTTTTCTTTTTTTAGTGGTTTTTTTGTGTAGGAAGGCTGAAGCTGAGTCTCAAAATGGCTGCTAATAATTCCGGTTTGAAGTGTTGCCACCCAATCGGATATCAGCATGGGGACAGTTGGATCTGTGCATCCTCTGCATCCCTAAATATCTATATATTTTAACCTTTAATATCTTAAAAACTTTTGAACTGATTTACACCAAATCACAAAAAGCACGGTTTCTGGACCAGGAGCTAGCTTTCTGCCAAATTTCATCCAGGGTTCAGGCTGTAGTCGTGTTCAAAATCCCTGTGGGAAAAAGTATGGGGAAAGTGTGTTTTGGGACCCCCTTTTTCTCGGCCCCCACTTGATAGATCACTCCGAAACATCCAAGACAGCAGCTGAACCGACTGTTGTATTCGTTTTGAAAATGTTGTGAAGATTCTTCAAGCGGCGCAAAAGTTACTGGCAAAACAAAAACACTCTTCCTAAGGAAACTCCTAACTATAACTACTTACTGGTGATCCCCAGTAGGTAATATATCTGTATATCTATGTCTACATATCTGTATCCCTATATCACCATCTCTCTCTCTCTCTCTATATATATATATATATATATATATATATATATATATATATACATATATATATACATACATATATGCATACAATTTAGGGTTTGGGGTGGGTAATGCCATAGGGTTGTAACTTTTCTTTTAGGTTTTAGGGGTAGGTAAGGGTATAGGCTGGTAAGTATAGTTTCACAGTTTAGGGTTGTTTAAGGTTCAGGGTGGGCAGGGTATTCTTAGGATTTAGGGACGGGTAAGGGTATAGGGTGGTAAAAGTATTTTCAGTGTTTAGGGATGGTTACGCATATTGGATGATAAGAGTATTTTTAGGGCTTAAGGGTGGATAAAGATATAGGGTGGAAAGGATACATTTAGGGTCTAGGGGTGGTTAAGGTTATAGGGTGGTAAAAGTAATTCAAAAGGGGGAGTTTGGCAGTTTCCCACAAATAAAGAAAAGCAGTAAATATATAATTATTTTCTTTAAAATGTTGGAGGAGTTTGGCAGGGCCCTGCCACAAAAAAGATAAAGTCACACACAGACACATGCGCACACACCCACACCCACACACACACACATACACATACACTGGACCTAGCAAAAATACAAAACATGAAAATTAACTGAGCTATAAAACTTTCACAACAACAGTACACAAATACTCTTATGCCATCAAATATTACCACACAACATATACCCTTTTTGCAATAAAATAAAATGCAAAAAATAGCCAACATTTATATTTTAATCTAGTGCCATCCCTGCCCTAAATGAAGTTTTAAAAACATATACCACTGAAATATTTATTTCATGCACAGATGACTACTAGAACTGGCCCTTTGGAAATCTAGGTAACATAGTAAAATAATACTGCAAATGTTACAAACATGTGGAGAAGGACATGTACTACTGAGCTGTGGAATAACATTCCTTTACAAAAGATAAAAAATTATGAAATGCAAAATAAATAACTAGGCCCATAGTTAAACTCCAGGTTACCGACCACTATACATTTTTAAAATCATATTAAAGTACAAAGAAATATTGGGGCATGCGCAAGCATAAGACAAACAACACCATTATTCAATAGTTTTGGAACTCACTTGTGTGATTTCACAAAAACAAAGTCCTTAAATCCAAAGGTATATCCAGGAGGCAAAAAAAGTGATTCTTCCACCTCAAAGTGAAAAGTGACAAAGGAGATGGACAAAACACTGGGAGGAGCCTGCTGGAAAGGAACAGGAAGTTGGAGTCTCTGGGGCACTTTCTTTCTGTTTGAAAAAAACACTTCTTTTACTGAAAACAACATAACATTTCCATTGGAGAAGAAAATTCACTCAAAAAACAGTTATTGACTAGATTTAGATGCATCTCTAATAGATAATGTACTCCAGGTGCATTTGCGCTTGTTAGTGGGACTGTTTTGGCTGCCACGGCAGCCAGGAGCAGGGCAGGTAAATGTGAAGTCTCACGCGTGTGGCCGGAAACAGCGTGAGCAAACGCAAAGTCTCTCGCGCATAGTAGTGGTCTGAGAGTATTGTGGCGCTCGTGAGAGAGTGCCAAAACCCAGTCTCACACATGTGAATGAACTCTGCTCTGCACCGGATTGCTGAGTTCAGGAACTCCATGCTACTCTGTGTAGAGCGAAGTGCAGCTGGCGGAGCGGAGTTCTATGCCCGGGCTTAATGCTTACCCAAATCCAAAGGAAAAGTCCATATTATTCACAAAATTAATCTCAGAAATAACAGAAGTAAGACTCACGAACCCAACATGGGAGATAATTGTTGCGGGGACCTCAACACAAATTTAATTTACACTACTGATGAAGATGAGTTTTTAGCCACATATAATACAATTTGGGCTGTGCAACCACAATCTGGACCTGCATCAAAACGTACCAACTCTAGCAGGCAAAGACTGGTTACAGTACTGGAATATTTAGTGTTGAGAGTCGTAATTGGCAGATCCCAGAAATACCCCCCTCCCAAGCTACACTTATTATGACGCAAATTCACGTTCCATAATAGAGTATATAATCCTCTCTTTATCATTCTTCCACACTTGAGGAATATGGAATAAAATACACCACACGAAGGGACCACTCCTACACACAACGAGAATTGAGCATAATCCCTCCAAGGCACACCAGTGCTCCAGCAGACGATTTATTAAAAACAACCAACTTAAATCACTTGAGGTGGACACATAACTCATTACCCAGCCTGGCCTCCTAGGCGAAAAAATTTCTGGAGTCCAGCACTATGCCTGGAAACAGTCAAATTGAAGTATGGACGGAATTTATGGCAAGATTATTATGCGCACCTGTAATAAAAAACAATAGGAGGCAAGGAGACAAGCAGAGAAGCAGCCTTAAAAATAAATCGTCAAGCATTAAAAAGGAAATAAAGAAATGCAGTTAGGAAGTAAAAAAAGATCAATGCCTAAGCGTTTCTCTGGGAAAATATAAACAACTTGCGAATACAATATAGAAAAACAACTTTGGGAAGACCGGATAATGAAAACAGATGCCTAATGGTCATGTGGTGTAGCCATTTTTAATATAGCTCTATGCGCGTTTGCTTAATGTATTAGGCCTCTGTGCACTTTGCCCTAGATGCATTTTATGTAACCTCGCATTGTTATTTTACAAATAACCAGTTTCACGGTCTTGTTTTATTTCATTCTATCACACTGTTTAGCTTACTTTAGCACTGTGTTCTCAAACAATACATTCTTGCTCGCTCTGTGCTTCAGTCAAGGATACAGTCTGGTACATTGCCGATAGACGTGGTAGAAGTTTAGTCTCTAGGGTTCATAGAAAGTACACATTCTTACGTAGGGACGTTTCTTAGAACATCGGCCTTTTAGTTATAAAAACACTTTCTAGTCCTGGTACACGTAAGAGGGAGATTTCGACCAGGAACCCACAACTAGATGCTGACTGCCCCGTTGCAGATGCTGACGCAGATTACAGGCCTTTGCTCAGGTATGAGGGTTGATGTCCTCCCGGGGGAACCTGAAAGGCAGGCTTAGAGCTTCACAGGCTGTGCTCAAAATATAACTTACAGAGAACGTAATTCAGTTGCACTATGATAGCTTTATTCTTGTGCTTCACTCTCCTCGTTACTATTTCAATCCTAATGTGTTGTATGGTTCTGGTTATTGCAGCTCACGCTTTGTTATCTAAAATGCAATTGTTTTATTAAACCAATCTTTAAAACTTAAACTGCCTTTGTCATTTATATATGAGACCGCACTGTGTACGAGAGAACCGGTTGTGACCTGAGTGACCACGACTTCCCTGGGAAGTACTAAGATGTCATGCGCTCGGCTGCCCAATTGTCTCTTCCCTTCTGGAGAGATGAGGCACTGCTAGTTAGCCAGAGCAAAACCGGATTTGGGGTGACAAGGGTCCTTCACCGTGGGTCAGACTTAGTCCCCCACAGTGCGAACGATCTTGCCGCCCAAAAATCCAGTAGTCTCATTAGGATAATGAGAGCCTACGCGACATGGCTCCGCTAACGTTTGGTCTGGCTCTAATTTTCGGGTCCACCGGTATATCTCGGTCTCATATAATATAATGATTTCTCAGTTCCGTATACGGAGACGTCCGTGGTACTGAGGTCTTCCGCCACCATTGTATAGGTAACCCTATTTTCAGCGGGTGGTTGTTCAAGCTTGAACCTTAAAAGAATAAAAACCCGTCTTGGTGCGCCTTCTCTGAACTCTTGGTGCCTTTATAATTATCTTATCAAGAACATAATAATTGGCTTGATGGCGCCCTACCCAATACAATATTACCAGTAAGGTTAGGTCCACTAAGCAATGATGGTCCTACCTGGCCTTTATTGGCCACATATACACCACATCCTGCGGCTGCTAATATGGCGGTGGCTGAGGTTCGACGCTTATATACTGAACTAATAGCAATATATAGACGATTGGTACAATTTGTGATGCAGACACTAAATACAAACCCAGCACGTGCTGCTCCAGCACAACCACATGCAGTAACACCAGGTATAAATCCGGTGACTGTACACTCTATTATGGGTAAAGTACCAGCATAATGGGAGGAGACTCCATTTTGGCCAGCACAGAAAATAAATACGCTGGAAGCAGTATTTCCCCATACAGGACCTCAGGACAAACATAGAATACTAACTATGTGTTTACCCTTTGGGATGGTTCCCACAGTAGAACATTGTAATACATGGGGCATGGTATTTGCCGCACTCTATACAACGGCACAGGGTACACCGACATTAGCCAACCTACCGGAAGTGCTTAAACAAATTCAAGATGAATATGGGGCTGCCCCGGCCTTAGATTTGGGAATGCAAATAATGGGCAACTTTGCCACGTTTTCTTCAATAATCCTAAGTAATCCTAAAGGGGAAGCAGTTGCACTTGCAGTGCGCATCCGTCTTCATGACGTCCCGCAACAAGATCAGGAGCGGGAACTGCCTAAAATAATAGCGGAAACATATTCCAGTATCGGTCGAGATAGCCTAGGGGCTAGACCGCAAAAACCCAAATTTCAGGGAAAAATTACTAAAGAAAATGCTAAACAGCAACCTGAGGGTAATAAGAAGTGCTGGGAGAAAAAACAACAAACACCAAATAAAGAAAGGGGAGAATCTTCGATTACGCAGACCCCGCGGAATAGGTATAATCTCAGAAATAGATATAATATAAAAACGCCTGATAGATATCAATATACTGATACATGCCAATCTCGTTCCTTTCAGGACTCATCGGAAAAGAGAAATGAGAGAGGTGGGCGGTCAGAGCGGAAAACAGAGTACGTGAAACCGAGACAGGAATCATAACACTCTTCGGGGGTTTCTGTCAAGAAGGAAGAGAAACCGATACAACAAAAACAACAGATTAAAAACAAAAAGGTGGCAGCAGTCTTAGTTAGACATGCCACTCAGGAAGAGGGTTCTCTTGAAGAACAAGACATGGGCTCTAGCGCTGCTAGACAGCACGGCAGAGGTCACAATATTTCACCGGAATCTTCTAGAGCATCTGGAGGTGAAAGCAACTGATGACTTCATACAAGTAGAAACAGCAGATATGCGTGTCTCCGAACCCGATAGGGTATATACAGTGACTTTACAATTGGAAGGAGACATTATGCGCACTATACACACAATCTTTTGAGATTGTGTAGTTAAGATATATGACATCTTGCTGGCCGAACAAGATTGTCCGTCGATTTTGTCCGCACCTGCCCAGCTGGGGAGGTGGTTATTAAACCTTCCTTCTCGCCCCTTGTTCTGGAGGAACTCGCAGAGTCCTATTCTATAAAATGGGCTCTTGCACAAGCACCTGCCTTATATAGGAATCACGTAGGGTGGGTCAGGGATTCTCCATATCATGTAATTCCCATTAAAGGTGAACCTCAGCCACAACCGCAGTATCCCATAAAACATGAAGCAAGGGCACCGGTGAGAGAGATACTTACACAATTAGAGTACCAGGGAGTATTTGAACCCTGTGTCTCACCAATGAATAATCCCTTATTCCATGTAGCTAAACCGGACCATTCCTATAGAATAGTCCTGGACTACAGACATTTGAATGGACATACACGTACATATGCTATAGAAAATTCACATAGCGCTGCACTAATAAGCAACATTGTGCGGAAAAAAAATAAAACTACCTTGGATATCTCGAATGGATTCTTCTGCCAGAATATAGCTCCTGAAAGCCGAGATTTAACAAGCTTTAGCGCGCTAGGCTCCCAGAAAAAAATCTGTTGTTTACCTCAAGTGTACAAGAAGAGCCCAGGACTGTTTGCAGCTCGTGTGACTGCTATTTTGCACGAGTTAGACCCTTAAGCGTTGTCATATGTGGATGATATATATCTCACGGATGACGAGTTGCTACAACATTTAAGACGGGTAGCCCGCATTGTTGTGGGGTCTGCCGAAATCGGCTACAAATGTAACTTAAAAAAATAAAAAATTGCCTTCCTCAGCGTCATATTCCTGGGATATGAGCTGTCGAATGATAGTAAGAGCCTAGCGCCACAATTCTTAGAAAAGTGTGCACTATTGCAACCACCAAATACGATTAAGAAACTCCAATCGTTGTTGGGCTTTCTAAATTTTGGCAGAACATACATTCCTGATTATGCTACACGCATAAAACCTTTATATGAATTGATACGTCCTGATTTTTCAAGCAAATTCTGGACAATTGAACATACACATACTCTTCGGGAGTTGCAAGCGGATCTACTAGCAGCAAAACATCTACACACACAGGACAATAAGACGCATTTGGTCACCAGGGTGATAGCTGGGGACATTGGGTTTACATATGTCACATTTAACGAGGGTGAGACAGTCCCGATAGGATACAAGTCACACTTGTATTCTGCTGCTGAACAACGTTTTGCACCCACAGAGAAAATTCTCACTGCAGTACAAATGGCTGTTTTTAAAGAAAGACCACTTGCCCAGGGGAAACGCATTATTGTAATTTCTCCTATTCCGGCACTTGAGGCTGTTACAAAAGCAGGCGTTCCGAACGCAAAAGCACTTCACCTACGATGGATACAATGGGCGACGTCTTTGACAGCCACTGATGTAGACTGCATTTTTGACCCAAAGTTACAAACTCAGGAATTTCTACAATATGAAGTTGAATATCCAGTTCCCGCTGACACGTTACCTATTGATCAATATCAAGTAGTCATGTACACCGATGGCTCAGCGCAACCAGCGATTGGAACAAAACACCAATATTCTGCTGCATGTGCAGTAGTGAGCGGCTATATGGAGGGGGAGAAATTCTGCCCCCAACATACCTATACGCAAACCTTAGGGGATTGTGCGGCACAATTGGCTGAGCTAAAGGCTCTACTGATGGCACTGGAACATACGGATCCGACACAGTTCACACTGATTGTTTGTGATCCGTATTATTGCGTTCAGTCTTTTAATGAATATCTACATTACTGGCGCTTGAATGGTTCAAAGATTCAAAAGGCAACACCATAAAACACAGACTACTGTGGGGGAAGGTAGCAGACCTGAAAGAGACGCTACCCAAAGTCCATGTTGTGCATACACTTGGACACCAGCGCATTGGAATACACGTTGCTGGGAATACTTTGGCTGATTGTAGGAAGTTGGCTCTGTATGCACTATTTCAAAGTAAGGAATAGTATGCACAGAGTCCAAGGGTTCCCCTTAGAGGTAAGATAGTGGCAAAAAGAGATAATACTAATGCTCTATTTTGTGGTAGTGTGGTCGAGCAGTAGGCCTATCAAAGGAGTAATGTTAAGCATTTGTTGTACATACACACAGGCAATAAATGAGGAACACACACTCAGAGACAAATCCAGCCAATAGGTTTTGTTATAGAAAAATATCTTTTCTTAGTTTATTTTAAGAACCACAGGTTCAAATTCTACATGTAATATCTCATTTGAAAGGTATTGCAGGTAAGTACTTTAGGAACTTTGTATAATTACAGTAGCATATATACTTTTTACATAAAACACAATAAGCTGTTTTAAAAGTGGACACAGTACAATTTTCACAGTTCCTGGGGGAGGTAAAGTATTGTTAGGTTTCACAGGTAAGTAAGTCACTTACAGGTTTCAGTTTTGGGTCCAAGGTAGCCCACCGTTGGGGGTTCAGAGCAACCCCAAAGTTACCACACCAGCAGCTCAGGGCCGGTCAGGTGCAGAGGTCAAAGAGGTGCCCAAAACACATAGGCTTCAATGGAGAGAAGGGGGTGCACCGGTTCCAGTCTGCCAGCAGGTAAGTACCCGCGTCTTCGGAGGGCAGACCAGGGGGGTTTGGTAGGGCACCGGGGGGACCCAAGTCAGCACAAAAAGTACACCCTCAGCAGCGCGGGGGCGGCCGGGTGCAGTGTGCAAACACACGTCGGGTTTTCAATGGTTTTCAATGAGAGACCAAGGGATCTCTTCAGCGGTGCAGGCAGGCAAGGGGGGGGGCTCCTCGGGGTAGCCACCACCTGGGCAAGGGAGAGGGCCTCCTGGGGGTCACTCCTGCACAGAAGTTCCGTTCCTTCAGGTGCTGGGGGCTGCGGGTGCAGGGTCTTTTCCAGCAGTCGGGACTTTAGGTTTAGGCAGTCGCGGTCAGGGGGAGCCTCGGGATTCCCTCTGCAGGCGTCGCTGTGGGGGCTCAGGGGGGACAACTTTGGTTACTCACGGACTCGGAGTCGCCGGAGGGTCCTCCCTGAGGTGTTGGTTCTCCACCAGTCGAGTCGGGGTCGCCGGGTGCAGTGTTGCAAGTCTCACGCTTCTTGCGGGGAGTTGCAGGGGTCTTTAAATCTGCTCCTTTGAAACAAAGTTGCAGTTCTTTTGGAGCAGTGCCGCTGTCCTCAGGAGTTTCTTGTCTTTCTTGAAGCAGGGCAGCCCTCTGAGGATTCAGAGGTCGCTGGTCCCTTGGGAAGCGTCGCTGGAGCAGGTTTCTTTGGAAGGCAGGAGACAGGCCGGTAAGTCTGGGGCCAAAGCAGTTGGTGTCTTCTTTTCTTCCTCTGCAGGGGTCTTTCAGCTCAGCAGTCCTCTTCTTCTTGTTAGTTGCAGGAATCTAAATTCTTAGGTTCAGGGGAGCCCTTAAATACTAAATTTAAGGGCGTGTTTAGGTCTGGGGGTTAGTAGCCTATGGCTACTAGCCCTGAGGGTGGGTACACCCTCTTTGTGCCTCCTCCCAAGGGGAGGGGGTCACATTCCTAATCCTATTGAGGAATCCTCCATCTGCAAGATGGAGGATTTCTAAAAGTTAGAGTCACTTCAGCTCAGGACACCTTAGGGGCTGTCCTGACTGGCCAGTGACTCCTCCTTGTTATTCTCATTATCTCCCCCGGCCTTGCCGCCAAAAGTGGGGCCGTGGCCGGAGGGGGCGGGCAACTCCACTAGCTGGAGTGCCCTGTTGTGCTGGAACAAAGGGGGTGAGCCTTTGAGGCTCACCGCCAGGTGTTACAGCTCCTGCCTAGGGGAGGTGTTAGCATCTCCACCCAGTGCAGGCTTTGTTACTGGCCTCAGAGTGACAACGGCACTCTCCCCATGGGGCCAGCAACATGTCTCGGTTGTGGCAGGCTGCTGGAACCAGTCAGCCTACACAGATAGTCGGTTAAGGTTTCAGGGGGCACCTCTAAGGTGCCCTCTGGGGTGTATTTTACAATAAAATGTACACTGGCATCAGTGTGCATTTATTGTGCTGAGAAGTTTGATACCAAACTTCCCAGTTTTCAGTGTAGCCATTATGGTGCTGTGGAGTTCGTGTAAAACAGACTCCCAGACCATATACTCTTATGGCTACCCTGCACTTACAATGTCTAAGGTTTTGCTTAGACACTGTAGGGGCACAGTGCTCATGCACTGGTGCCCTCACCTATGGTATAGTGCACCCTTCCTTAGGGCTGTAAGGCCTGCTAGAGGGGTGACTTATCTATACTTGCATAGGCAGTGAGAGGCTGGCATGGCACCCTGAGGGGAGTGCCATGTCGACTTACTCGTTTTGTTCTCACCAGCACACACAAGCTGGCAAGCAGTGTGTCTGTGCTGAGTGAGGGGTCTCCAGACCTTCCTTGGCATCAGGGTCCTTGGTACCAGGGGTACCATTTACAAGGGACTTATCTGGATGCCAGGGTGTGCCAATTGTGGATACAAAAGTACAGGTTAGGGAAAGAACACTGGTGCTGGGGCCTGGTTAGCAGGCCTCAGCACACTTTCAATTCAAAACATAGCATCAGCAAAGGCAAAAAGTCAGGCAGTAACCATGCCAAGGAGGCATTTCCTTACACTGATAAAGCCGCAAAGTCGGCAGTGGCAGTTGCCACTGTAGCTGCAATAACTCGTTTGAGTTCCAAACCAGACACAGAGATTATGACTGCCATAAAAGCTACGGTTGATGGCACACCTTATCCAAAGGGATTTACAAGCAAATATCAATACTTCATGGGAATTATGCTGAACGCTGAAGTTAAAATTCCTAGCGTAGGCACATGCGACATCCCCATTAAAGTTGTAAGATCACAATTGATTAAAGCAGTGCATGAGGGAGTGGCATCTGCACATGCTGGAGTGGCAGCTACAATATCGTTATTGCAGGCCCGTTACTGGTGGCCTGGTCTCTATAAAGAGACTAAGCAGAACGTCCTTTGTTGTGATATCTGTCAACAAATTAAAGTTTCCACAGCTAAACGCCCGCCGCAGACACCCCTCTTAATATCTAACAGACCATTACAATGTGTGTACTTGGATCATTGCGGTCCACTAACACCAGACAGTGCATACAAATATATATTAGTCTCTGTAGATTCTTGCTCCAGATTTGTGTGGGTGTGGCCACAGCGCTCGGCTGATGCTTGGACTGTTATTAAATATTTGCGAGTCTTTGTCGGTACATATGCAGTTGCAGCATTCCATTCGGACCAAGGCCCTGCTTTTGCCTCAAGGGCATTCAGGAACACCATGGCTTAGTTGGTGGTCCCGCTCCATTTCATTCCAAGGGAAATTCTGTCGTGGAGCAATTAAACCGCGATTCAAAGCAATTCTTAACAGCCAGAGTATTAGGTACGGGTCATAGTTGGCTAACCCACCTGTATGGAGTTCAGAGAGCACTAAATAAGCTGCCTAGATGGTCCCTGGGGGGTCGTACTTCATATGAGTGCCTGTTCGAAACACAAATGTTTGTTCCGGATCTTGATGGTCCTGGTGTGGAGACGGCGGAAACACCTTTTGACATAAATGATTGTGTCACTGTTTTACAGGAATCACAGCAGTTCCGTGAAGATAACTCTTCTAAAAGTGCTGCCTCCACAGGAATTAAGGATACGCCAGTAACACCTACAGGCTGGATTCCCAGGGTTGGGGATCTTGTGCGTGAAAAGGTTGCAGTGAAAAAATAATTTGGTCTTTCTTATCGTGCACCCGTCCCTGTGTTGGGGATACACGGAACGAGAACTGTTATTCTACCGCCGTTGCCAGGTGCCAAAGAAAATCGCTTTGTTTCTATTGACAATGTCAAGTTACAACATGTGGCCGATTCGACACAGCCGACCAAAAGGAACGTCCAGTAGTTCCCGAATCCCTCTCGCTACTGGAGAAGAAGTTCCGCTTCAAGTCATCTATACTAACACTGTTACCTCTCCGAGCTTGGGGAGGGTGGATGATGATCTAGCATTAGTTCCACTAACAACGACTAATTTGGATAAACGTTTGATCAATTCACCATGACTACAGATGGTGCTATCTACAGTGTACCACCGCTAGAAACACCAACTCCTCCATTGACTACGGCGACGCCTTTTGCACGAACTGCCTCTGGTTACTTTGCCGAAAACAACGATGGTCTATCGGACTCGTTTGTCTCTTCAACTACTGACCTGCCAGGTCCACGTAAGATGATGTGTTGGCTTAAAGATACGTATTTTGTTTTTCCATGGAACTATCTTTGGCTTATATTGACTAGAACAGCATTTTTTCTTTGGCTTGGGTTTGTTATTACCTTTTTTCTATTGATCTATGGTCATTTTCTTCCTGAGAGATCAGCGGTTGAACAGGTGGAGGAGGTGTTGAAACCACATTTTTCATCACATAGGGTTCGAAGAGACTTGTCCTTTGTGAACATTTCTGCAGTGCCAATTCTGGATGGAATTGTGTGGGATAAAGTAATGTTTGATATATACGGTCCCACTGAGATAATTCAAATACCGTATGTTCTAAAGTTATCTATGAATGATATAGTAATACCAGGCATTGTATCTGATGATTGGGATGTGAAGACTGTTGACTCAATGATGACAGAATTACAATATTATACTGTCTATGAGAATGAAGATGTTTACCAGTTTAAAGAGAATTGTGGTGACATGTTTTGCTATAATTATTATGGGCACCACTTCATCCACAAAGCAAGTAGTCCAAAAATTATATTTGACTATACGCAATGGGAACATTGCCCGACTCCCCCGCAAGGGAGTTCCAAAACCTATTTTGATAAATTTACGTATTTTTCTGGGCATCATCAAAAGAATGCTAAGTCATATTATTTTAGGTTAACGCCTACTAAAGATAAACAAATGTTGTTGACTAACACGAAATTCATATATTCGGATTCCTTTGTTTCCCGATTGTCAATTGAAGGTTATGAATATTGGTCAAAAAATGTTGATTTAAAAAGTGTAGGGGGAACAAAAAATTGGCAAACTAATGGTAGAGAAACATTGTTTAGAGCATGTCTCATTCCTGTTCAAATGATTTTTTTAAATGGAACAGTACAACAGACTAGCTGTTTAGGCTTAGCCACAATTAGAGAATTGAACATGCCTAGTATACCTGCCCCCGCAAAAATTAATAATTGGCAGAAATACATAAATGCCACTTTTAGTGAGCTTACGGAATTTGTCCAGAATGGTACATTTAACACTTCATTGACACATCCAGGTGGATGGTTATTGTGGCCCGTGGACACCAATGGGTGTCATCAATGTTTTGTCACCTCCTCGGGGGGTTTCCGGACGAGTAGGTCAGACCCTCGCTATATATCACCAGAACATTCTGAAATAATTACTACATATAGGCCCTCATTACAACCCTGGTGGTCCAAGACTGCCAAGGGCTGTTTTGAGGGAAGCACCGCCAACAGGCTGGCGGTGCTTCCTGGGGTATTACGACCGCGGCAGCAGCGCTGCTCAGGGGATTACGAGTCCCCCTCCCGCCAGCCTTTTCCTGGCAGTTTGAACCACCAGGAAAAGGCTGGCGGAAAGGGGAGCCGCGGGGCCCCCGGTGGCATGGGCAGTGCAGGGGCCCCCTGACAGATTTTCACTGTCTACATAGCAAAGCTCGACGGGTGCAACTGCACCCGTCGCACAGCCGCAACACCACCGGGTCCATTTGGAGCCGGCTCCTGTGTTGCGGCCGAGATCCCCACTGGGCCGGCGGGCGGAAACCAGGTTTCCGCCCGCCGGCCCAGCGGGGATCTCCAAATGGCCGTGGCGGGAGTGCGGCCGCATTGGCGGCCGCCCGGCGGTCCGATCTTGGCGGGCGGCTGATGCCGCCCGCCAAGGTCGTAATGAGGGCCATAGTGTGGGAAAATTGTGCCAGCAATGGTTAAAATCATCCTCGCTAGATGCAGTTAAGACACATCTCACTCTCCTGTCTAATAACACTGACTTACAAGATTTTTTGTCAGGCCTGAAGACGCCACGTAGGAAGCGCTTCTTGTATGAAGTATACAATGAAATATGGAAACTTTCCCAACAAGAGGCTGCAGCCCGGTTAAGGCAGATAGATCAGGAAAATTTGAAAAAGGCATTGCCTGTTCTGGATAATGGAATTCACACCTTGTCCGACCGGATTTATACAATTAACAACATTGTTTCTTCTGCTATAGATATTATACGATGTCTTCTTTATATCATCAGAGTCAGACCAGGTCCATTATGCAGTTGGGTTGGACACTTCAGACATTGAAGGCGGGTCGCGTTCCGTGGCAGCACATCAGTGCCAGGGAAATCTTTTTTTCCTTTAATTTAACGCGACAACAACAACTAATGGCTAAGAAGGAGGCGACTTATGTCATGCTCAACATTGAAAAATTAGAAAGATTGCCTTTTACCGTTGCCGAGATTCCCTCTGCAGAGTGGTTAATACACAGGGTTATTACTCTGCCTATTTCTACATTACAATTCACTTCTTGTTTGAAACATGTTCCGGTAGGCAGATATGAAAAGTTGGGAGATAGTTACATCCATGAGGTGTGGGAGCTTCCCTTCTTGTACAAATGCCTCAATGGCATGAAAGAAGTCTTTCTTAGCGGTAGTGAATGCGAGACTTCAGTCAGCCATTCTATGATTTGTAAGCAGCTGTCCTTGCATGGGGCGTGTAATGTCTCGGTGGCGAACTTGGCTTGCTATCTGAAGGGAGTTCCAGTCCCCTTGATTAAACGCAAATTCCAGGTGCTTTCAAATGGCAGCTACGTCCTCCTCAGTAGTGAAGACTGTTGTGGCATGCGGGCCGGAATAGTTTATGTTGTTTCGGTCACTAAGGTCGTTACTTGCTGCGGGAGTGTGTTGTTTCCCCCAACTAAAATTAGGGAGGTAGCGGTTATTTGGCCTCACATTGCTACTTCCAAGGTGAATTTCGACAAGTTAAGCAGACTGAAGGCTTTATTGTTTCAGAAGCATGTGGCCCTTACATCTGCACGCGAGACCTACGCACTTCAGGTGGCAAGGTCATCAGCGGAAATACAGTCCCTGTTAAATACCCACTTTCCGAGCCACTTTGGTGAACTCGTGGGACGTATATTTAATGCGTCCAGCACGGCTGGATTAGCACATTTTTTTAAAGCCGTTGGTGTTGGTTTCGTTTACACCTTCTCTTCCATATTCGGTTTAATACCTTCAACTATTCATTCAATTTTCGGAAGCATTTTTGGGGGATTTCCGATAACTTTGGCTTTATTAGCCGGCATTTTGCTGTTGCTGTTGTTTTTCTGCAATGGCTGTCCTGCCGCAACTAGGACGAATGTGGCGCTCCCATCAGCGCAGCTGTGTCGTGAACGCATGATGCAGCACTTTGGAGCGACACTCCTGGAATATTTGGAGTGTGACTGGTCTCTGTCATTTCGACCGGTTTTGGATTGTGTGCAGCCCGTGTTCCGGTGCCGTTGGTGCTCTTTTGAACACGCACTAGATGTCTGTCTCTCACAGCAACGCCCCCCCAGTGGTTGATGCTGATCTGTTGATGTTCCCGATGAGGGCTCATTACCAGACATGCGTGCTGCGGCTGCGTTTGCTTCAAGAGGCTACTTACGAGATACCCTTCCTGGAGGAAATTCATATTGACTCGTTTACAGGCTCTACACGGAATGCCGCCTTGGTTGACACTGGGGCTTTGGAACACACCTGCTCCTTGGTAGTCTTTGGCGTGGATTTTCCGGTTTTGTCATTTGCCGAAGTGGAGACTCTCCTGCTTTCCATGACCACTGTTTGAATTGAATTTATTTTAAATTGACATTCTGATTTGAATTCGGCATTTTTCCGCATGCTCATTTTTTCAATTTAGGTTTAATATGCTTTGATGTCCTCTTGACTTCTTGAAATTTGTTATGGTTTTAATTATATTTTAGCATAGGGCATTTTTAGTTTAGACTTAAACCACTTTCTACTAACAAGGGGAGGGTGTAGTGTAGCCATTTTTAATATAGCTTTATGCGCGTTTGCTTAATGTATTAGGCCTCTGTGCACTTTGCCCTAGATGCATTTTATTTAACCTCGCATTGTTATTTTACAAATAACCAGTTTCACAGTCTTGTTTTATTTCATTCTATCACACCGTTTAGCTTACTTTAGCACTGTGTTCTCAAACAATACATTCTTGCTCGCTCTGTGCTTCAGTCAAGGATACAGTCTGGTACATTGCCGATAGACGTGGTAGAAGTTTAGTCTCCAGGGTTCGTAGAAAGTACACATTCTTACGTAGGGACGTTTCTTAGAACATCGGCGTGTTAGTTATAAAAACACTTTCTAGTCCTGGTACACGTAAGAGGGAGATTCCGACCAGGAACGCTCAACTAGATGCTGACTGCCCCGTTGCAGATGCTGACGCAGATTACAGGCCTTTGCTCAGGTATGAGGGTTGATGTCCTCCCGGGGGAACCTGAAAGGCAGGCTGAGAGCTTCACAGGATGTGCTCAAAATATAACTTACAGAGAACGTAATTCAGTTGCACTATGATAGCCTTATTCTTGTGCTTCACTATCCTCGTTACTATTTCAATCCTACTGTGTTGTATGGCTCTGGTTATTGCAGCTCACGCTTTATTATCTAAAATGCAGTTGTTTTATTAAACCAATTTTTTAAACTTAAACTGCCTTTGTCATTTATATATGAGACTGCTCTGTGTATGAGAGAACCGGTTGTGAACTGAGTGACCACGACTTCCCTGGGAAGTACTAAGATGTCATGCACTCGGCTGCCCGATTGTCTCTTCCCTTCGGGAGAGATGAGGCACTGCTAGTTAGCCGGAGCAAAACCAGATTTGGGGTGACAAGGGTCCTTCACCGTGGGTCAGACTTAGTCCCCCACACTGCGAACGATCTTGCCGCCCAAAAATCCAGTAGTCTCATTAGGATAATGAGAGCCTACGCGACAGTCAAACCTGCCATTTAGTGCCTAGCAATCCAACCCCAGGGAAATTATAAATGGTCTAGGTAGATCAACTAATATATTAAACAACTCGAGCATGCCCGAGGAAGCTAGGGTCTTTCACCTGACCGAGATGTTCAATGATGTCATATGTCACGAGAACCCAGAGCGAGCTGAATGTAAACGACTTTCTAATAAAGAAAGGGTCTCCACTCTACTAAGCCTTGAGAGAGCGTAGCATTTATGCTCAATATTAACATTAAATTTTTATGAACTAATGCATAATAATGCTGCATAGAAAATGTATTAATGTACTTTTGCTAAAGACGCACTTGAAATGTGCCCACGGGGAGTGGCCACCAATGTATACAATGACTAATGAAACTGACTAATAATAATGAAAATGAGATGTTAAAATATGATTTTACACTAATATTAAGAATTACATGTTAAGGTTTTGCCAATAAGTCATTAGGCTTTAGTTAGCATGAGTCGAGGCCTAGCTGCCCGTTTTTTTCATATTAAATGTGTTTTTCTAACGTGCAGTGTGATGACTTGCTGAAGGACATGTACTCGTATTTTTCCAAAGCTAAAGGATGAATGTAACCGTAGTTGATCCGTTCTCATGAAATTCGACTTGCTAGGAGAAACATTTTTGCTAAATGCAACACTGTAGACTAGTAACAGGTACAATGTCACCTGAACCGGTAGAGACAATGGACCTACTGACTGAAGATGCGAGAGGAGAAAAGACTATCGAGGGTCCCTGGTATAATGCGTAGCCCATCCAGGGAAATACTTGAATCCAAGAAAGAAGAATGAGCTACAGCTAATGTTCACTGTTGTTTAAAATGTAAAACAACCAAAAAATCAAGATAAATGAAATACAATAACCAATGTTTATTACATATGTATGTACAACAACAAAAACAACACGATAATCAAAATTGAATTAATATAAATATTTACATGTTCAAAGGGAAAGACACACACACTTGTATATAGTGAATAGACAAAGACAGAGAGTTATACAAGACAAGACACAAAAGATAATAGAAACATAACATTGAAAAAAGAACACAAAGTCCAAAACTGTCCAAAATACGATAAAATACAAATTGAATATATACTTTCTCTACAGCACTACTTTGAAGCCTTAACAGTATTCACAATTGTAACATATTATAACTTAGAACAAGATCACGTCTCCACCTAATTCATAAAGAAAAATTACTTGGCTGGGGTCGCGTAACTAGTTAGCATGGAGGAGTGCGAGAGGACCACGAGAGTATGAAATCATACCGGACATTCTGTCCCCTGGAGACGTCAATCATAAGAACCAATAAACTACGTGAGAACTGTTATGGGGTGACAATTTTGATGAAATCACTGTAAACCCATTGGATGGAGATAGTGGGGTGCCAACCCTGACCAATGAAGAATTAGGGTACTGTAAAACAGAAAAGGGATAAAAACCTTTGACACGAGGAACCATTAGGAGAGATGCCATTGCAAACTTGTTATGACCCAGACACTTTGTCACTCTGCATAGAGACTTTGTTGTTTGGTTCTTCAAACTATCCTTGCCTTGCCTTGCCCGATATATATACTTTTCCTCCTTGTGAGGGAAGTGTCCCTTTTACCCTTCTTGCTGTGTTTCACTGACTGATGGCGAATCAACTGATGTCCTAAGGACGAAGACGGAATCTGTATGCTGACCCATTACGGAGGGTAACTATATGATGATGAAATTGTAATTGTCTGATTGTCTTTCCTTTCTAGGTATCAACTGCTTCTTTTGACAGGGACCATAGTTAGATGTTTTTCCAAATTCGTGTTACCAAATTGTTTTGCATGAAGCCCAACATGCCAACACTAATTCGAGGTTAGTTAGGGGGTTCACTGAATCGGACGCAAACAGACAAATGACTGGTTCAATGTTTTGTTGAATGATGCGCTAATGATACTCTGCTAAGGTTAACCTATGTTGACGTCGTGCTATGTTCTAATGTTTGTGATTCTTGCCTTATTGAAATCTTATTCGAGTTGCCATATTATGACTATGCTAATGTGTTTCTTGGTTTTGAGATTAATAAACTTGCTAGTAGAATTGTAATCAACAGGGAATAAACTTCATATAATCGTACTAAACTGGTGTGGTTATTCATGATTGCAAGGTCAAGGTGGTTCCTGAGTCTCATTGATGACGTTATTGACATATTGATTGACATGTTGATCAGTTATCTCGTCCTAAGGTGTCTTCAATCAGGGTCAAAAGATTCATTGGCCTAAAACGAGTCCCAGAGTGAATAAAATAATCAGAAAGGGACGCGTTAACAGTTTTGGTAGCAGAGGATGGTTCTGGCCCTTTGGGGCCCTAGGACGAGGGACCATTGTTAAAAAGTGTTTTTTTGAAATAATGCAAATTGGAGGTATGATATGTCTCTAAATTCCCCATGACTTTCCCCGAATCTCGGAGCTTGCATAAGTGAGTTGGGTATGTTCTCGGCATTTTAGTATGCATGGTGTAGAATTTGCGCTTGCTCAGCTTATGCATATTGCAGGTGATTTGTGAAATTTGTGTGGGTTTAGGCTAGGTAATTTTTTTTATTAGGAGTGGGCGTACTCCGCAGTATGAGAGTAGGGAAATCGGCGAACTCCATGTGAGTGTGGCGCTTTGTGTATCCACGTGGTTGTTGGTGATGCACGGACCCGGCGTGGTCTAAGACTCTGGAGTATATTGAGAAGTGTATGAGACAGTTGGTTTATGTTGTAATTTGTGCGGTTTAATAGGTCAGTCGGGCGTGGTTGACAAGTCGAGTTTGAGTCAAATTGTGTGAATGAAACCTTCGATTGAGATTTGGCAAGTTCTAAAGTGCACTAAAACAAACCATTGACAAGTCGAGAGTAGGATTTGCGGGTCGAATTCTGCTTGCGAGTGCGGGAGCTGAGAAGGAGAGAGTAGCGGCCGAGGCTTCAAGTGAAATCTCTGTAAAGTTCTGAAGCAAATGTGTTACCCTTCCTGTAGTAAACTGGCAAATTTGGGTTTTTGTTGTTAAAGGTGCTCGCAATATATTGCATTAGTTTTGTGTGAGGAGGACAAGCCGCAAGACTTTGTCAGCTGCAGAGAGTGTGTGAGTGTGACGTCATTTGAGCCGCGCTGGGATAGGTCAGTTGCTGAGAAGGGTCGCACACAGATTGGCAGCCGGCTGTGAGAGGCAATTGGTTCAGAAGGTAGGCGAAGAGTGTTCCGGGGATTAAAGTCACTTACTGATTAGATTCCAAAACAAAATAAAAGACGCAAAAATGAAGTTTATCAAGGCTTTAAAGTGTGCTCTGAGGGGAGATACATACATTACAGCAAGTGTGGAGGAGCCTACACCGCCTGAGGGTACTACAGCTTATATCGTAATGGAGGAGAAGGGAGTCATGCCATGTCTTTGGTTAAAGCAGTGGTGCAAATTGTCAGAGAAGGAGGGATGTTTGCCGTTTCCGGAACACGGAACGTTTAATATAAGAAGTTTGGAAAATTTGCGGTTGATGTTAAGTGTGCAAAAACCACCCCGAGACCAGCTCAGTATGAGGCATTATCAGTCTGGGATTTAATGGCCATACAACAGAGGCAGCAGAAACTTATGAGGAGAATAAAAAGAACAGAAAAGACTTTAGCGGAAGCTAAATGGGACAACAAGACCAAAATGTGGAGAAGGGGAATAGTTGAAGGGATTAGGATGTTTCCGGCAATAACCCAAGAAGATGAGACACAGGGAAAGAAAGCCACTTGTAAGACAGACAAGGGCTCTAGTAAGCCAAAGGAGACTCAGAGGTCTTGGGTAGATGAAGATGATTCAGACAATGAAGAGTTTCTTAATCAGTTGTTACATGATCGTCCGCCACCATATGCCATAAATGACAATGTACAGAGCACTAGTGTGGGTTCTGAAGACCCGGCACAAAATAAGGGAATCACAAATACAGTGAAACAAGTGATACAGTTTTGATACAGAATGGTGTCAGTGTACCCACTGCGCCAGAGACTCAGTTACAGTTGAGGCCACCACAGATTCAGAGGCTTTATCCTGATGTTCCCGTACTAGAGACAACTATGAGTGTGATGGTGCTGCCTGATCCAGTATATATGAGATCAAAGTTAGTGCAGATTGAGCCAACTCCGCAATTGCTACCCCAGCCGCAGCAACAGGTGGTTCCGAGTTACACTTCTGTTGCAGGACCGCAGCTGGTAGCTACAGCACCCATGATGAATCAAGCTATGGGAGTTAATTCTCCACAGGGTTTGGGAATTGGACAATCACCAGCTGCAATATCATTGCCAATTACTGTTGGTCCACCAGTACCGCTGTATGCGCAAGGTAAGCCTGGTATGTGTGATCAGGGAGTAATGACCCAAGAGGCAATAAGAGGAGGGTCTACCGGAAACTTGCAGGGAATGACACAGGGAGGACAGACAGCTGAAAGGTCCAGATCCTTGTTGGACTTTAGTCCGATTGGGGTTCCTTTGGAGACGATGAGGCAAGCAGGGTTGGAAACACTAACCCCACAGGTAATGAGTACAAATACGACACAGACACCAATGATGCAGTCTGGAAATGTTTTTTTGCAAGGCTTAACAGTGCAACAATTGAACGAGAGGTTGGATTAGCTCAACACTCTGCAGACTACTACAGTGACCGCAGAGAAGTCAGAGAGGGAAGAATATCTGAATTTTGTGAGGCTGGGTGTAGGAGCCATGGAACTAGTGGAAGGGACAATGGGGGTGAACAGATTAGAATCATACACGGAAGCAGAATTGAGGTATCTGTGCCCCAAAATAACCAAGGAAGTGAACAAGGTGCATCAGAGGTTGGCAAACCTGGCAGAAAAATACGGCATAGACATAGAGAGTACTAAGCATTTGAAAAGGAGCTATAGGCTAGACTTCGAACCTAAAGATTTTGATCACATGAGATCTACCGGGATGAAGGCACACCTCAAAGAAATACTGCAGAGTGCTCAAATTTGGGGAGCATTAGAGAAATGGGAAGGCAGATGGGCAAAGAAGAGAGATAAAGAGAAAGGTGATGGCCCGGTACCAAAGCAGGCGAAAGCTGCACCTGACACGGGGACAATAAAGATGTTACCGATGAGCGAGACAGCTGGAGGGGTTCTAGTCCATGTACCATGGTCTAGGGGTGACATCTTGTCATTCACAAATGATTATCCTAGGTTGAGGGAGAAGCCGATAGAATGGTACCAGCAGACGGACAGGTTTGTGAAACTTGTGAAATCTCGCTGGGAAGACTTGAATACCCTGTTTGAGATAATAGTTCCAGCTGACTTATGGCTTGAGTGCAAGAGGGGTGTGGATTGGCAGACAGAGGAACCAGCAAGGGACAAGGTTACCGGAGCACCGTCTTCTGAGGTGATGAGGTATTAATCCAAAGTGATTGAGTTTTTGAAGCAGAAAGTGTCGCCGAAAGTGACTGATTGGCAGAAAATTGATTGAACGTTACAGGAGGGCAAAGAGTCGATACATGCTTACTATGAGAGGTTGTTGAAGGCATTCAAACATTACAGTGGCACAGAGGCCATAGAACTGAAAGACATGAATCACCTTGTGTTCAGGTTTGTCGAAGGGCTGAGACCAGAAATTAGCCAGATGATTAAGAATCATTTGATCTGTTGGCAAGCGAAGCCGATTGATGAGGTGTTGCAGTATGCAAAATACTGTGGTGACAAGAGTGAATTGAAGCAGAGAAAGAGGTCGAGGAGGTTTTGTGAACCGTGGTCCAGATATCAATACCGTTGTGGTTCAAAATGATGTGCAGGGGATGAAAAAGGTGTCACCATGTCACGCATGCGGGGGCATGGGGCACTGGAAGCGGGAATCCCCAATGATGGTGCAGGATGGTGTTGTTCAAAAAAGCAATGATACAGGTACATTTCAAAATGTGGGGGGTCCAAAAATATGGGGACAAAATCTGAATTTCCAGGATAACATGGTGCAGATGCAGGGTCTCCAACTCATGCAACAAATGCAAATGCCACGTGTTCAACCAGCGTAAATGCAGCAGGTACAACAGCAGATTCCCATGGTACCTAGACAGCAAATTAAATACCATTAGCTCCAATGGGACAGCAACAGGTGATGCTTCCTCAACAGTTCACAGGTCAAACAGTGAGTCAAAATAACACAGTACAACTGTTCCCATTGCGTGGTCAGGATGGAATAAACGACGAATGGTCGGATGATTGTTCAGATAGTGAGGAGTGCAGGCTTGCAGCGTCCCTAGAAGAAGATCAGAGGGGACCTTATGTAGAAGGAAAGGTGATGGGTCATAAGGTTTCATTCCTAGTTGATACAGGAGCTACACACTCTACAGTCAGAAGTGCATTGGTTCCGAAATTGCCACTTTCGGGGCGTACCATAAGGATGGTAGGAGTAGCAAATCAGTTCCTGACAAATCCGATTACAGATCCAGTCCAAGTTGAAATTGATACCTTACAGGGATTACATAGATTTGTAGTCTGTGACTCGAGTCCCGTATCCCTAATGGGAAGAGACTTACTGTGTAAAACAAGGTGTTCAATTACTTGTTTCAATGAAAGGATTGAGGTGCAGACAAACACTGATGATGAAGGGGACCATGGTCAGTTCTCAGAGTTAGAGAAGGAGACTGCAAATGAAGAATACCCTTTGATAACCCTATTCCCGATGTTCACAGTGATGGATTTACCAGTTGAATTACAGGGAACAGTGACAGAAAAAGTGTGGGACCTGACAGGAAAAGAAGTGTGACTAGTAAAAGGAGTAGAACCGGTCAAAGTAGAGGTGAAGCCAAATGCAGTGTTTCCCCAGGTACCGCAGTACCACATGGCACAAGACATCCTTATACAGGTGACGCAGATAATTGCAGACTTTAGAAAGCAAGGTGTTCTAAAAGAAGTGATGAGCAGCCCGTGTAATGCACCATTAATGGGTCTGAAAAAGCCTTGTGGGAAAGTTTGAATTGTTCACGACTTAAGGAAAATAAATGAGATTGTGGTAAAATGTTGCCCCACAGTGCCAAATACAGCCGTGATCATGTTTCAGTTTCCGTGCGATGCAGAGTGGTTCACGGTTGTTGACCTGTCTCAAGCATTCTTTTCAGTACCTCTTCATGAGGATAGCCAATTTCTTTTCAGTTTCAAATTCCTGGACAAGGTTTACAGTTGGTATGGAATTCCTCAAGGGCTTTCTGAATCACCTTCAATCTTCAATCAGATACTGAAGAAGGATTTGGAGTCATTAGAACTGCCTTTCAGTTCGACTCTAGTGCAGTATATTGATGATTTGTTAATTGCGTCCAGAACAAAAGATGACTGCAGGTATGACACAATTGCCTTACTGAACCATTTGGGAAAGAATGGACATAAAGGGGCATATTTATACTCTGTTTGCGCCGGATTTGCGTTGTTTTTTTTTACGCAAATCCGACGCAAAGCTAACTCCATATTTATACTTTGGCTTTAGACCCGTCTAGCGCCAAAGATCTTGGAGTTTGCGTCATTTTTTTGCGTGGACACCTACCTTGCGTTAATGATATGCAAGGTAGGCGTTCCCTTCTAAAAAATGACTCTAAGGCATGTGCGCCTTATTTAAACTCCCGTGCAAAAATGACGCACGGGAGTGGGCGGGCCTTAAAAAATTACGTCCAGCCGCATTTGCGTCATTTTTTTAACGCCTGGTCAGGGCAGGCGTTAAGGGACCTGTGGGCTCGGAAGGAGCCCAGAGGTGCCCTCCCATGCCCCCAGGGACACCCCCTGCCACCCTTGCCCACCCCAGGAGGACGCCCAAGGATGGAGGGACCCATCCCAGGGAACTTAAGGTAAGTTCAGGTAAGTATATATTTTTTTTTTGTGGCATAGGGGGGCCTGATTTGTGCCCCCCTACATGCCACTATGCCCAATGACCATGCCCAGGGGACATAAGTCCCCTGGGCATGGCCATTGGGCAAGGGGGCATGACTCCTGTCTGTGCTAAAATGGCGCAAATCGGGTTGAGGCCAATATTTTGCCTCAGACCTGACTTGCCCCATTTTTTTACGCCCAAGCTCCATTTTCCCCTACGCTGGCGCTGCCTGGTGAGGGTCATTTTTTTTTACGCACACCAGTCAGCTGCGCCGGCTTACATCATTCAATAAATAAGGCACCCGCATGGCGCTTTGGAATGGCGTTAGCCGGCGTTAAAATTTTTGACGCACAACTGCGTTGGCGCAGTTGTGCGTCAAAAAGTATAAATATGGCCCAAAGTGTCACCAAAGAATCTGCAATACTGTCAGAAAGAGGAGAAGTACTTAGGTCACTTGATTGAGAAAGGGTCGAGAAAAATATTCAAAGAAAGGGTGACAGCCATATTGCAGATGAATCCCCCGACAACAAAGAGAGATGTCAGGATGTTTTTGGGAATGGTGGGCTACTGTCAGCAGTGGATTCCCAACTTCTCGATTATCTCTAAACCTTTGGTGAGATTGACTGTTAAAGGTGTTCAGGATGGCCCAGGTGACATAACCATGTCTGAGAAAGAGATGAAGGCATTCATGGAATTGAGGGAAAGCATGTGCAGGGCACCAGCTTTGGGTATGCCTGATAACACAAAGCCTTTTGTACTGTTTTGTCATGAACGTGATGCTTGTTCTTTGCTTGTCCTGACACAGGTCCATGGAGGTGCAAACCGCCCAGTAGCATATTTTTCAGCTACTTTGGACCCAGTCGCAGCAGCCTTACCGGATTGCTTGCATGCAGTTGCAGCAGTTGGTCAAAGCCTCACTCAGTGTGAAGGTATAGTGATGGGACATCCTTTAACAGTAATGGTCCCACATTTAGTTGAAATCCTGTTGACCTGAACAAAGACTCAGCATATGACAAATGCGAGATTGACAAAGTATGAAACAATCATACTGGGATCACCCAATGTGTCTCTGAAGAGATGTACTGTATTGAACCCGGCAACTTTACTTCCTATTGATAATGCAGACATTGATGATGCTGAGGAGGTAGAACATGATTATCTTGAGGTAACAGATCTGTGCACCAAACCGAGACCTGACATTAAAGGTACCCAACTGGAAGAAAATGATTACATTATATTTGTTGATGGTTCATGCCTGAGAGACGCAGTAGGAGTACTAAAAGCTGGATATGCCGTGTGTACAATCACTGGTATCTTAGAAGCTTCCTGGCTCGAAAGAGTATACTCTGCTCAAGTGGTTGAATTAATTGCTCTTACTAAGGCATGCCACGCAGCTGAAAACCTGAAAGTCACTATATACACTGACAGCAGATATGGATTCGGAATTGTACATGATTTTGGCCAGCTGTGGTCACAGAGGGGTTTTGTGACGTCTTTTGGTTCACCAGTGAAAAATGGCGAGAAAATTAAGGACTTGTTGCATGCGATTCAGTTACCTCTTGAAATTGCTGTGGTGAAATGCAATGCTCATGTTAAGTCACAAGACTTTGGGCCTGATTCTGACCCCGGCGGTTCCTTACCGCCGGGGCCAGGGTCGGCGGGAGCACCGCCAACAGGCTGGCGGTGCCCCGCAGGGCATTCTGACCGTGGCGGTTTTGCCGCGGTCAGAAGTGGAAAACCGGCGGTCTCCCGCCGGTTTTCCGCTGCCCTGGGAATCCCCCATGGCGGCGCAGCTTGCTGCGCCGCCATGGGGGATTCTGACAGCCCATACCGCCATCCTGTTCCTGGCGGTTCTCCCGCCAGGAACAGGATGGCGGTATGGGTTGTCGTGGGGACCCGGGGGGCCCCTGCAGTGCCCATGCCAATGGCATGGGCACTGCAGGGGCCCCCGTAAGAGGGCCCCACATTGTATTTCAGTGTCTGCATTGCAGACACTGAAATACGCGACGGGTGCCACTGCACCCGTCGCACCTTCCCACTCCGCCGTCTCAATTCTGAGCCGGCGTCCTCGTGGGAAGGCTCTTTTGCACTGGGCTGGCGGGGGGCCTTTTGGCGGCCGCCCGCAAGTCCAGTGCAAAAGCCAGAATCACTGCAGCGGTCTTATGACCGCGGAGCGGTGTTCTGGAGGGGGGAACTCTGGCGGGCGGCCTCCGCCGCCCGTCAGGGTTAGAATCACCCCCTTTGTGTCAATGGGAAATGGATATGCAGATCAAGTCGCAAGGTTTTGTGCATTGAACTGTATATTGTTTCAAGATCAATTGGAATTGTTACCTGAAACTTAAAATGAAACTTGCTCAGGCATTGAGGGTGGTTGACACACTAGATGAGCTAAAATCATTGCAGGGACGTGCTAGTAAAGAGGAGAAACGTTCCTCGCAGAGAATGCAGTGTGTGCAAAGATCTGATGATTTATGGGTTTCAGGGGAGGGGAAAATGGTTTTGCCAAACAGTCTTTTGTCACAATTTGCAAGTTTTTACCATGGTCAAGTACATGTTGGGAGAGACGCAATGATCAGGTTATTCAAAATCGATTGGTTCAATCCCAAATTCAGACAAGTGGCACAAGTCATCTGTCACAGGTGCATCATCTGTCAGCAGATGAATGCGGGGAAAGGGACCGTGGTGAATTTGAGCCATGTTGGGAGAGCAGGAGGTCCATTTAGCAGAATGCAGATGGATTTTATCGAGATGTCTGTGTGTGGAAGTCTGAGATACGTGTTGGTAATTGTGTGCATTTTCAGTCATTGGATTGAAGCTTACCCTACATGTAGGAATGACAGTCTCACAGTAGCAAAGCTGCTGCTTAGGGAGTTAATACCACGTTTCGGGTTTCTGATCTCTTTAGAATCAGATAGGGGAAGACACTCGACAATGAGGTGATTAAGCTCTTGTGTGCTGCATTGAACATTGAACAGAAGTTGCATTGTAGCTATCGCCCTGGAGCATCAGGACTAGTGGAGCAGATGAATGGTACCTTGAAGTCGAGAATGGCAAAAATGTGCACAGCTACCAATTTGAAATGGCCAGATGCATTACCCTTAGTGCTGATGTCAATGAGAAACACACCTGACAAGAAAACAGGCCTGTCTCCCCATGAGATTCTTATGGGCCGAGCTATGAGATTGCCTGCAGTGCCTGCAAATGTTCTTGTGAATATCACAGATGATATGGTGTTGGACTACTGCAAGGGTCTGGCTGATGTGGTCCGCTCTTTCTCTCACCAGGTGGAAGCTACCACATTGCCACCGATAAATGATCCAGGTCACACCCGAAAGCCAGTGACTGGGTGGTTGTCAAGAAACACGTGAGGAAGTCGTGTTTGGAGCCACGTTGGAAGGGGCCATATTAAGTAATACTGACAACTACTACTGCAGTGAAATGTACAGGTCTTCCAAATTGGATACATGCCAGTCACACAAAGAAGGTGACGTGTCCAACTGATGAGGAACTTGAAGTGTCCAAAACAACAGCTGCAGAAAATGAAGTCTCAGGACCGGAGAGTAATCAAAGGGGAACTGAGACTGAAGGAGAGCTCGCTGAGGACGGCTTAATCACTCAAACAGTAAACGAGATCCAGAGGGGTGACAGTGAGCCTATCTCAGCTGAGGTAACAGGGGAACCAACACAAAGAGAGGTTCTCCCAGAAGCAGACAGATACGGTTTTGAAGTTGAGCCCATAACTAACCCTGAATGCAAAGGAGGGGAGGCGGAAGGAGGTCAGAGTATCCAGACTCCTCCTGAGCCACATGCAGGTCCATCAAGAGAAAACACCATAGCACAAGAGGAGGGCACTGTTCAATACACTGAAAGGTCGAGCGGAAAGAAATCACTTAAAGGAGACAACTGGCCGGAGCCACAAGCTGCAAAGGAGCGAGTGATTCCTAACGAAACAATAGAGGACGAAGTTGACACAACCAGGAAAGAAGATCTCAGTGAAGGAGAGTTACAGGGTGATTGCAAACTGAAAAGAAAGAGAGTTGCAAACAGAAGATACGCAGGTCCTGAATGGGTGTACAAAATTCTTGCATGAGGGAACTAATTCAAAAAGGGAACTATCTACTAATGTCTTCTCTCGCTTGCTGAATGACTATGTTGACACAATGGATGCGAAAAATTGCTATGTGTGCACAACGATTCCTTCGTCAGTACAAGAAGGGGTTACTTACCATAGTCTGCCATTAACATATGGGATAAGTTGTAGTTTGCTACTAACGAGATTCTATGATCAAGAACATGTTCAATACTTCTACTCTAATTTAGATGTAGTGTTTTCTTTTGTGCCTGTGATTGAGTTTCTAAACAAATTAGCTAAAGAACATAACATAAAAATAGTTAGGGGTTTCTTTGAGCCGACACTGACATTTGGGACAGCATTTGTGCACAGCAATAATCTAACCTGCTTACTGACACCGGTAGAAAAGAGTTTCTTAGATCACACTGATGATAGAAGAAAAGCATTAAAGGAAAGGCTAGAAAAAGGATTAGAAAAACGAACGCTTGCAAATGATTATGCTTATAGTACAATAAAGATACAAGGCAAATTAGCTATAGATGCATTAAATGTAGGAAGGCTTTGCATATATAGGCCAAATTCTGAGCTTGACACTTTATTTGTGGGAACGATTGAGTGCAGGGATGTGTTTTTGTTTCAGAGTAAATGGACGTTCATGTTAAATGGACAGGATCCAGCGATCCCTGGGATCTATTATATATGTGGAGTTAATGCTTATTACCGTCTTCCAAAGGGATGGTATGGGACATGTTATTTGGGAATAGTTTTCCAAAAGATCTACCAGATTGATGACTTAAAACAACTTCCTAAAATGTCTGAATTACATCATACTAGACAAAAGAGAGAGACAGCGGCTGCTGTCGTAGGTGACATATTTGGAGCCATAATTCCTTCAGTAGGGGTTATCTTGAACTCCATAAAGATTCGAAAGTTGTCTACTATTGTGGATAACATGCTGACAAACTTCACAGGGGCTATACTCCTGATGGATACTGAACTTGCTGTGGAGAGGGCTATGACTCTTCAAAACCGGCTTGCTTTAGACATTCTTTTAGCGAAGAGTGGCGGAGTCTGTAAGATGCTTAATGAGCGCCATTGTTGCGCATTTATTCCAGATAATAGTAAAAAAATTAGACGTATGCTTACTAACCTAACCAGAGACAGTGTAGATTTAAAGGAGCTGAAGGAACCTGTAGTTTGGGAGAAGGTTGGAAAAGGAATTACTAAAGTAGGGAATTGGTTTAGTAGTATTTGGAATGGGGTACTTGCAAAAATATTGGGAAGTATATTGATTATTCTAACATGTTTATTTGAACTGTGGTTATCATGCAAAATTTGTAAAAGAATTAAAAGGAATTTGGCAAAACGCAATAAAAGAAAAGAAGAAAAGAAAAAGGAGAAAATGTTTAAAGAAATTTGGTTCACACAGGGGAAGAAATAGAAATGTGTAGCTTAAGAAAGTGAAAGGTTGTGAAGGGAAAGGTTTTGTGTGATGACAATTGTCATCAGAGGAGGGACTGAGAGAGCTTAGCATTTATGCTCAATATTAACATGAAATGTTTATGAACAAATGCATAATATTGCTGCATAGAAAATGTATTAATGTACTTTTGCTAAAAACGCGCTTGAAATGTGCCCAGGGGGAGTGGCCACCAATGTATACAATGACTAATGAAACTGACTAATAATAATGAAAATCAGATGTTAAAATATGATTTTACAATAATATTAAGAATTATGGGGGTCATTCTGACCCTGGCGGTCTAAGACCGCCGGGGCCAGGGTCGGCGGGAGCACCGCCGACAGGCCGGCGGTGCCCCGCAGGGCATTCTGACCGCGGCGGTTCGGCCGCGGTCAGAAGAGGCAAACCGGCGGTCTCCCGCCGGTTTACCACTGCCCTTAGAATCCCCCATGGCGGCGCAGCTTGCTGCGCCGCCATGGGGGATTCTGACACCCCCTACCGCCATCCTGTTCCTGGCGGTTCGCCCGCCAGGAACAGGATGGCGGTAGGGGGTGCCGCGGGGCCCCTGGGGGCCCCTGCCGTGCCCATGCCAATGGCATGGGCACGGCAGGGGCCCCCGTAAGAGGGCCCCGAAAAGTATTTCAGTGTCTGCTAAGCAGACACTGAAATACGCGACGGGTGCAACTGCACCCGTCGCACCCCTGCAACTACGCCGGCTCAATTCTGACCCGGCGTCCTCGTTGCAGGGGCATTTCCTCTGGGCCGGCGGGCGCTCTTTTGGAGAGCGCCCGCCGGCCCAGAGGAAATGTCTGAATGGCCGCCGCGGTCTTTTGACCGCGGTGCGGTCATTCAGCGGCGGTACCCTGGCGGACGGCCTCCGCCGTCCGCGAGGGTCAGAATGAGGCCCTATATGTTAAGGTTTTGCTAATAAGTCATTAGGCTTTAGTTAGCATGAGTCGAGGTATAGCTGCCCGTTTTTTTCATATTAAATGTGTTTTTCTAACTTGCAGTGTGCTGAGTTGCTGAAGGACATGTACTCGTATTTTTCCACAGCTAAAGGATGAATGTAACCGTATTAGATTCGTTCTCATGAAATTCGACTTGCTAGGAGAAACATTTTTGCTAAATGCAACACTGTAGACTAGTAACAGGTACAAGGTCGCCTGAACCAGTACAGACAATGGACCTACTGACTGAAGATGCGGGAGGACCACGAGAGTATGAAATCATACCGGACATTCTTCCCCCTGGAGACGTCAATCATAAGAACCAATAAACTACGTGAGAACTGTCATGGGGTGACAATTTTGATGAAATCACTGTAAACCCATTGGATGGAGATAGTGGGGTGCCAAACCTGACCAATGAAGAATTAGGGGACTGTACAACAGAAAAGGGATAAAAACCTTTGACACGAGGAACCATTAGGAGAGATGCCATTGCGAACTTGTTATGACCCAGACACTTTGTCACTCTGCATAGAGACTTTGGGGGTCATTCTGACCTCGGCGGTAAAAGGCGCTTACCGCCGGTCAGAAGACCGCCATAACACCGCCGCGGCCGCGGAAAGCCGCCACGGTCATTCTGACCCACAACGGCCAAACCTCCAAAAATCCGAACTCCACTGCAGGCCGCCACATCAGCGGGCAGCGATAAACTGGAGATGACCAAACCTCCACCGTCACGCCAACAGAAAAACGCCCATGCCATTACGACCCACGAATCAACGCGGCGGGCTTTCCAACGTGGTATTCCATTGGCGGTACACACCGCCGCGGTCAAAATACACACACAGCACCAAAACACAGACACATTGGACCATTACAAATACACACACCTGATACACATACACAACCCACTCCCACACAATCAATCAACTATAAAACACACCCCCACATCACCCACAAACCCCTACGACCACAATTACTGAGAGAAGGAGAGAGAGACACAGCAGACAATCCATAGCAATACACACTGAGGCACACTACACCATCACACACACCACATAGTAGCACAAAGCACCACACACCAACATACTCATCATCACATAAACCACCCCACACCTCACCCACACCACCCCATGGCACCCCAAAGGCACCCACGCTTTTCGGACCAAGAACTCCGGGTCATGGTGGAGGAAATCCTAAGAGTGGAACCCCAGCTCTTCGGCTCACAGGTGCAGCACACCAGTATAGCTAGGAAGGCGGAGCTATGGCAGCGGATCGTGGACAGGGTCAACGCGGTGGGACAGCATCCCAGGAATAGGGAGGACATCCGCAAACGATGGAACGACCTACGGGGGAAGGTCCGATCGATGGTCTCCAGGCACAACATCGCGGTCCAGAAGACTGGCGGCGGACCCCCACCCACCCCTCCCGAATTTACATCATGGGAGCAAGAGGTCTTCAACATCCTGCATCCTCAGGGCCTCGCAGGAGTAGCCGGAGGAATGGACTCTGGTAAGTCCAATCTCAACTACTAGATCCCACCCACCCCACCAGCATGCCAACCCACACCCCCACCCTCACCCCCAACCCCCCAGCACACATCCTCCCTGACAATGTCTCACCAGCACAACCCACCCATCCCAACACCAACTCCTGCATGCCAACACAATCCATGGACACCCATCACCCAAGCATGACCACCGCACTTACCCCCCCCACTACCTACCCTCACAACACCTCCCTCAAGGGAATGCCTGCACTGGGGGACGAGGGCACCCATAACACGCACGCTATTGCACACACAGAAACAATAACCAAACTCTCTTACCCCATGCAGGACCCGAACGCCAAAACACCAGCCAGGAGGGTCCAGAAATGTCCATCCCACCCCCGGAACAGGCCCACAGTGAGGACAGCAGCTCTGTCGACACTGAACCTGATGACCAGCCCGGACCATCGGGGACCTCTGGGCAGTCGGTTCCCCTCACCCAGACACAGGCCACACCAGACCCGACCCCCTCTGCCAACACCAGCACAGCTCCCACCCAGCGGGCCCATGCCTCTGTCTCTAGGACACGTCAATCAGCGGTGTGTCTGCCACTACAGGGCACCCAGGCTAACCCAACACCCCAACAACAACAGGGACCTGAGGGCAGTGGGAGCGGGCACACCGTCCAGGAGACAGAGGCCGAGGGAAACCGGGCAGCTCGGAGGGCTGCTGTGCGACAGGGGGGGGAGGAGAGGCCCAGGGAACCCACTCTCCAAGAGGCCCTCACCACCATCATGGGGGCCTACCACCACTCCCAAGAGACGATGGCGACGGTACTGGCCAGGTTCACGGAGATCCAGGCACAGCAGGAGGAACGCTACATGGGGTTCAGGGAGGAGCTGAGAATCATCGGGACCGCAATGGGGACCATCGTCCTGGCCCTCAACAGGATAGAAGACGCGTTGCGGGACCATGTGGCACCACACAGGGCCCCTGTCACTAGCCCGGACCAGGAACAGCCTACCACCTCCGCCGGCGCTAGTGGACAGGAGGCCCCAACACCACGGCAGGCCACCAGAACCCCACCTCCTGCTGAAGAACAACCACCCCGTAAGAGGAGCCTGAGATCCAAAAAAAAGACAGAGTAGGATGTCAAGACCCCCGCCAGAAGGACATACCCCCTGAACTCTTCCCACTGTCCCACATTGCCACCCTGTCCAACCATGAACTGCCTCTGCTCCATCCTTCCACAGGCAAAAGGACAATGCACCTGTGAGACTGAGAACTGGACTCTGCCATGGACATTACTCCACCCCCACCCATCACCCTTATAATCACATGTACCAATATCTAGCCCTGTAAATAAATCACATATTGCACACAAATCAGTTTGGAGTCATGCTGTATTATTAGCAAATGTATTACATATTACTGTTCAATATCTGTTCTGTCAATTAGTGATGACAACATACCAATGTCAATACGCTGTAGTTCATGGGCAAACCAAGCAGAAGTCAGGCACTGCGTCATACAGCACTGAGAAGGGAAGGGAAAATCAAAAATTACCCAAAAATATCTGGTGGGAACTACAGAAAGTACAGATGCAGGAGGCTAGAAGCAATTGTGAAATGGCGTGGGTGATTCTTACCTGGGTGTTACTGGAAATACTGTTGTATCACTCTGTCCCTATTGTCTGTGTCGTCCTCTGAGTCTTCCTCCTCTTCACTCTCCACAGGCTCCACGGCTTCTACAACACCACCATCTGGACCATCCTCCTGCAGGAAAGGCACCTGGCGTCGCAAAGCCAGGTTGTGAAGCATACAGCACACCACGATGATATGGCACACCTTCTTTGGTGAGTACATTAGGGATCCACCTGTCATATGCAGGCACCTAAACCTGGCCTTCAGGAGGCCAAAGGTTCGCTCAATCACCCTCCTAGTACGCCCATGGGCCTCATTGTAGCGTTCCTCTGCCCTTGTCCGGGGATTCCTCACTGGGGTCAGTAGCCACGGCAGGTTGGGGTAACCAGAGTCACCTATTAGCCACACACGTTGTCTCTGTAGCTGCTCCATCACATAGGGGATGCTGCTATTTCGCATCACATACGCGTCATGCACTGACCCTGGGAACTTGGCATTTACATGGGAGATGTACTGGTCAGCCAAACAGACCACCTGGACATTCATCGAATTATAATTTTTTCTGTTTCGGTACACCTGCTCATCGTCTTTTGGGGGTACCAAAGCCACATGGGTCCCATCAATGGCACCAATGATGTTGGGGATATGTCCAAGGGCATAGAAATCACCCTTCACTGTAGGCAAGTCACCCTCCTCTGGGAAAATGATGTAGCTCCGCATGAGTTTCATCAGGGCAGACAACACTCTGCTCAAAATCTTAGAAAACATAGGCTGAGACATTCCAGATGACATGGCCACTGTGGTCTGGAATGACCCACTGGCCAAAAAATGGAGGACTGACAAAACCTGCACCAGAGGGGGAATCCCTGTGGGTTGGCGGATGGGGGACATCAGGGCTGGCTCCAGCTGGGCACACAGTTCATGGATAGTGGCACGGTCAAGTCTGTATCGAAGTATTATATGGCGTTCTTCCATTGTCGACAGGTCCACCAGCGGTCGGTACACGCGAGGATTCCTCCTTCTCATCGCAAGTCCCAGCGGACGGTGCCTAGGAAGGACAACATGGAGCACAGAGTCAGCCAAACCACAGGTACGTACAGACAGCTTGCACAGTTAAAGAATGGCAATGGGTTGAAAGGCGTGTATGTGTGGCAATGCAAGGCCTAGGCCTGTGTGTCGCAGTCAAAATTAAGCCATGTAGGCCCTTGAAATGGCGGCTGCCTGACCTGTGAAGTGGGACAATGGGATGTGAGGTCAATGCGCTGGCGGGGCACACCGTGGCGGTAGGCGGTCGAAGACCGCGGCGCAAAGCCGCATTGGTTAACATTGAAGCCTATGGGTTTCAGGAACCAATGACGAAGTGCGCCGGCGGTCGCGGTACGCACCGCCGCGGGCGTGACCGCCATTTTGTATCTGCTTAATCACTCGAGACCTGATCATCCACAGGAGAGGACCTATACTGCAAGTGCTGCTGTGACCTCGGTCTGGAAGATACAATGGCTGCTGCGACTGGGGAAAGGGCCCCTGCCTTCACGTCTGAAGAGTTGGAGAAGCTCGTGGATGGGGTCCTCCCCCAGTATGCGCTACTCTACGGTCCTCCAGACCAACAAGTGAGTACACCGGGTGCACATGGAATGGGCTATGCCTGTGTGGATTGGGGTGGATGTAAGTTGGTGGGGTGGGGGGCGAATGAGGAGTGCAACGCCCGACAGATGAGAGCATGTGCCATATGGCAAAGTTGGTGGGGGGGGCCAATCACATCTAACATGCAGGTCATTCATGATTTCCTCCTTTCCACCCTGTACATGTCAAATAGGTCAGCGCCCATCAGAAGATCGAGATTTGGCGTGCCATCGCCAAGGAAGTCCAGAACTTGGGGGTCCACAACAGACGGGGCACCCACTGCCGCAAGAGGTGGGAGGACATCCGCCGCGGAACAAGGAAGACCGCAGAAACACTGCTGGGGATGGCCTCCCAACCTAGGAGGGGTGCCAGTCGCACCATGACCCCCCTGATGTCCCGGATCCTGGCGGTGGCCTACCCTGAATTGGATGGGCGCTTTAAGACATCACAGCAGACACAAGGGGGTGAGTATCAGCACATTCTCCTATCTTTCTGCGCAGTGGAGGCGTCTGGGTGGGGGAGGAGGGCTGTGGGTGACATTAGGCCAGGGCGCTTTCTGTAGTGTAGTCCTCTCCCTTAGGCATGGCCCTGTGCCCCCGGCCCCCACCTCGGTAGGGTGACAAGTACAGCCATTGAAGGTCCAGCATCTCCCATGTGCGCGTTTGACGTCTCTTGGCCTGTTGTCTTAGTCAGTAGTACTGAGTAGTGTACCCCGAATGCGCGGCTTAGTGCATTAGGCACCTGTGTCTGTCCTCTCCGCCAACGGTGTTGACATTGCATGCACTCAACCTGGTCTTCTTTTTTCTCCCCCCACCCTTTCTCTTCATCTTCTTGTGCATGTGTGCATTAGCATCATCAGGCGGAGGAGATTTGGCATCGGAGCACGAGGGAGCTGCAGGACACAAGGCCCCGGTGGGCCCAGGAACAGACACCGAGGGCACCAGTGATCCAGAGGGCGAGGGGAGCACCACGACGGGGACCGCTGGTGAGAGCAGCGAAAGCGACACGTCCTCGGATGGGAGCTCCCTAGGGGTGGCGGCAACATCCGTGCCCCCCGCCTCTACAGGTACAGCCGCCACCCAGCGCACCAGCCCCGCCCTCCCAGCAGCCCCTCAGTCTTCGCTCCGTGCCGGTTCGCCCAGGAAGGCGCGCGTCTCCTTCACCCCAGGCACCTCAGCCCCTGCCCCTGTTGCCCCTGCTGCCCTCAGTGCGAAGCTCATTGACCTGGTAAGGACGCTCATTGTTGGGCAGACGACCCTTTTGAATGCCATCCAGGGTGTGCAAAGGGAGGTGCAACAGAGCAATGCGTACCTGGAGGGCATTCATTCGGGTCAGGCTGCCCATCAACGAGCGTTCACTGCTCTGGCCTCAGCACTGACGGCAGCCATTGTCCCTGTTTCCAGCCTCCCTCTTCTTACTGCCTCCAGCCTTTCTGTCTCCTGTTCCTCAGCCTATCCCATCCACACCATCAGACCAGCCTGCACACACCTCAACACCCAAGAGCAGCTCATCCAAACACAAGCACCACAGATCCCACAAACACTCACCCAAGTAACACCCAGATGCAGACATGCCAACAGCCACTGCCACCCCTGTGTCCCCCTCCTCCTCGTCTCCCTCCTCCCTCCCTGTGACGTGTACACTCACACCTGCATGCACCCCAACATCAGCCAGTGCTTCCATCACCACCTCACCCTCCAGGACAGTCCACACTCGTGCAGTCACCACCCCCACTGCCATTTACACGTCCCCTGTGTCCTCTCCCACTGTGTCTGTCACCCCCTCTTCCAAGACACACAAACGCAGGCAGACACCCACCCAACAGCCATCCACCTCACGACAGCCTACAGCACCAGCACCTTCACCCAATGACAGCACACCTGACTCTCCTACAACCACCTCCTCTACCTCCACTTCCATCTCCACTTCTCCTACCCTTTACCTTGGCCCTAAAAAACTTTTCCTGGCTAACCTTAACCTCTTTCCCCCCGATGAGCTCCCCCATCCATCTTCAAAGAGTCCCAAGAGCACCGCAACCACCACCAGCCCAGCTTCGGGTGTCACTGTTGTGCCTGGGTTCTGGAGCCCACCCTTTGCCAGCAGTGACACATCGATCAGCAGCAAGGACACGTCCAGCCCCCCCCCCGGCAAGAGGACCCGCAAAAACAAGGGCCGCCGTGCGAGGACCGACAGGGCTGCCCCCAAGGAGCAATGTGCGGCCACTTCACCACCCACACCATCTAGGGGAGGCAAGGGCCCGAGAGCCCCATCAAAGGAGCGGAAGGGCAGCAGGAGCGCGGAGAAGGTGGACCCCACATGCCACATCCCAGCTGGGAAGGAGGACACTAAGGAGGCCAGGAGTCCGTCCCCGAAGGGTCCAGAAACGTCACGGTCCGAGGGCGACTGAGCAGGGAGTCCAGGCCAGGTCTGGCTCCCTTGACCTGCTGGATGAGCACCGCTGAACAGGGCCCGCGGTGCAGAAGAGCACCGCTGAACAGGGCCCGCCGTGGAGTAGAGCACCGCTGAACAGGGCCCGCCGTGGAGTAGAGCACCGCTGAACAGGGCCCGTGGTGCAGAAGAGCACCGCTGAACAGGGCCCGCCGTGGAGATAGGCACCGCTGAACAGGGCCCCGCCGTGGAGAAGAGCACCGCTAAAGAGGGCCCGCGGTGCAGAAGAGCACCGCTGAACAGGGCCCGCCGTGGAGATAGGCACCGCTGAACAGGGCCCGCCGTGGAGTAGAGCACCGCTGAACAGGGCCCGCGGTGCAGAAGAGCACCGCTGAACAGGGCCCGCCGTGGAGATAGGCACCGCTGAACAGGGCACGCCGTGGAGATAGGCACCGCTGAACAGGGCCCGCCGTGGAGTAGAGCACCGCTGAACAGGGCCCGCGGTGCAGAAGAGCACCGCTGAACAGGGCCCGCCGTGGAGATAGGCACCGCTGAACAGGGCCCGCCGTGGAGTAGAGCACCGCTGAACAGGGCACGCGGTGCAGAAGAGTACCGCTGAACAGGGCCCACCGTGGAGATAGGCACCGCTGAACAGGGCCCGCAGTGCAGAAGAGCACCGCTGAACAGGGCCCGCCGTGGAGAAGAGCACCGCTGAACAGGGCCCCGCCGTGGAGAAGAGCACCGCTGAACAGGGCCCCGCCATCTCAAGCACCGCTCCGCTGGGCCCTTCCTCTCAAGCACCGCTACGCTGGGCACCGCCGTCTCAAGCACCGCACCGCTCCGCTGGGCACCGCCGCCTCAAGCACCGCTCCGCTGGGCACCGCCGTCTCAAGCACCACTCCGCTGGGCCCTTCCTCTCAAGCACCGCTACGCTGGGCACCGCCGTCTCAAGCACCGCTCCGCTGGGTACCGCCGTCTCAAGCACCGCTCCGCTGGGACCTTCCTCTCAAGCACCGCTACGCTGGGCACCGCCGTCTCAAGCACCGCTCCGCTGGGCACCGCCGTCTCAAGCACCGCTCCGCTGGGCCCTTCCTCTCAAGCACCGCTACGCTGGGCACCGCCGTCTCAAGCACCGCTCCGCTGGGCCCTTCCTCTCAAGCACCGCTACGCTGGGCACCGCCGTCTCAAGCACCGCTCCGCTGGGCCCTTCCTCTCAAGCACCGCTCCGCTGGGCCCTTCCTCTCAAGCACCGCTCCGCTGGGCCCTTCCTCTCAAGCACCGCTACGCTGGGCACCGCCGTCTCAAGCACCGCTCCGCTGGGCCCTTCCTCTCAAGCACCGCTACGCTGGGCACCGCCGTCTCAAGCACCGCTCCGCTGGGCCCTTCCTCTCAAGCACCGCTCCGCTGGGCCCTTCCTCTCAAGCACCGCTCCGCTGGGCCCTTCCTCTCAAGCACCGCTCCGCTGGGCACCGCCGTCTCAAGCACCGCTCCGCTGGGCACCGCCGTCTCAAGCACCGCTCCGCTGGGCCCTTCCTCTCAAGCACCGCTACGCTGGGCACCGCCGTCTCAAGCACCGCTCCGCTGGGCCCTTCCTCTCAAGCACTGCTCCGCTGGGCCCTTCCTCTCAAGCACCGCTCCGCTGGGCCCTTCCTGTCAAGCACCGCTCCGCTGGGCCCTTCCTCTCAAGCACCGCTCCGCTGGGCCCTTCCTCTCAAGCACCGCTCCGCTGGGCCCTTCCTCTCAAGCACCGCTCCGCTGGGCACCGCCGTCTCAAGCACCGCTCCGCTGGGCCCTTCCTCTCAAGCACCGCTCCGCTGGGCACCGCCATCTCAAGCACCGCTCCGCTGGGCACCGCCGTCTCAAGCACCGTTTATGGTTCACTGTGCCCACCATGCCTCCTCCTTGACCAGTGGAGACTGTCATCCACCTGATGGACTGTGGCTTTGCACTCCCCAGGATGGTCCAGTGGGCAGCCCACCCACTGTAGAGACATTGAGAGACTGTGGCTTTGCACTCCCCAGGATGGTCCAGTGGGCAGCCCACCCACTGTAGAGACATTGAGAGACTGTGGCTTTGCACTCCCCAGGATGGTCCAGTGGGCAGCCCACCCACTGTAGAGACATTGAGAGACTGTGGCTTTGCACTCCCCAGGATGGTCCAGTGGGCATGGTGGCTCCTCGTGGATCTGGCGTCGTGGACTCATGTGGCTGTGGTGCCCCCCCCTTCCCTTCCCCCTGAGGTGCCTGTAGTTTTTACATCTGATGCCCCTGCAGTGTTCTCTCCAAAGGACTCAGGTCTCCTGTGTGGGCTTTGCCCTTATTTCTCAAGACTTTGGCACACGGACATGCTGAATTCGTAGGATGTGCAGGACTTGGTACTTCAGTTATACACTGATGTGTATGTCATTAGTTTTGTTGTGAATATCTTTCATGGTTGTACGATAATTTTCTGGAGCTTTTTGGTACATAAATATTTATTCCAAATATGATTATGTCCTAGCATTTTTCAGGGGTGTTTGGGTGGTGTCACTGTGACTTGGTGCTCTGCATTGGTGAGTACATAGTTGGGGGGGGGGGGGGTCGCATATGTGTGTGCCCGTAACCTTTCGTCCTCCCCCTCCCGTGTGTCGTAGGTGCAGTACTCACCGTTGTCGTCTGCGCCGGACTTCGTACTCGTGGTAGATGAGAAGGTAGACGAGAGCAGGTAGGATGTTTAATTCGGGTTCCATGCTGTCCTCCTTCCTCCTGGAGTGCGTAGTGGTGAGCGTTTTCCCGTCCGTAGTCTGTTTCCGCCGTGTTTTTATCGGCGGTGCTCCCGCCCCGGAAAAGGTGGCGTATTGGTGAGTTGGAATAGTGTGGGCGGTACATTGTCTGCCGCCTGTCTGTTGGCGGTGACCGCCGCGCTGTTTGTTTGTACCGCCGTGGCGGTCGGAGTGTTAAGGTGGCTGTCTGTGTTGGCGGTTCCCGCCAGGCTCAGAATCCCATTTTTTTTTACCGCCAGCCTGTTGGCGGGTTGGCCGCCGCTTTAACACCGACCGCCAGGGTTAGAATCACCCCCTTTGTTGTTTGGTTCTTCAAACCATCCTTGCCTTGCCTTGCCCGATATATATACTTTTCCTCCTTATGAGGGAAGTGTCCCTTTTACCCGTCTTGCTGTGTTTCCCTGACTGATGGCGAATCAACTGATGTCCTGAGGACGAAGACGGAATCTGTTTGCTGACCCATTATGGAGGGTAACTATATGATGATGAAATTGTAATTGTCTGATTGCCTTTGCTTTCTGGGTACCAACTTCTTCTTTTGACAGGGACCATAGTTAGATGTTTTTCCAAATCCGTGTTGCCAAATTGTTTTGCACGAAGCCCAACATGCCAATGCTAATTCGAGGTTAGTTAAGGGGTTCGCTGAATTGGACGCAAACAGACAAATGACTGGTTCAATGTTTTGTTGAATGATGCGCTAATGATACTCTGCTAAGGTTAACCTATGTTGACGTCGTGCTATGTTCTAATCTTTGTGATTCTTGCCTTATAGAAATCTTATTCAAGTTGCCATATTATGACTATGCTAATGTGTTTCTTGGTTTTGAGATTAATAAACTTGCTAGTAGAATTGTAATCAATAGGGAATAAACTTAATATAATCGTACTAAACTGGTGTGGTTATTCATGACTGCAAGGTCAAGGTGGTTCACTGATGACGTTATTGACATATTGATTGACATGTTAATCAGTTATCTCGTACTAATGTGTCTTCAATCAGGGTCAAAAGATTCATTGGCCTAAAATGAGTCCCAGAGAGAATAAAATAATCAGAAAGGGACGCGTTAACAGCCTCATACCTATCCCTACCAACATAGAAAAATTGGAGGTCAAAGAAAGGAGCTGTAATACTGATGAATTTGCAACAAAATATATTAGTAATGCCAAAATAATGGAAAACAACAACCTGTGCATTGTCATGGACTGTCCATGTAGGCCGACCGGGTACTATTCACCAAATAAAGTAGTGAAAGTAATAACAGAAGGGAGAAGGGACGGTGTGCTTGGGCCAGTTGGCAGCCTATCTTCAAACTGAACCCTGAATAATGTGTGAATCCGCTGCGAGCACTGTACAAGGAAGTTGAATTAACATGCTCAATTCCAATGAGCTAGAGTGGGTCAATAATAAACCTGGTCTTTAAGGGAGGGGATCGCTCCAGCCCTGCCAACTACAGGGTCATAGCGTTATTTGACTCCTAAGCAAAGTACTACGCATTGCTAATTATAGAAGAGCTCGTAGAGTGGTCATATATGAACAAGTTGGTCCCAGTTAATCATACAGGGTGTCAATGTGAGTTTGGAACAACCACGAACATTCTAGCCATTACCTTAATAGCTGACAAGTGCAAGTGCCCTGAGAAAAAGCTGCATCTCTGCTCTCTAGATTTTAAAGCATTTGACATTGTAGATCGGGGGACACTGTGGAGGAAACTAAGGGTGTGGGGTCTTCCCAGCTAGCATACTCCGTGCCATTAAACAACTGTACACGCATTTCCCGGATCCAAGTCAAAGTGGCAGATGGTTCTAGACTATCAAGGAAAATGCCAATGCAAAAAGGCCTAAAACAAGGCTGTGTGTTGACCCAGCACCTGTTCAATCTGTTCATGGCAGATTGGTCCCAAAGATTAAACAACTTAAATTCCCACGGTACCTGGGGCCCCTAAGCGTGCCACTTGTTTCCTATGCGAGTGACATAGTTTTGCTCAGCCTAACAAGAGTTGGGCTTCAAAGATCACTCTTCGAATTAAAAACATGTAATTGCAAAGAAACTTGAAATTAATACAACAAAAACCAACACAAGTATCTAGGAGTGTGTATGGACAGTAGATTAAGCTTTCAATCACACAAACAGAACATCACCAAGAAAGGAAATGCCATGACTTACGAGTTTTGTACACTGGCTAAGAAACTGATTGGTCCTTCCTTTAAGCCATTATTGGCTGATACAGAGGCCAAATTAATGTCAACCCTAGCCTACACAAGCGTGGTCATGCAAGGGACAGATAAACTGCAAGTTTAAGCATTTAAGCGGGTGTCTAGGCTTCCACCGAATGCTTCTGCATCACAAGTCCGCCTGGAGTTCATCTTGTGCAACAAGCTTTAGGGAGAAGCTATTCCACAATAAACATCTGATATAAAAGCAAGTCAAAACAAGGATGCTTATTAAATACCTTGTTATAGCTGGCTTTGGAAACAGATCCTGAATCCATTCACTACAAATACCTCTATTCATCAATCAAGTTAACAAAGACAATGGCCCTCTTGAACAAGAATCTGTCTTGTCCTGCATTTCGGCATGTTGTAAACATAGCTGCTAAAGTGTATTCCTATTTAGAAGATAGAAACAAATGAAGTAATTGCGTTAACGCCTGGATGGTCCTTCAAAATTATGAGAGATGGAAACCGGCCTCATATTTAAATGAGACATTCTCACCACATAGAAAGAGGAATCTGAAGACAATTCAATTTGACCTATTACCATCTTTGGCAGACCAACCATCCTGGAAATCCAAAGACCCTATAACCTGCAGGCTATGCCATTCAGAGAAAGAAGATTGTATACACTCAATTCACATATGCCCCTCTTAAAAAAAAAGCACGAGTAATGTCACTTAAAAGGAGTTTTAATACTAGGGGCTTTCGATCATGTCAGGTGAAGATGATAAAAGGCCTTGATCCAGCAGACTCTCAGGTCAATTGTAAAATGATGAAATATCTGTCTACAATAGAACAATCAATTCAACCCATGCCATAATGACTATTTTGGTGTCTTCTGCTGTGTGGCAGGAGCTAAGGCTGGGGAGTTATGGCTTTAACAGTCTTATAATGGTCGTTCAACCACTGATGTTTGTATGTGGTTGAATCCACTGGAAAATCCATCTAGTCTATCACTAGTGATCAACATTGTTTACTATTGGTGAAATTGGTTATGTATGATGACTATCAAACACAACAAACTAGGTGGAATAACAGTGCTATGGCATCTCATTGATGACAAATCACTGTCAAACTATGCTGATTTAATGTCTGCCATGCCATACTCGGTGACACCCTGAGAATACTCCATATGAATGATCAAGTAAGCTGTTTTTTCTTTTTAGACTGCTGATGAGAATGTGGAGTTTTATGAAATTATTTTTAGCATGTATTATATTTTATATTTACATTTTGTTGTAATATTGTTTCAGTTTTTATTAACACAAACAATAAAGATTTTTGTACCTTGTATTAAAATTTGTGTAAACTTCCGTTGATGTCACAATATGTATAGTTCAGGCATCAGTGTCATGTAGGTTACTCACAGATGTTTGAATCAGGCGCTTAGTCCACTAATACAAATCTATGGGTAAATGAATGAGTACATGTGTGCTACTGTCACTTGCAATTAGGTGACATTCACTGTTAGTATACCTTCTGTCATTTCTGCTGCCAATCAAGCTTTGGTGACATACTGCAAGTCCTTCTGAGGACACCTTGAGATCTACTGCTAATGCCATAGCTCATGCGGTTTTTCATATCCTACAGTCATCCTGCTATCACTTAGTCTGATGCCTGTGGCTCCTGATTTTTTCATATTGTGCTACTCCTGCTGCACTCACTACATGAAACTCCTTCCGCTGTCATATTTAACCAGTCCTGCTGATGACATTCTTGAGTTCTGCTGTCACTTCATGTTACTCCTAATGGCCCTGCTTTTGCTTTTCACATGTAATACATTAATTTTATTGCCATTCCACTTGTCCGTCTTACTTTTTGCTTTGTCACCCCATTAGGCTTAATGTGGTAAAAGGCCAAACTGAGTTCATGGAGGAATGCTACACAAAGCCAAAAGGGTGAAAATAGGGATTTCCTGCATCAATAATAATTAATGATGCAACAATAACTATAAATGGCTGGGGCTGGTGGGACCACTAAAATGGGGGTGTCTACAACCCGCCACTCACAGTGGAGAAACGATTTGTACCCTCCACTAGCATTCACCTAGGCTGTCAGTAGTACCTTACATCTACCTGCAAAATAACATCCAGCCTATATTCGGCTGAGGGAGCAAGAGATGCACATATGTTTGGGGTGCAGAAGTTAATATGGCATAGGGTGATGGAGCCCGAGGTTCAGACTTTTCCACATGCATGATGGTATCCTGAGTCTCTCTCTGGCTGTCCCCATTTACCACATTCTGATCCTGCAGCAGTGTCTCACACAATATGCACTTACTACAACAGTATAGATATATGCACTTATTGACGGCTTCCACTTAGCAACATAGCCACCAGTGCTACATTAGATGACAGCTGCAATTGCACGTAATATGATCCTCTGCCTTGCTTATGGTTGGGGCATTGCAAAAAATTATTTGATTAGGGCAAGCATAAATGTTGGATCCAGCTACTTACTGTCTTATAGTACAATGCTATAGCACTACAACAGCATTCTCCTAGTGGTGTTAAAGTGCCTCAATGCAAAATGTAATAAGCTGTCTGTCAGCATCAAGCATTTTTTTAGACACCATACCTGCTCATTGGATGCACATATTTTGACTGACCAGTAATTGCAGAGACAAGCTGTGCACCAAAGTGCTAAGAGACCAAGGGGCTGATTTATAGTTTAGCAAATGGAGGTTTGGTAGTGAGGACGATGGAGTGATCTAATTTGTCACCTTGAAGTTAACATCAGAATGCACCAAATTCAGGCAGATCATATGGGAACATGGGTAACAGAGCTTTCATTGCATGTCTAGGTCTATAAAATTAAAATATGTCTAAAGGGGTCCTTCCATGCCCCTTATTATATTCATCTATTGTGACGAAAGTGTGCTCTATTAATAACTTTCCCATTTCAGCATATTTAGTGCTCTATTGCTTTAGATTCTACTGTAAATGCCAATAGAGGGTTGTTTTGCAGTGGTACCTTAGGAGAGCATAGCAGATTAGAGTCAACTATGCTGCAAGTTGGTGTCATGCGAATTCAGTGTTGTAGACTTTACAACTATCACTCTGTTTCAAAAGAAGGAGAAATAATCACTCAAGTTAATACAATGTCCTGATCCCAATGAGCATTAGAAGGAACCTTGGAAGAAAACAGAGGATCTAGGGGAAGACTGACTAATGTATTGAATTCGGGTTGCATTATTTTGTGATGCAGTCCGATGCAAAAACCTTTTTTGCCATTTACTAAGCCACACAAAGCCACTTTGCCTGATTTTGCATAGCATTGCCTGGCATTACCTTGCATTGGAAAGTCGTTCCATGAGGGGAGCATGGGAGTTTCCATGCATCCACCCACAGATTTTGATGCATTACCATATTTACTAAAGGAAGCAAACTTTGAAACGCGTCAAAATGCTACACCTTCTCCAGTGAGGTGTCACAAGGAGAAATAGGTTTATTTCTTCTTGTTACTTCCTTTTTCTATGTGTGATTCATTCTGCTCTTATGTATCAACATATTTCCCCATAGACACAGAATAGGTCAAACCCATTAATACATCAGGCCCTTTAGATTTTATGAATACAGCAGGATCTAAAAGATATCAATGGTGGGAGTGAGCATTCAACATCGATTTTCTCCTATACGGTTAGACTGCTAAGGCTAACTTTCTGGATAACCCTCTCTTCTGTAGACCAATCCATTTAACATCCAGGCTGTCAAGTGAAGTAAACCCTCAGGTGAGACTGAAACATTGGAAACACCCAATCTGGACAAATCTTTATCTGAACTAAAAGAGGATACATAGAGAAGAAGGGCTATGCAAGATATATATAGACAACCAAACCTTGAACTTCCCCTTCCGTCAACAGAACATCCAATATCAGAATGGGGACAAGGAAAATGAAAAGCAGAAGTATTTCAGGCCACAAACAAGGTAGAGTGTATATCCCGAAGATTTCTCTACCATTCCCTTAAAACATAACCTTGCAAACCTTGCAAGAAGAGCATTCTGGTTTGAAAACAGATCCAAAGTAAGTATCCCATTCATGAAATACATGAACATGAGACAAATTAAACAGCAATTCTGGGGAGAAGGAATCTTCATATTCAGAGTACTGCTAACACATTTTGAATTACCTGAACACTAATTGTTTGCAGTGTAGTCAGAATCACCCCCTTTCAATATCTACTCAGAAAAATAGCTGTGGAAACCTTATACATATGCAAAGAGTGTGCTTCCCCCATCTGATAATATGGGACTTAAATGTGAGGTTGTCATCCTGATCAACAGAGTTTTGCCTATCGGAAAAGAAGTAAACCCCACCAGGACTAACTTAATTCCCTCTAACTCCTTCAATTCGAAGACAGTATATTCTCCAAAGTTATCCATCCATCTGCCCTGGATCAGCTAGTCTTCCATCTATGACTCTAGTCTGCCGTTATCACTGTCCACTCCACAGGGGCAAGAGGAACACAGTTCCTCAGACTAAAAGAATAAAGCTACTAGCTACATGATGCCAGGGGACAACACAATCATCTGTTTGAAATTCTGAGGGACTGGACCCATTTCAATAAAATGTTCTTAATCAGAACATCTAACTGAAACCTTGACCAGAGAACCACCATCACTCTAGCTATTATACCCACCTGAACTTGCAGCCATACTCTTAGTTTTTGCTAATTTTGCATCATCAGTGGTAGAATGTTCTCTTTGATCTTCTAAATCATTTTCTCTGGAAGCTTTACTTTTATGCAGATTCAAACTCCTATTATATCTACATTCTGAAAACGCTCCATTTGAGATTTTTTCCAGTCTTTCAAAAACAAGCATTTGTATAGTTTTCCAAACCTAGGGGCTCATTACGAGTTTGGTAGTCCCAACGCGGAACCACCAAACTCACAGGGAGGATGTCACCACCATGGCGGTGGTGTCCCCTCACCCTATTACAAGGTTTCTGCTGGCCTGACCTGGCTTACCGGCGCAAACCTTGAAATAGAGAGTTTCCGCCAGTCTGACCAACGAGAACATTGCTATGAGATAGCACCCAGCTCCAGTAAATGAGCTGAGTGCTATCTGGTAGCACAGAGGGGGCTCTCCAGCACCCTCAGAATATGCACTGTTTGCAAGCAAAGCAGACAATACACATTCCAAGGGTGGTGGGCTGGGGGACCTGCACTGCCCATGCCATGGTGGCAGGGAATTGCAGGAGCCCTCCTGTGGCCCTCTGCACTTGCTCTTAACCATCCTTTTCAAGGTGGTGAAACCGCCATAAAAAAGGCTGGCGCCCTTCAAGGTTGAAATCAGAAGGGCGGCGAAGAGTTCAGCGCCGCACTGGCTGATTGCATCCAAGACCGCTGTCACACTGTTGGGATCTAAGATCCTGGCAGAGACAACGGTAAGGTGGGTGTCTGACCACCAAACTTGTAATGTGGCAGTCAAACTGCCAGCCTTGTAATGAGACCACTAGTCTCTATCACAAATGGTTTAAGAGATTGAAAGAGAATGGATCCGCCAGTCAAACATTTAGGGATTCAACATTAGTCCCTTCTTGTGCATCACAATGACCTAGGGAGCCATCACCTTGGACACTGATTTGACCCTTATTTGGAAGGATGCGAAACTGTTAATGATTGTTCTCTACAATGTACCTATGATACATTTTGATGGTCCTGAGAGATCAGGATATGGATATTGGCATTCTGTAGCTCCAGTGTCACCATGTATTCTCCCTGTGGAACCAAAAGAATCACCTTCTGTAAATAATCCATTTTGAAGTGAGTTGACCTTCAGGGCTAGCACTGGACAACTTCCTCCCAATGCTTTTTCCAACAAAAGCATGATAAAAGTACTACTTCTTCTGGTTCACTTGCTGGTACAGGGATAATTACTCTTTCATGTCCTCCCAAAGATATTTGGGATGGGAGTGTTTTAGCGTTCTTGAAATATGCAAAAATGTGAAAATGTTGTGTGGAAATTATTTTGATAATTAGCGTTGTTAATGATGTACTGAATCATAACCAATGAACTAATTATGTTGCACTTGGAATGAGTTACAAAGTACATTTATAAGTACAAATAATTCTAAGAATAGCTATGCCACAAAAATGCCATTATTTTTTAAATGGCTGTAGTTTCTGGTGTTCTGTTCAACTTGCTCCTGCTCATTCTCCTTCCCAATCAGTATCCCCCTGAACGCCGTCCCTCCCATTGCTTCCGCTGAGCATCAACTGTATAACGTCAATGTATTAACAATGTACAACATTGATAAAACACAAGTATTGTGCATGAAGCTTCCATCATGTACTCAAGGTATCATTTTGAAGTACTTCGGCTGAAAGTGTTAGTGTAGTCATACTAATTATCTGAGTCATTGTTTAAGAAATGTTTCAGATGTGTTGTACATCTCCAGAGGTTGCTGAGGGAGCAGTTGCAAGATGTCTCTTACCTTAAGAAATGGGTTAGTACTAAAGATTTAGAATAATAGGTTGTTGTTGCTGATTTGCCAGTGTGACCCTAACCATGATCATACCACACTGAATTTGCAGAATCTATCAATAGCTTGTGTGATTTGTCTCCAACATGCCATGCTCTTCTTTTGTCTTTAAATTTGCTAATGGGATGCTATCAGTACTCTTTCTGAGTTTGACACGTAGAATGTTACCTACATTTGCCTAATTGGGGATTATTACGTTTTATTATTTTGCATTCGTCTGTACTATTGTAATAGGACCCTCATGACACTTCATGAATCTTTCTCTTAACCACATTTTAACTATTCTTTAATAAATTCACCCTTTTGCCCTATTTTTGATCTAGAACTCAGTCCTTTGTGCTTCTAATATTTTGTTTAACTCTGCTAAATTGTGTTTTCTTGATGTGGAGTGTAGTTCTGTAACAGCTAGATCAACTGTAGACACCAGAGATTAATTATATTGTTAATAATTGGGTTGATCAAATATTGAGATTCAGGTGATTATTGAGGTTTGACTCGCACAGAAGTATGGATGTACCCAAACCTAGAAGCAAATTTTATTGCATATCATTATTGAACAATATTCAGAACCCACTGGTCTGAAATGTCCTATTCCCACATTGGTTGCAATGCTTCGACATATCCTCCCACTGGAAGTCTATATTTACCTGTTGTTGGATAGTCAGGATATTTGCTTCTTCTCTGATGAGTGGTAAGATGTCTTAAGCTTTTCTTTAGACTTCTTTGGCTAAACATGTTTTTTTCAATAAGATCTTGAGGAATGGTAATCCTCCATGCTGTGATCTCAATTATAACAACATGTTATAATATGTTAACAGTAGAATCTCCATCTTACCCTCATTCAACCGTAAGGAGTTCTGTTTCATCCAGGAGGTCACTTTCCACATACAACTAGAGAAGCTAGCTTTTGTGTTCTCTAGATCTTTTTCAAATGTAATCACTAATTGAGTGTCAGCTGCATAGGACAGGATTGTGAATCCTGTATATTCTACAATCTTAGATGAAAAGGAATGTAAATGGTAAAGACAGTGGGAACTCAGTGATGATCCCTAGGGAACCCCACAATACTGGTCAAAAACCTTGATTTCAAAGGACGGTTAGAGACTACTTAGGCTCTGTCTTTAAGAAAAACCCTCAGCCAGGCTAACGCCTTCGAATAAGCTCTGATTTCATATTGTCTCTGAATGAGAACTGCATGTGACAAAGTGTTGATGATAGCAGAAAGATAAAGTGAAATCAGCATCTCCGATCTGCCTTCATCTATAGTGACCCTGATAGAAACGGTAGCAGCCAGGAGACCTCTTTCCATGCTATGGGCTCCTCTAAACCCAGAATGCAGGGGATCTAAGACATGGTTGTTCTCTCAATATTGTGGGAGTTGTCTATTGATCAATTTCTTCATGATCATGCTGGGAAATGGGAGTAGCAAAATTGGGCAGAAATTAGCTAAATTAGTAGGATCTGCTGTAGGTTTATTTAAATACGGGAGATAGACATTGACTTACAGACTTTAGGCACCTTGGCCATTTCCAAGGACAGATTAAACAAATCTGTGAGATAAGGCACCAATAAAGGTGACAAGGAAGCAAATATAGGTGCTGGACAAGGATCTTCAGGTGACCTCAACTTAACTTTCCGTATTGTCTCATGTACCTCCTCAGAGGAAATCAGATCAAACCTTCCCAGTTGACTTGGGAAATAAAGAGAGGGGGTGTGATATTTTACATTATCAGCTTAAGATTTTTTGGCGGCAAAATCTTCATTCATTTTGCTAATCTTCTCAAAATAATGACTAGCAAGAGAATCACATAATTACTGAAAAGCAGAAATCAAAGTCCAGCAGGTGTCAGGCTTTATAAATTCATCCAAAGTTTTAAAAATCTCTTTGGCAGAAGTGCCTGACATGACAATTCTTAGCACCATGAACCTCCTGCACCTCTCCCTCAGATGTCTATAGAAGGTTGTAAGGGCCATTTTTTAAGACCCTCTATCTTGGGAAGTAGTAGGTCACTTCAAAGGCATGCCTCTAGAGGCTTCTCCACACTTGAAAGGCACAGCTGTGTATAAATACTAGACCTCAGACACCACCACTTCAGTACACTTCTGGAACTGTCCATTCTCTGTTAGGAAGAAGGACTGCTGTGCTACTGAAATAACTACCACCGCTGAACTGCTGCTCTGAAGGAATTCTGCCCTTATCTGCTGCCCTCCTACCTAAGTGAGAAGGACTCTATCTGCATCTCTTGAACCAAGAACCCAGAGTGATTCCAAGGACTAGTTGTCTGGCCTCCTGATCGGAAGCCTTGGGGATATAGCAGGCTTCAACAACCTTGCTCCTCCTCCTAGGCTCTGCCATCTGTGAGCCTACCCTGCCAAGTGAAGCTGTCCCAGTCATGGGCCCTTGAAAGTGGGCTAAAGGTGCTCGGCTAGCCTCTGTGAATCCAGTGGAACCAACGCATCTCCTCTGGTGCACAGAGCAAACCAGAGCAGAAATGATGTATCCCTGCTGCTCCATAGATTGGACCCATCGCAAACACCCGCAATGCATATCAGTCCATCAGAACTGCCACTGGGTGATGCATCCTCAGCACAGGCCTTCGCATCCCTCATCAAAAGCAACATCGATGATGATGCCAGACTCTGCATCACAGTCTCACTTTGCCCTGACTGCTTGCCGCATCCTCGGTGCAGAACATTGCATACCCAAGCCCTATCACTGGGATCCTCAAAGAAGATGCAGGTGGTCACATCACACCCTTGCTGCATCTTGGAACCAAGACATTGGTGTTTGAATAAAATATTGAGTTTTAAATATCAAGATGCAGAAATATAAAAAATATTCTGATACAAAGACAGAAGTATCGCTGACAAGAACATCGATTTATTTAGGTAAATAATGTTGTTTTAAAGAATATCTGTATTGTTGCTATTGTTTTCTATGATATAGTTGTAATACATATCGTTTTTCATTAATTGTGTTGTAGTTCATCTATTCATTTTCTATATTAAATATTATTTGTATAATTGTTGACAATATTTGTAAATATAGATTGTAATTCTAAGTGATTGATAATTTTTAATTTAATTTTTAATAGAAATGTATAGTGTCATAGAGGGTTGAGAGGTTTGTAGGGGTACAGGGTGGGAGATTGAATAACTGTAGTTAAATAATATTAATTAATAATCAGTTATTAAACATTTAGGGGGTCATTCTGACCCTGGCGGTAAAAGGCTCTTACCGCCGGTCAGAAGACCGCCATCATCCCGCCGCGGCAAACCGCCACGGTCATTCTGAGCCACAACTGCCAAACCGCCAAAAACCCGACATCCACTGAAGCCCGCCTCATCAGCGGTCAGCGATAAACTGGAGATGACCAAACCTCCACCGTCACGCCAACACAAACACGCCCATGCCATTACGACCCACGAATCCACGCAGCGGTCTTTCAACCGCGGTATCCCATTGGCGGTACACACCGCCGCGCTCAAAATACACACACATTTACAAAACACAGCCACATTGGACAATTCGAAATACACACACCTGATACACACACACCCACATCACCCACAAACCCCCACAAATCGAAATTCAGAGACAAGGTGCAATACACAGAGAGCACAGGGAACGCAAACCACAACACACACAGGAACCCAACATCATCACCCACACCACATCTACGCACAAAACACCACACACCACCACACTCATCACCACAAACACCACCCCACACCTCATCCACACCACCCCATGGCACCCCAAAGACACCCCAGGTTCACGGACCAAGAACTCCGGGTCATGGTGGAGGAAATAATCAGTGTAGAGCCCCAGCTCTTCGGCACACAGGTGCAGCACACCACAATAGCCAGGAAGGCGGAGCTATGGCAAAGGATCGTCAACAGGGTCAACGCTGTGGGACAGCATCCCAGAAATCGGGAAGACATCCGAAAGCGCTGGAACGACCTACGGGGGAAGGTGCGGTCGATGGTGTCAAGATACAACATCGCTGTTCAGAAGACTGGCGGCAGACCTCCACCCACTCCACCCGAATTCACAGCATGGGAGCAAGAGGTCTTGAACATCCTGCATCCTGAGGGCCTTGCTGGAGTAGGTGGAGGAATGGACTCTGGTAAGTCTAATTTCAACTACTTCACCCCCCCAACCACCAGCATGCCAACCCACACCCCCACCCTCACCCCTAACCCCCAGCACACATACTCCCTGTTAATGTCTCACCAGCACAACCCACCCAACCCAAACCCCTGAATGCCAACACAAACCATGGACACACATCACCTAAGCATGACCACTGCACATACACATCCCCCCCCACAAACCACCCTCACAACTCCTCCCACATGGGACTGCCAGCACTGGGGAACAAGGGCACCCACAAATCGCACGCCACGGCACACACAAAATCAATAACCATATTCTTTTACCCCTGCAGGGCCCGAACGCCAACACAAGGGCCAGGAGGGTCCAGATTTGTCAATCCCACCCCCAGAACAGGCAGGCCCCCAGTGATGACAGCAGCTCTGTCGACCTAGAACCTGATGACCAGCCCGGACCATCGGGGACCTCTGGACAGTCGGTTACCCTCAGTCAGCCCCAGGCCACAGCAGACCTACCCCCCTTAGGAAACACCAGCACAGCACCCACCCAGCGGGCCCATGCTTCTGTCTCCAGGACAGGTGAAGCAGCGGTGTGTCTACCAGTACAGGGCACCCAGGGCAACCCACAACCCCAACAACAACAGGGACCTGGGGGCACTGGTAGTGGGCACACCGTCCAGGGGACAGAGGCCCAGGAACAAAGAGGAACTGGGAGGGCTGCTGTGCGACAGAGGGAGGACAGGCGTAGGGAACCCACTGTCCAAGAGGCCCTCACCACCATCATGGGAGCGTACCACCACTCCCAAGAGACGATGGCGACGGTCCTGGCCAGGTTCCAGGAGATCCAGGCCATGCAGGAGGGCCAGTACATGGGGTTCCGGGAAGAACTGCGCAGCATCAGTTCCGCAATGGGTACAATCGTGGTGGCACTCAACCAGATTGTCACCACATTGCGGGACCATGTGGCCCCCCAAAGGGCCCCTGCCACTAGCATGGAGGAAGAACAGCCCACCACCTCCGCCGGCGCTAGTGGTCAGGAGGCCCCGACACAACAGCAACGGCCCTCCCAGACCCCACCCCCTGCAGAACAAGAACCACCCCACAAGAAAGGCCTGAGATCGAGGAAGAAGACAGAGTAGGATGTCAAGACCCCCGCCATGCACGGAAACCCCCGGATGTCATCCCACTGTCCCACTTGTTTACCCTGTCCAACCTTGAACTGCCCCTGCTCCACCTTCCACAGGCATATGGACAATGGACCTGTAGGAACAACAGTCTGGACACTGCCATGGACATGCCTCCACCATCACCCTGTTTGAACTATACACCTATTTTAAAACTTCAATAAACATAATTATTGCACATTAACCAACTGGATTCTGCTATCTATTTATTTAAACCAAATGTATTCGATATAACCAACAAAACATTTCTAGTTACATTGTGATGACAACATACCAGTGTCACACAGCGGGAGTCCATGGGGAAAAAAACCAGAGGGCACTCCGTGGGGATCAGATCACTGAAATAGGAAGTGATATACACAACTAAGTTACCATACATTGGGGTGAAAGGTCAGACAGTAGAGAGCCACTACAGTTACAGATATAATAGAATGCAGGAGTAGATTATTACCTGTGTGTCACTGGAAATACTGCAGTATCACTCTGTCCCTGTTGTCTGTGTCATCCTCTTCGTCTTCCTCCTCTTCACTCTCCGCAGGCTCCACAGCGGCCACAACACCACCATCTGGACCATCCTCCTGCAGGAAAGGCACCTGGCGTCGCAAAGCCAGGTTGTGAAGCATGCAGCAGGCCACGATGATATGACACACCTTCCTTGGTGAGTACATTAGGGATCCACCAGTCATATGCAGGCACCTAAACCTGGCCTTCAGGAGGCCGAAGGTCCGCTCAATCACCCTCCTAGTCCGCCCATGGGCCTCATTGTACCGTTCCTCTGCCCTGGTCCTGGGATCCCTCACTGGGGTCAATAGCCAAGGCAGGTTTGGGTAACCAGAGTCACCAATTAACCACACACGGTGTCTCTGTAGCAGTTCCATCACATAAGGGATGCTGCTATTTCGCATGATGTACGCGTCATGCACTGATCCTGGGAACTTGGCATTTAAATGGGAAATGTACTGGTCAGCCAAACAGACCACCTGGACATTCATAGAATGATAATTTTTACGGTTCCTGTACACCTGCTCATCGTCTTTTGGGGGAACCAAAGCCACATGGGTACCATCAATGGCACCAATGATATTGGGAATGTGTCCAAGGGCATATAAATCACCCTTCACTGTAGGCAAGTCACCCACCTCAGGGAAAATGATGTAGCTCCGCATGTATTACATCAGGGCAGACAACACTCTGGACAACACCTTTGAAAACATAGGCTGAGACATCCCAGATGAAAGGGCCACGGTAGTTTGAAATGATTCACTTGCCAAAAAATGCAGTACTGACAGCACCTGCACTAGAGGCGGAATCCCTGTGGGTTGGCGGATGGGTGACATCAGGTATGGCTCCAGCTGGGCACACAGTTCCTGTATAGTGGCACGGTTGAGTCTGTAGGTGAGTATGACGTGTCTTTCTTCTATTGTCGACAGGTCCACCAGCGGTCTGTACACGGGAAGATTCCTCCGTCTCCTCGCAAGTCCCAGCGGACGATGCCTAGGAAGGACAACATGGAGCACAGAGTCAAGCAACCCACAGGTAAGTGCCCATAGCATGCCCAGTACACGAATCTCTCGGGATTGAATGGCTAGTATGATTGTCGGTGCAAGGCCTAGCCATGTGTGACACTGTAGGAATGAAGCCATGTGGGCCCTTGAAATGGCGGCTGCCTGACCTGTGAAGTGTGACAATGTGAAGTGAGGTCATTGCGCAAGCGTGGCACACCGTGGCGGTAGGCGGTCGCAGTCCGCGGCGCAAAGCCGCATTGGACAACATTGAACCCTATGGGTTTCAGGAGACAATGGCGGTGAGAGCCGGCGGTCGCGGTACGCACCGCCGCGGCACGCACCGCTGCGGCCGTAACCGCCATTTTCTCTCGGCTTGATCACACGAGACCTGAGCATCCACAGGAGAGGACCTATACTGCAAGTGCTGCTGTGACCTTGGTCTGGAAGTGACAATGGCTGCTGCGACTGGGGAAAGGGCCCCCGCCTTCAGTTCCGAGGAGTTGGAGAAGCTCGTGGACGGGCTCCTCCCCCAGTATGCGCTACTCTACGGGCCTCCAGACCAACAGGTGAGTACACGGGGGCAATGCATAGTGCCCAATGCCTGGGCTGAGTGGGGAGGATGTACGATGGAGGGGAGGGCAGCGAATGACGAATGCATGGCACGACAGATGAGAGCATGTGCCACATGGCAAGGTTGGGGAGGGGGGACCACTCACATCGAGCATGCAGAAAAGTGATGATGTTTCTCTTCCCCCCCTGTACATGTCACATAGGTCAGCGCCCATCAGAAGATTGACATTTGGTGTGCCATCTCCAAGGACGTCCGGGCCCTGGGGGTCCACACCAGAAGGGGCACCCACTGCAGCAAAAGGTGGTAGGACATCCGCCACGGGAGCAGGAAGACCGCGGAGGCTCTGCTGGGGATGGCCTCCCAACCTAGGAGGGGTGCCAGTCATACCTTGACCCCCCTGATGTCCCGGATCCTGGAGGTGGCCTACCCCGATTTAGATGGGCGCTTGAGGACATCACAGCAGACACAAGGGGGTGAGTACCAGCACATTCAGCTATTTTGCGCGCAGTGGAGGTGCCTGGGTGGGGGAGGAGGGCTGTGGGTATCCCTAGGCCAAGGCGATTTCTGTAGGATAGGCCCGTCCGTGAAGTATGGTCCTGTGCCCCCGCCCCCCACCTCTGTAGGGTGCCTAGTAACGCGATTCATGGACCAGTGTATACTGTGTGGGCAGTTGTCGCCCATAGGCTTGTAGGGCATGTCCCAGTGAATGAGTAGTGTACCCCAAGTGCGCAGCGTAGTGCAGGGGGCTTCTATGTCTGTCCTCTCCGCCAACGGTGTCCCCAATGCATGCACTCAACTTGTCTTTATGTTTTCCACCCCCCCCCCATTTTCTTTGTTTTACTGTGAATGTGTGCATTAGCATCATCAGGCGGAGGAGAAGTGGCATCGGCGCAAGAGGGAGCTGCATCTCACATGGCCCCGGAGGGCCATGCAACGGACTCCGACATGACCAGTGAGACGGAGGGCGAGGGGGGCTCCACCACTGGGACCCGTGGAGATGGCAGCGACACCGACACGTCCTCGGAAGGGAGCTCCCTTGCGGTGGCGGCAACATCCGTGCCCACCGATCCTACAGGTACAGCCGCCAACCAGCGCACCAGCTCCGCCCTCCCAGCAGCCCCTCGGCCTTCGGCCCATGCCCGCAAGGCCAGGAAGCCGGCCATCTCCTTCGCCCCAGGCACCTCAGGCCCTGCCCCAGTCACCCCTGCTGCCCTCAGTGAGGAGGTCATTGACCTCCTGAGGACCATCATTGTTGGGCAGTCTACCCTTTTGAATGCCATCCAGGGTGTGGAGAGGGAGGTGCATCAAAGCAATGCATACCTGGAGGGCCTTCATTCGGGTCAGGCTGCCCATCAACGATCGTTCAACGCTCTGGCCTCAGCACTGACGGCAGCGATTGTCCCTGTCTCCAGCCTCCCTCTTCTGACTCCCTCCACCCAGTCCCACTCCCCTGTTCCTCTGCCTATCCCATCCACACCTACAGACCAGCCTGCACACACCTCAACACCCAAGGGCAGCTCATCCAGACATAAGCACCACAGGACACACAAGCATTCACCCAAGCAACATCCAGATGCAGACATGCCAACAGCCACTACCTCCTCTGCGTCCCCCACCTCCTCGTCTCCCTCCTCCCTCCCTGTGACGTCCCCACACACACCTGCAAGCACAACACCATCAGCCATTGCACCCATCACCAGCACACCCTCCACACCAGTCCGCACACGTGCAGTCACCACCCCCACTGCCATGTACACGTCCCCTGTGTCCTCTCCCAGTGTGTCTGTCACCACCGCTTCCCAACCACACAAACGCAGGCAGGCACCCAAACAACAGCCATCCACCTCACGTCAGCCTCCTGCCCAAGCACCTGCACCCAAAGACAATACAATTGACTCTCCTACAACCACATCCTCTTCCTCCACTCCCATACCCACTCCAGCCACCCTTCCCATGGCTCCAAAGAAAATTTTCCTCTCTAAAGTGGACCTCTTTTCCTCACCTGACCCACCCCCTCCATCCCGTAAGAGTTCCACAAACACCTCAGCCACCACCAGCCCAGCAACTCCAAAGAACGTTGTGCCTGGTTTTTGGAGTCCGCCCTTTCCTTGGGCTGGGACATCGTCCAGCAGCAAAGGCACAGCCAGCCCCCCCCCCCCGGGAAGAGGACCAAAAAACTGAAGGGCAGGCGCGACAGGCCTGATACGGCTGCCCCCAAGGAGGGTAGCCTTGCACCGTCACCTGCCACATTGGGTAAGGGAGCCAAGGGCCACGGACAGTCTGCCAAGGAGGGCAAGGGCAGCAAGGAGCAAAAGGCAGGGAGCAGCTGACCTGGCCATGAGGGCCCCACCAGCCCCATTCCGGGGGTATCGAAGGAGAGCCAGGGCCCCAGGACTCCATCACAGGAGGGCCCCGCAACGGAAAGGTCCGATGCAGTCTGAGCGGCAAGTATTGGCCAGGTGTGGTTCACTGGAAACACAAGACAGGCACCGCTGAACAGGGCCCCGCCGTGAGGAGCACCGGTGAACAGGGCCCCGCCGTGAGGAGCACCGGTGAACAGGGCCCCGCCGTGAGGAGCACCGGTGAACAGGGCCCCGCCGTGAGGAGCACCGGTGAACAGGGAACAGGGCCCCGCCGTGAGGAGCACCGGTGAACAGGGCCCCGCCGTGAGGAGCACCGGTGAACAGGGCCCCGCCGTGACCAGAACCGCTGAACGGGGCCCCGCCGTGAGGAGCACCGCTGAACGGGGCCCCGCCGTGAGAAGCACCGCTGAACAGGGCCCCGCCGTGAGAAGCACCGCTGAACAGGGCCCCGCCGTGAGAAGCACCGCTGAACAGGGCCCCGCCGTGAGAAGCACCGCTGAACAGGGCCCCGCCGTGAGAAGCACCGCTGAACAGGGCCCCGCCGTGACCAGAACCGCTGAACAGGGCCCCGCCGTGACCAGAACCGCTGAACAGGGCCCCGCCGTGACCAGAACCGCTGAACAGGGCCCCGCCGTAAGGAGCACCGCTGAACAGGGCCCCTCCGTGAGGAGCACCGCTGAACAGGGCCCTTCCTGTCAAGCACCGCTCCGCTGGGCCCTTCCTGTCAAGCACCGCTCCGCTGGGCACCGCCGTCTTTGAACCGCTCCGCTGGGCCCTTCCTGTCAAGCACCGCTCCGCTGGGCCCTTCCTGTCAAGCACCGCTCCGCTGGGCCCTTCCTGTCAAGCACCGCTCCGCTGGGCCCTTCATCTCAAGCACCGCTCCGCTGGGCCCTTCATCTCAAGCACCGCTCCGCTGGGTCCTTCCCGTCAAGCACCGCTCCGCTGGGTCCTTCCCGTCAAGCACCGCTCCGCTGGGCCCTTCCTGTCAAGCACCGCTCCGCTGGGCCCTTCCTGTCAAGCACCGCTCCGCTGGGCCCTTCATCTCAAGCACCGCTCCGCTGGGCCCTTCATCTCAAGCACCGCTCCGCTGGGCCCTTCATCACAAGCACCGCTCCGCTGGGCCCTTCATCTCAAGGACCGCTCCGCTGGGGCCTTCCTGTCAAGCACCGCTCCGCTGGGCTCTTCCTGTCAAGCACCGCTACGATGGGCCCTTCATCTCAAGCACCGCTCCCCTGGGCCCTTCCTGTCAAGCACCGCTCCGCTGGGCCCTTCCTGTCAAGCACCGCTCCGCTGGGCCGTTCATCTCAAGCACCGCTCCGCTGGGCCCTTCATCTCAAGGACCGCTCCGCTGGGCCCTTCATCTCAAGCACCGCTCCGCTGGGCCCTTCATCTCAAGCACCGCTCCGCTGGGCCCTTCATCTCAAGCACCGCTCCGCTGGGCACCGCCGTCTCTGAACTGCTCCGCTGGGCCCTTCCTGTCAAGCACCGCTCCGCTGGGCCCTTCCTGTCAAGCACCGCTGGCCCATTGGCAGTCCCGGTTCTGTGTCGGGCAGGCCTTCACAACGCACTCTGCCCACCATGCCTCCTCCATGACCAATGGTCTCTGTAATCCACCTGATGGACTGTGGCTTTGCACTCCCCAGGATGCCACAGTGGGCAATCCACCCACTGTAGAGACTTGTGAGACTGTGGCTTTGCACTCCCCAGGAAGGCACAGTGGGCAATCCACCCACTGTAGAGACTTGTGAGACTGTGGCTTTGCACTCCCCAGGATGCCACAGTGATCAATCCACCCACTGTAGAGACTTGTGAGACTGTGGCTTTGCACTCCCCAGGATGGCACAGTGGGCAATCCACCCACTGTAGAGACTTGTGAGACTGTGGCTTTGCACTCCCCAGGATGCCACAGTGGGCAATCCACCCACTGTAGAGACTTGTGAGACTGTGGCTTTGCACTCCCCAGGATGGCACAGTGGGCATGGAGGCCCTTCGTGGATCTGGCGTCGTGGACTCATGTGGCTGAGGTGCCCCCCCTTCCCTTCCCCCTGAGGTGCCTGTCTTTTTATTTTAGTGATGCCCCAGCAGTGTTCTCTCCAATGGACTTGATCTCGTGTGTGGGCTTTGCCCATGTGTTGCTGCACATTGGCCCACGGACATTTGGACTTTGAATGACTGGGCCGGACTTTTGCTACTGGTATGGATAGAGTTCTAGATGTGTATTCATTCTTCATATATTGCTAAGGTCGCTATACTTTATTGTTGCAATAATATGGTTCTACTTTTACATTCATTGCCTTTTGTCTTTGTTTTTTGGGGGGGGAGTTGGGGGTGTCACTCTGACTTTTTTATCTGCATAGGTGTGTAGGTATTTCGGTGGGGGTGAGGGTGGGGGTGGGTGTGTGGCGTATGTGTGTGCCCGTAACCTTTCCTCCTCCCCCCTCCCCTGTGTCGTAGGTGCAGTACTCACCGTTGTCGTCTGCGGCGAGGTTCATGATCCTGGAAGAAGAGCAGGAAGGCAATGGCTGGGAGGATGTGGAGTTCGGGTTCCATGCTGTTCCGATTCCGCGTGGAGTGTGTCGAGGTAATCGTTTTCCATTGGAGATGTCTGTTTCCGCCGTGTTTTTATCGGCGGGGCTCCCGCCCCGGAAAAGGTGGCGGATTGGTTGGTCATGATAGGGCGGGCGGTACATTGTCTGCCGCCTGCCTGTTGGGCGTGGCCGCCGCGCTGTTTGTTTGTACCGCCGTGACGGTCGGAGTGTTAAAGCGGCGGCCTGTGTTGGCGGTTCCCGCCAGGGTCAGAATTCCTATTTTTAGGCCACCAGCCTGTTGGCGGGTTGGCCGCCGCTTTAACACTGACCGCCAGGGTCAGAATGACCCCCTTAGTTGTTTGCTATGTACATTTTTTACTTATTATATTTTCTAGATATATATTAGGTGTGAGTAGCAGGGTTTGTAGGGGTATAGAGTGGGTAGTCAATTAGGTCATAATTAGTTAATTAATTCTTAATTTAATAATAATTGCTCAGTTGATTATTAATTATGTACACTGTGAAATTATTATATTTTTTTTAATTATATGTTAGATGCCGATTGCTGGGACTAGGGTGGGTAGTTAATTATGTAATATTTACTTAATTATTAATGTAATGTTAATTATTTTAGATCCTAAAATCATAATTCCTCCCAGACAATATGTGTCTTTATAAAACACTGAACCACTTCCACCGACTCACTTTTTTTTTCATGTTTGATTGGTAAGACATAGCATTTTTGTGTGTTTTTCTGAGAAATTATTGTGTTTTAACAAAGCCAGAATTCTCTATGACTCTTGCCTCAACAAAAATATTAATCTGATTATGCAGTGGCTTGGCATTAATAAATGCATAACCACAACATCTAACCACAAATGGAAAAGCTAATACAGATTGATAAACTGCTCCCTGAGATACAGACAACTGGGACAGGACCTATGATTGAAAATCACCCCTGTCCTTAGGGTAAACCTTAGTGAAAAATGTAAATGTTGAAAGGGAGGGTTTTTCTAACTCATGGTGCCAGAACTCTGTGTTTGCTTTTTAGGTTTCTGTAGCAATTTACAATGAAGCCTGTTAATCCGCCAACAGGAGTGTGACATGTGGCCATTTTAGCCAAACTGGACTCGATGCAGTGGTGCCAGATGTACGGGGTGATGTATGGGAAGCTGTTCATGTCAAAATTAAAGAAATCCATATAGGACACCCCCTGAAATGCATAGCATGCTTCAAAATGAATATGACACACATAAAAATGAGTGTAATATGTCAAAATAAATATGATAGATGGCAGAATGAATCTGACTTGCACCAGAAAGAATATGAAACATGGCATAGCGAATATGCTACTTAATGAATAATATGGGTAACACACATTCTAAGTTGAATAAGAGATATACTGAAATATATATCAGTTATAATGAAAGGAATATGGCCCTTACTGTAAACAATATAGCAAGCACTTTAATGAATACAATATACATTAAAAAATGAGACACTTCTTGAAATGACTGACATATGCCAAGAGGACTATGATATACATTGAAATAAATATGACATATTGAAATTAACATCAGTTACAGCAGTGAACATATTATATTCTGAAAAGAATATATTGTACACTGAAAATAGTATTGCATACCTGAAATGAACAATACATATGTTGCAATAGCTATGAACGGCTATGAAATGAACATTACCAAGATCGGAATCATTATGAGATATACAGGAATGAATATGAGGTGATTTAAAATTAATAGGACGTGTTGAAATAATACAAGCCCCATTTAAACAAATTTGACATTCCTTAAAATGAATATGACCAACAGTGAGATTCCCATGACATTCATCAAAATGAATATGGCGGGCATTGAAATTAATATGAAACATATTGAAATGGATATGACATAGGTTAAAATGGATATGATGCATCGTAAAATGTAGGAAAATTGTTAATTTGATTATGACATCTGTTGAAACAACCATAACATCGATTGAAAGGAATGTGACACATGTTGAAATGAATAAGATGCACTAATATAAATATGAGCTTCATTGAAATGAATTTGATATGAATTTAAAATGAATATGAGTAATGTTGAAATTAACATGATAGTTATCAAAATGAATACACCTTGCATTTAAGGTGGTATGATACACACTGGAATGAATATTATATGAGTTGAAAAGGATGTGAGTTTTTTAAAATTAATATAAGAAGTTTTAATATGAATGCAAAATTCATTGAAAGGAATATAACACATGCTAAGCTGAATATTGAATGCATTGAAATGAATATGGGACCCATTGAGAATAATTCAACATGTGTTGAAATGCATATGACAAATGCTCAAAGTACATATGTTGAAATAATTATAACATATGTTGAAATATATATGACACATGTTAAAGTTTTTATGTGAATATTGCATCCATTGAAATGAATATGACATTCATTGAAAGGAATATGACTCATGTTAAAATGGATATGAACCACTTTTAAGTGAGTAGGAAACCTGTTGAAATGGATATGGCCCACATCAAAATCTTTAAAATGAATATGAAGCTATGTAAGATAAATGTGGCATGCATTGCAATAAAGAAAGCACATATTGAAATGAACAAGAACCATATTTAAATGAAGATAACTCATGCTGAAATGAAAACGGCATCCATTGAAGTTATGTTGATTTACTTTAAAATTAAATTAGATATCGAAATGAAGATCACATAATCTGAATGTTTATGATATGGTCTACAATGAATGAATTAAAATTAATATACCAAATATTTAACTAAATATAAAAGAAGGAAACATCCTATACTACGCATCCATTACCAGGCATGTAAGTATCACACAGGTAAGTATTTCTACCTTTACCACACAGTACTTTGCTATGCTGGTAAGTATTCTTTTAAATAACATAATTGTAGGTGCAGTTAAGGTAAAGGGAAGTAAGGGTGATTTTAGGGTTTAAGGGTAGGTAGAAGTAAAGAGAGGTAAGGTTAATGTTAGGATAATGTATAGGACAGGTGTACAGAAGAATGGCGTAGACTGGCCTGGCACACAGTGTAGGGGGGTAGAGTGGAATATGAGAGAGTGGAGTGGCATAGATTCGACTGGCATACAGTGGAATAGCATAGAGTGAAGTGTTGTAGAGTGGAGTAGCGTACAGTGAAGTGGAATGCAGTGGAACAGAGTGCAGTGGAATGTCATACAGTGGAGGGGCATACAGTGGAATAGCATAGAGTGGAGTGGCATGGAGTGGAATAGCATATAGTGGAGTAGCGTACAGTGGAATGGAGAAGAGTGTAATACCATACAGTATAGTGGCATAGAATGGAGTGGGGTACTGTGTAATAGTGTAGAATGGAGTGATGTAGAGTACAATAGCGGAGTGACATACAATGGAATGGCAAGGAGTGGAGTGCAATACAGTGGAGTAGCATAGGGTGGAATAGTGTACACTGGAGTGGTGTACCATAGAATATTATAAGGTGGAGTGGTGTATAATAGAGTGGTGTTGGGTCTAGATGTAGATGTAGTTGAAAGATAGCACAAATGTAGATTATGGTGTGCAGAGTAATGCAGAACAGCAAATTGTGCTGCCTTGCATGTCTCAAAATATACTAAGCAATGCATGGTAGCCTTGTATTGCTTTGTGCATCTGACTTAAATATTGTTTTGCCCATGTGACACCAGAAGTGACAGAGAGACAGAGGAAACAAATGAGAACCAGAAGAAGGGCATTTGGGGCCTTATTTATCTTTTGGAGGCTGTCTTCCCGCCCTCCGCCAGGATGACAGAGTAAATTACTCTGTCACCCTGACGGGGCACACATTGACAGGAACCACTGTTTTCTCTTTGGCAACATTTAAATTGGACCCTAAACATGATAGAAGCGAAGTAAAGAATGAGGAGTGAAGAAGAAGGTGGGCAAGAGCAATCCAATCCAATACTGCTGTAGGCCTTAATTATATATTGTGCCCTGGTACACCACTATAACTGTCCTTTGTTGCATGGTACATGGTGATGACAAGGCAGCATATGATTGGTTACATGCTGTCTTTACAAAATTAAAAGGCAACCATATTGTCTTTAATACAGTTTGGTTGTGATCTATTTAAGAACTCTAGATAAAGGTAGCTTATATGTGTTATTGTTGTTCTTTACCTATTACCAGTTTTTTAAAATGGTAATAGGTAGGGGATTGTCTTTATATATTTTTTACATATCTGTAAAAAAGTTTAGGGAGTACCATGCTAGTACCTAGCAAGAATGCTTTTGTTTTAAAAAAAATGTTTGTTAGTTTTTAAAATAGTAGCACAGTAATTTCTAGGTATTACTTCAGTACTGCATAGACTTTTTTAAAGAATTAAATATGTTCAAAATTGTAAATACACTGTAGTAAATACACTATAATTCTGAAATATAGTGTATTACGGTGTTCTTTTCTAATATTTGGGAAGGAGGTGGGGTGAGGGTTAAAGAGGGAAGTGAGATGAATGAGGGATGATCAGTAAGTCATGAGGACAGTCAAAACTGGAGATAGGCGTGAGTAATAAAGAATGAAGAATAATAACAGAGGCAAGAGTAATGCAGGACTAAACTGTCCTAAAATAGACAGGGTGGTGTACATTTTAGGACATCATGGTTTATAATTTCACTCATCACACAAAGCGAAAAGAAAAGTTGAACCTTAAAAGATATAGAATCAGTGATTAGGGGTAAAGGGCGAAGAAGAATGAAGGGAGTGTGACAGAAGAAGAATGAGTGATGAGGTGCAAGAGATAAGGAGTGACTAAAGAGGGATGAGGGATTGGAGGTGAGACGTGGAAGATGAGTTAAAAGGAATGGGAGTGAGGAGCGATGTATAACAGATAAGATTTAAGCGATAAGGGCTGAAGAATGAGGAACAGAGGTATACTGCTGGACTGTAAATGTATTAGATCATATGCTGCCCTGTGTGTTAAGGCACTGTAATTTACTGCAGGCAGGTGTACTGATTTGTATAGAGATGATAGAACATTAATTAAAATTAATTAATTAAAAATTAAAAAATTAAATTACATTTTTATTTAAAAATAAAATTTTATTTAATTTAATTAAATACAATTAATAAAAAAAAAAAAAATTAACATTCCAAGGTGGTTTAAATATGACAAATCTTGAAATGGATATAAATAACACTGAGGCAGATAGCCCTTTTTTAAATGAATATGTGCATCAGTGAACTTAGATATGAATCTCATTGAATTGCATAGAATTGTGTGTGTAAAACAAACTGAAAAGCACATGTCACTGACAGTCAAACACAGTGGACCTCAATGCAAGTTGCTGAGCTCATTTTGCACACTGAACAATGAAGCTCAGCAAGAGGGGAGCTTGTGAATAGGAGCATGTTAACAACACATGTAGGAGCAGGCAGCACACAGTCCAGTTATACTCTTATCTACTGTGCTGTTTGGGTCACAGGGCTGTCAATTTAATTGAGCCTGAAAGTGCTACCAATAACCGATCTGTATATTCGCCTGCCCCCATAGTCCTGCCCATAATTCTTTACAGGCCTTCTCCTCTCTCTAGCATTGATAAGACTCACACATACTCTTCTGTTGAAGTGCTTCCAGTTGTGAGGCCAGCTCTATCATCTGAATAAAGATGTGTGTGAAGCTTTTGGTCAACAGTGGCACTGATTGAGTCCTCAACCCCCAGAAGCCCCTACTTGTGGTTGCTAGATGCAAATAAGACAGTAAATAATGTCCAGATCCTTTACTGGTCAAGGTATAGATCAGCTGGAGCCAAGACTGTCATCACCTTGCCTGCAATTGGGGTTCGGAATGTAAGTCTTCAAGAAGAAGTTTCAAGGTTGTGGAATCAAGAAATTTGGACATGGAAGAGTCTGTTATCAGAGGGTCATAACCGAAGACTCAAAAAGTTATTAGTGTCAGAACTGGTGGTGAGCAGGGGTTGTCTCCATTAAGTCATATGAACCTGGGGAATGGTGATGCTTCTCCCATGCTATATTCTAACTTTGCTGTTGACCCATGCCCCTCATCGTCGATGCTGGACGTCATGGTGCTAATGCAAAAATGCCTGCAGGGCATCCTTAAAGCAGTGATTGTGAACGCTGGAACTTTGAAGTCACATAAGGTATATCCACAGTCTATCTTTTCAGAGTTAAAACAGATAAATGGTTGTATGCCCAAGCTGGTGAGATCAGTCGAGGAGCGAGAGCTCTTGGCAGGTCAGGTTGGGGTGGTAGGTACAGGACATGAGGAGTGTTGGTCTATTCAATCTGTAGAAAAGGTCCCAACGGTAGAAGGGCAGCCTTTGGTGTATATCTCAAAGGTTTCAGTGTTAATTAAATGAAGGTGTAACCTATATGGTTATGGCTATTGCACTGGCCTTGGTTACTCATGGACAGCAGGGGTGATATGCTGAGGTGGGTAAAAGAGTGACCATGGTGTTAGGCAACAGTCTTCTTCTATAATTAAAGGTCCAGCTGAGGGTATAGACAGTAACCAAGCTAAAAGTAGGCAATCCATCACACACCAGGTCTTTCCCACAAAAATTGTTTTGTAAACAAAAGGAAAAGCACTCCCATTCCTGGGGTGAAGGTCAGGCTGGCAGAAGTCAGGAGAGGAAAAAAAGACAATAAGAAAAGGCCTGGGAAATGTGAAGATGAGCAGTAGGGGGAGTATAGTATGGAGAGAACCCACATAGAAAGGTACACATCAACAAGGTTAGATCTGCTCTAATAAGGGAATAAAGCTCCAGTAAAATTTTGGGGCCCAGTGCCTCCCCTTTGGGCAAAAGAAGAAAAAAAGATAAACTCCTTGTGTGTTTATTTAGAGCCAGCTCATGGAGGTCCACGAAGGAAAAGACTAAAGAAGTTAAACCCCTTAAATCAATCCTGACTTCTCGAAATATTCTCCGCCTGCCCTAACTTATATTCAGTTTTATCCAACGACCTGAGACAGGTGGGATTCTTGCAAAAGAGGGAGGGCATGGATGTTACAAAACTTTTGCTGTATTCTGGACTTGTGAGAGACACTGTTCTTAAAGCAGAAAGTGGATTGAAGCTTCAGGGAGTGAAAATTTGGGGGGATTTAGTGTGGGAACAGCTTAAACACCAAGGGCCAGGTGTTTTGAATTGCCATGGTGGCCTAGAGCCCAATAAAGTTAAATTGGGTTTTCAGGAGGATTATGCTTGCTACAGACACATCAAGGAAATTAGTGAAGGCAGAATTCAATTCACTTTGCCTCATGAGGAAGAATATACATATGGGGGTAGTCCCTCCGATCAAAACAGGTATGACCTCCCATATTTGAAAGAGTCGGAGGTTGAGTGGATTAGGGCCGGGTGCCTCTGCACGGTATCAAATTGTTCTCCTAGAATACTCATGGATTAAACAATGTAATGAGGTTGCAGGGGTTTAAAGAATTAGTAGAGCAGTTCTCTATCTAATGTTCCCAGGAGACTTAGCTGTGCAGAGAGCACCTGCAATTAGATGGCTTTCTGGGATTTTATTAAAAGGCAGTAGGAAATACCTCAGGTTGGCGCTCTGGAGGATTTTTAACGTTAGTATTCTCCAAAATTGTCTCTAGTGTTTGGTGGCGTAAAACACAATGTAAGTGGATTTTGGCCTGTGGCATGCAATTGGCGAATGGCGACAGGAAAGAGCAATGTATTATTGTTCTAAATGTATATATGCCCCCACAAAGTACCTTTGACTATAAGGAGAATTTGTAACAGTTTAATGAAGATGTGCTCAATATAGTTGCTCACCAGCCAGATAAACTGATGATTCTGACGCAAGACTTCAATCACAAATTGCTTTCTGAGACAGTTGATAGGAAATATGAGGAATGCTTAGCCACCTTTAATATACAACATGTTTGTGTGCCATCTAATGCAGCATCAGGGAGAGATGTGGACTTATTGGATTTTCTCTTATTAAATGACTTGGTGGGCCTAAATGGACAAATGCTGGAAGATACCCCTGCTAGGAAAATGTTTCTGTATGGCAGAATTATCCAATTGATTATATCTTTGCTTCCCTATGGGCCTTTGTCCTAATTGAGACATTTGAGGTCCTTCATTTGAAGGGGAGTCATCATTACCAACTATGTACAAAACTTTAAATCGATATGGTTCCTAGGCAGATGAGGCACTTACCTTTCAAGGTAGGTTGCTTTAAACGCCTCAGAACGAGGCTCTCAGAGAAATTACTGAAGGCTCTTCAGTTCAACACTGGAGGAATGAAGTCAGGGAAGGCAGCCGTGGATCCTTTAGTATGGTATGAAGAAATAATAAAAAAGGTGGTTTTGTGTCTTAGAAGAGAAGTTACGGTTTTTAATTCTACCCAAAGTAAAAATAAATCTATGAAGTATGCCAGGAATGGATAGTACGATAAAGAATGTAGAACATTAAAAAGAAATATCTGGAAACTTGAAAGACACATTTAAGACTCCTAGGAAATAAAATGGGGAAGTTGCACCGTCTTAGCTTAAAGAAAGAATGAAAAATTCTGGTGGCAAGGAAGAAAACGGGAACAACAAACTTAGTGCTGGGCAGCCATAATGGAGGCCATTGAGACAAATAACTTTAAGAAGTTTTAGAAGTGGGTGCATGGTGGACCTGTCTGTTCTATAGCCTTTTTCAGCTGATACTTTCATCCGGAAGATTCTCTGGCAGGGAGCAGTGATTAAACCTATCTACAAAAAAGGGAAGCATGTCCTACCTGAGAATTGCAGGCAAATCAATCTGCTGGATGTAAGTAGTAAGGTCTTCTCAAAAATGTTGTTGGGGATGTTAAAAAAGTGGGCTGTATTAAACACTATTATACCTCAGGAACAGGGTGTTTTAAGGAGAATCACTCAGCAATTGACCACTGCTTCAGCCTGTCGGCCATTGCAAAAAAAGCCATAGAGCTGGGTGGAATGTATTATTGTTGTTTTGTTGATTTGAGCAATGCCTTTAGCTCTGTTGATTGAGTATTTTTGTGGGATGTGTTAAAGGAAAATGGGATCCCTGGTGATCTGCTTTTAATTTTGCAGGAACTCCACAAGGACAATTGGGCCTAAGTTGAATTGGATAGTGAAATATCCCTTTCAAAGAAAATAAAATTAAGAAATGGTGTAAGGCAAGGGTGTGTGTTGGCACCAACACTGTTTTCCCTGTTTTCTGCAGATCTCCCCAAAGTTCTAAGTCAACCACACGTGTTTAGCCCAAAAATGAATTGTAAACACATTAGTTGTCTTTTGTATGCAGAAGACTTAGGGCATCATTATGAGTTTGGCAGTCCGAGAACCGCCATGTTGGAGGTGGCAGTCCAGATGCCAATGGGCTGGCAGAGTGGACCGCCAAATTAAGACTTTGGTGGTGATGCATACAAAATCCCGCCAAAGCACCTGCGGCACCATCAGTGCGGTCAGACCACCGCGGACGATTGAAGGCACTAGCAGCCCGGCAGAGACCAAGCTTACATTATACTCATTAGGAGACTGCACACCACCAAAATTTTCGCTGCGGTTGGACCATCATGGAAACCCAGACGGAAACGAACTGTATAAAAGGAGACACTCACCTCCAGGAAGCCATACTTGTCCAGGGCCACCATGGACCCATAACTAGATGTCATCCAGCTACTCCTGCTCACGTAAAGACTACAGTATGATCACTGACGAGGACAACAACAATTGTAAGTACACACACTCACCTGTTATAGTTGGATATTGTTAAAAATCATACAGTCACATAACATACCCTGGGGCGGGAGCTGCGAGGGCAACACTCACACATAACAGTATTCTGACACGCACACTCACATACAACAACAAAGACACCCACACATACACAGTATTAACACTGCAACCAGCACACACCCACATCACACGTCAAGAACACACGCTTGCCCACGGTAACACAGCACAGGCCCAGCCTCACAAAATACCATACGACTTACTAACATGTCACAACAACACCACAAACATACCATCATAAACACATTGTCAAGCACTCACAACTGACACCGGCCAGGGACTCATCACACATGTAACACTATGTACACCACAATACCATGACAACAACATGTCTGTACTATACACATGTCCATCACACAACACAGTCCCCATCCCTGGGGGAACAAACACCGCACACAACCCCACATACTGTCCAAACAATACAGAAAGCACAACACACACACTCAAATACTTGCACACAACCAATGTCAGCCAGGAAGAACTCAAACCTAGGAAAGGAAATGCAGGACAAAGATGTAACCAGAAAACCAACAACTGGTTGGTCTGAATATATATTTTTAAATATTAAATAGAAAAAGTCAAAGGCCATTGGCCAGTCCAACATTAAAATAGGTGGTGCGCCAAAGACACTATGGTGGTGCCCCAACTTGACTCCTGACTGCCATGTAATCTCCACAGGTAGGGGCATCAAGGGGGCAGACATGCACCTCTGGGATGATCTGGGGGGGTGGTGGAGGAGGGTGAGTTTCAGCTTAGGCTTGGGAGGTTGGGGTTTTGATTTAGGCTTGGGGAGGGTTGGTTATTCTTTGTAGGGGTCGACTTCTTGGTGGTGGGAGTGGCATGGGTACTGGTAGGAGGGTAGGGGAAGCTTTGGTGGTGGAAGGGATGCACTTAGGGTGGGAAACCGATCATCTAGGGTATCACAGGGGAGTAGGGAAAAAGCTAAACTCCGAGAGGAATGATTTTTTGAACACACGGGGACAGTCATAACAAAATGGTTTGGGTGTGGAGGGAGAGGGAGTGGTTGTAAGAGATGTTGGTGTGGATGTCTTGGGTGCATGTTTGTGGGAGGTATGCTTGTGGGTGGTGGGTGTCTGTTGGGTGAGTGGGGGCATTTATGTGTCTTGGGCTGAGGGGGGCTGAGGTTTAGGGGAATGCAGTGGTGGGTGGATGACTGTCTGTTGTGGTGGTGACTACAGGTATGGTGGATCTGCTCCATGTAGGCATGTTAGTGGTTGTGGTGTCTGCGAGTGTGGTGACTGGGGTGGATGTCTGAAGGTCTGCTGTGGTGTTGTCTGTGGGTAGGATGGGTGTGGTGGCTGGATATGTGAATGTTGGTGTGGTGTCTGCAGGTGTTTCAGTTGTTATGTCTGTGATGCTGGGAGTGGTGGGGGTGTCAGGGCAGGTTGTGACTGTTGCTGTGTGTGCGTGTGTATGTTGCTTGTGTGTATGCCGGTGGTGTGTCTTGTGGTGCTTATGTTTGTCTGTGCTACCCATGGATGTTGAGGTGGATGCATGCCTGTCTGTGTGCTTTGGCTGGGTTGGGGAAGGGGGATTGGGTTTGGGAAGAGTAAGGTGGAGGGGGACGGTAGACAAAGGCTGACTGGCTGCCATCATTGCGGAGGCCAGAGCCTAAAATGATCTCTGTAGGCCAGCCAGTGCACTGTGAATGCCCTCCAGGAACTCATTACTCTGTTGAAGCTAAGTTGCCAAGCCCTTGATGGCATTCACAATGGTTGGCTGACCAACAGAGATGGACCTCAGGAGGTCAATATCCTCCTCACTGAGGGCAGCATGGGTAACAGGGGCTGGGGCAGAGGTGCCTGCGGCAAAGGAGATGCCCACCCTCTTGGGTGAGCAAGCACGGCCAACTGAGTGAGGAACTACAAGGAGGGCGGTGATAGAAATAGGGGTGGCAGACAGAGATGGTGCCGAGGTGGTCCCAGATGGGTCCCACACCGCCAGGGAGTGTCCTCCGGAGGAGGATTCCGAAGATGATGAACTGGATCTAGACTCCCCCGTGGCACGCCCCTCCTCCTCGAGGCCACTGGGTTCCTCGGTGTCGGTGTTCTTGTGACTGGAGGTCTTGTGGCCTGAAACTCCCCCACTCAGATGCGCCCCATCTCCTTTGATTGCCGATGCTGATGCTGAAAAACAGAAAGTGATGTAGGTTCATCACATTCTTCACATACCAGTTACACAACAGTAACATCACTTATAGTTGTACAACACCCCCAGTTAGTACCAGTTTAGTGCCAACATCACGTCACAACAAGATACAATGTAATTTCCTCAATGAAAACATTGTTAAACACCAGCTAAGCTTCCTATTTCACACCTACAATACCATTATATCAGTTAAACTATCACACTAATCAATCCATGACAAGGTGACTTGACCAAATGATACTGGGTTCCCACCCACAGCAACATAGTCAACCAACAACCAAGCTATAGTAAATAGAGGTAACATAGATTTCCACAGACCGCATACACAAACTCAACACATACTAACAATTTGGCCTGATGTCATGTACCAGGGAAGGAAACACATTGTATAGAAAACACCAAACAGCATGTTGTACACAAGTCATACCCACTTCATGTCACTAAGTTCACAACCTTCACAATGGATAAATGGAATTATACAACTACTCTAATTGGCAAAACCAAATGTTTGAAGATGAAAGAGTCAGAACATGTCACCTACACATGTACCAATAGTGATGTAGGAAAGGATTGTACATACTTTGTGGACCAAGTCATCGAAGACATTGTCCTCCTGAAACCAAAGTATAGCACTCATATAAGGGCCTAAATAGCTCAGAGCATTTACTCACGCTCAACCACAGGTAGTATATCTACTCTTTCAAGTCCATGGACACCTGGCATGTGCATGAAGGTGATATTCAGTTTAAAAATAGCCCAATGACTGGAAGGCAATATCACTATCCACACATCAGACATGACTAGCCTTACAACTGTTTGAGAACAAAATCAGAGATACAAATCACATCTGAGGCTACCATGACAGTTACACACACCATGATGCAAGCCAAATGCCTGAAAACACATACCATACCCCTCATGTGTATGTGTACTACCACACATGCATCACAATGTAGTCAGTGCAAACATCATTTTTCCATACACCTAGGACTCCGAACATATCCAAAATAGCAACAGAATGTATGGTTATCACTCATTACAATGTGGATTCATGACATAACCTTTCAATGTACACATGATGTTGGCAAAAAACAGTTAAGATTGTAACTGTGAATAAGATGTCTTGGCCTATTCATCTTGCCTACAACATTATGGCTAAGGAAGTAGCTGAGTAGCTACTTCCCACCTACTGAACATGAACATGGTGCTAACATTCGCAGGCCTGACACCAATGAATGTGATCCAATAGGAGTCTAGCAATACCTCCATGGTCACCAATATGCAGAATGTCCATTCAGATAACAAATTACAGAAGCCTATGTACATCCATCACTTGCCAAGGGGGTTCACCTTGTGACAGGTCTGAATAAGTTTTGCAAGTATGGTATGTTAAATGTCACATGGACACCACAGCCTCACATGATGCTGTCACTCATCAGAAACCTTTTGAAAAGTAGAAATTATTTCAAATTGTCAGACTCTATGTTCCACATATATATGGATCAAGGGACATTGGAATGGACAGAGGGCAAAGACCTGGACAACGTACCATCATGGTATTGGGAGTATTGACCTGTAATTGGGAAGGAACAACCACCAGGGTATAAAAAGCTGTATAGTGGTACACATATGACACAGTCACATGTGCATCATCATATGCTTCTGGGCAGAGGGGACAACATAGGTGAGTAATCTGTCCCTATACAAATTAGAATGTGTACACCTGTGTATCAATGTTGGGGACAGCACATCAATGTGTTCCTTGGAGATCTTTCACCCTTTGCACTTACCACATTGTCACTGCTTAGGAACTTTCACATCATACACTAACCTGGTAAAAGGATGAAAATGTGTCAGGTCTGTACTTACCCCCTTGTGGCTGTTCTGCTGCCCTCAAATGCCCATCCAACTCAGGTAGACCACTGCCAATGTGCAGGCCATTAGGGGGGTCAAGGTCCGATGGGTACCCCATCTTCCTTGGGAGGAAATCCTCAGCAGGCCTCTGCGGTCTTCTGGGTCTAGCGCCACAGGTACTCCCACCACTTCCTACAGTGGGTGCTCCACTGACTGTGGACCCCTAGGGTTCGCACTTTTTTGGAGCTGGCACACCAAATCCCCTTTTCCTGATGGGCATTGACCAACATGGATGACACAGACAAGAAGAGAATGTCATGTCCACATACACAAAACCAAAACAAGCAGGGTGAAAATACAAGTTAGTGCAAGTGGCCATAAACAGACTGCCTTCAACATCACTTTCAATGAGGAATGACCATCTGCAGTCAGCCATGTGTGATGTTGAGACAGGCATACAACATGCATATTCAGCACCAGGTGTCAGCTTCAAACATATGACCAGACCACAAGCGTATCTCCAAACAATGTATATCTGTCAAAATATTGTTAAAACTACATTCAATTAGCATGTATTACAGTCTGTAGGTGGTTCAAGGTACATACATCACACACTCAAAATCTTACTAAACACATATGCACCTGCTCATCTACCCACACATGTTACCATAGTCCTTCATTTCACCACATTTCCTGGACATCATCATACACTTTACCCTTCACACATTGCAATTGCATTGCAATTACCTGTTCCTCTGGTGCACCAACGAGCTGTTCATACAGAGTTAGGACCTCCTCCACCAGCTTAACAAGCTCCTCTGGGGAGAAGGCAGGGGCCCTATCACCTATAGGACGTGGCATGATTGCTCCCAGAGGCAGTACACAGCAGCTCAGGTCATAAAAGTCTTGCTGGCAGCAGTGTCAGGAGTCAAGTGAGAGATGAAGTCTAAGATGGCGGTCATGCCCGCCACGTAAATTACCGTCACCACCCATGGTCATTGCCATTGGCACAAGATTCCCAAAGGCAGCAATGTGTTCCACTGGCAATGTCCACCTCGGTTGTATCCGCCTACCACCATGACAACTACCGCCACAGAGTTAGGTCATATCCTAATGCCCAGTACAGTAGGTCAGGCAGCTGCCCTTTGAAGGCTCATAGATGAACGGTAAAGTAAAATAAAAGTTACGTCACAAGCTGTGAAAACATATCTACAACATTATGTTTACTGCTGGCTTTGAGGAAAGATATAGAAATATGTATGCATTTTGTACAGGTTGTTAAATTAATGGGTCATAAGCAATGTGGATCTAGTAGCATGTTCAGCAGAGCAATGACAATTTGGAATACAGTATATGTGTCTCATGAATGTGGAACATGTTAAGAATGTTATTGTCGCATTGAATGTCAGTGACATGCTTATCCATTTCTAAAATATGATAAAGGAAAGGGGATTTAAATGAAGTAATAAGTCATTATTTACCTAGGTATGTACTGTGTACAGCAGTTCCACACTTTCATGTTGCATTTGAGCATTTTATGTGATCTAGGCATGATCATACTTATGACATACAAAATGAGTGATAAACATACATTCTGGTTTCCTCCCACATAGTTACCCTGGCATGAGAAAAGTGAGAGACACTTCAATGTGTCATCCACTAGCAGACCTGCAGACCATGTAGGAGCAACATGTGAATCAGATATACCGCCGTGATAGGCATACAATCATGGATCTCTGTCGTCAGTTGGAGCCAGATCTGATGCCTGCCATTCGTAATCCCTATAGCATACCTCCCATTGTACAAGTCATGTCAGTGCAGCACTTCCTGGCCACAGACTCCTTTCAAAATACCATGGCCCTAACTGAAGGTATCTCTCAGCCTATGTCCAGTCTGGTTTTGAAGACTGTACTGTCTGCATTGTTGAAACAGCTTGACAGCTACATCAGATTTCCACAACATGAAGATTTGGCCCATGTAAAGGCTGATGTTTATACTTGGTACATATCCCTCATATGGTGGGAGCCATAGATGGCATACTTATAGCTGTGGTCCCCCCAAATGCTAATGAACAGGTGTTTAGGAACAGGAAAAACTTCTACTCGATTAATGTCCAGGTGGTTTGTTTGGCTGGCCTCTACATTTCACAAGTTTGTGCAAGGTACCCGGGGTCAGTCCATGATTCCTTCATCATGCTGAACAGCAATATCTCACCATTGATGACATGACAATACACAGAGAAGGCCTGGCTGGTTGGTAAGTCATATATGTCATGTGTGTCTGTAAATATTATCTGCTAACAAATGTATGCATGTCCGTTACTCGGTTTTGCCTTTCTAAACTCTTCTTTACAAGAGACTCATGTTACCCAAACCGTCCCTGGTTGTAGGCATCACACCAATGGAAGTCTGGTTCATTGAGGCCCACAGAAGGACAAGGCTTGTCGTGGAGTGGACTTTTGGGCTCCTGAAGGCAAGATTTCATAGCATCGATAAGTCTGGTGGAGCCCGTCTCTAGTCACCCACCAAAGTGTATCAGATCACTTTTGCCTGCTGTATGCTCCACAACCTCGCCCTGAGACGTAAAATCCCATTTATATGAGATACGGTGAAGCCAGCAGTTCCAGTGGATGAGAATGAAGATTTGCCACGTGAGGATGAGTATGATGAGGATGAAGCTGGAGACATCAGGGCAGATCTCATCAATCAGTACTTCACCTGAGTTTATGTATGTGATGTATTGTCATTTAAGTAACTCAGTGAGGTATTGGGAGGGTTAGGGATGCTTGATAAGGGTCTTAGTATGACCATCAGACAGATCATAAGTAGCTTCAAAGGCCCATAACTCAGATGTGCATGCAGAATATTACATGGAGTAGTGTGCAACTTTTTGATCACCACAGTCAAAGTTTATCACAATGCACACTCAGAGTTACCATTGTATATAGGACATGGCTGTATAATGTTTTAGATTCAATGCTCCCCATACCTCAGGTTTGACATTCATATTTTGCAGACTACTGAACAAGGCCATTCTCATTTGGCAATATCAGACAGTGTCACAGGTAGGTGGAATTTGCAGACTGACAAGTGAGGTGAACATGGATTCAATCAGGTACTGTCAGGCATGGAATTTGTGGTGTGTGAACTCTATGCCCAGGTTGTCAGGACAGTGGGATGGCAGTGTTCTATTCCACACAACAGACCTGTTTGGCATTGGAGAATGGTTCAATGGTACCATGTGTGTGTTCATGTGTCTCTCACACATGTCATCCTGTGCTACCCATACCTTCAACCATCTGAATGGTCTGTATTGGTAAGTATAAACTTGTATGTAGCTGTCATAGTGTTTCCTCATTGCAGGGCACTATACATGAGTATCAAGACTGACATGGGTGAGTGGCATGTCTACTGATGCCTGACCATGGTAAATGGAAGGCTCCATGACTGGGGGCATTTGTACTGACTTCTGTCTATATCATCGGTTATGGTCATTTGGGAGCTATGGTATTGGCATGTGATAAGGATTTAGCCGATGACACATTGAACCAATCTGTTTGCCTATTGGGATTGTGAAAGACTGACATGTCCCTAACTTCAGTAGTGTGTGGAGTGGTACTGATTGGCACCTATGCTGAAACACTCAAATGAGAAGCAGAACTTCACTGTGTGATCATTGGCTTTCTTCCAACCTATATGTGGAAAAGTTCCATGAAAGTGATCAGAGTATGGTCTATCATTATTATTCAATGCAAAATCGACCCTGTTTAACCAGTATATATGAGATGGAACATTTCTAATGTCCAACACTTGTGGGATACTTTTTGTGTACAAGAGGTATTATAGATGACAGTTAAATATAGTTGATATTTCTTAAGGATTGCACATAAAAAAATAGTGGATTTGATCAAATATAACACAAAGGAACCAGTGAAGGGTTCAGTCATGGTGGATGAAATCATCAGGGCAGCTGCTACAACATTTGGATACACAAGCCCAGTGTGTTTGTACCATAGGAAAATGGAGATAGATTTCAGGAAAGTCAACAGGGTGTATCCGTGACACACACGGGTAACCAATCATTAGAGATTCACTTCCTTGCAGTGGTTTTGGTCTTGATGCCTGCTCTGCCTGGATGTTTGGGGGGACGCCAACGTTTGTGGGGGTGGTTCTTCAGCTATAGAAGCAGGGGTGTCTTAGGCATGTCCTTCCCCTGGCAGGGCCTCCATTCTACTAGCAGCCACAGATTTAGAAGGGGCTGATGTCTCATTGTTAGTAGAAGGGGCCAGATGTTGGGTACAAAACCTACTCAGGGTGGTATTCATGTTTCTCAGCACCCCTGCAATGGAAGCCAAGTGGGAATTTGGCCCTCTCACTACTGTATGACTTCCTGGTGGTTGTCCCTCTGCAGCTGCTTGACATCCCCCATCATGGTTAGTACCTGGCCCGTCACGCCTTGGGTTTGATGGTAAGCTCTCAAGACTTGGGAGATGGTATCCTGGCCACTTGTATCCCTAGGAGCCTCCATCCTCTGGCTCATGCTATCCCTCCCACACATCCTACCCCCACTTGCCGGTGCCACTGGCACAGTTTGCCCATTCACACCGGTACCAGGTCCATTATTGTCTGGGTTTACAACAGGAGACTCAGGTACCTGTACGGGGTGGCACACGATGGCAGACACTGACCGTGGAACACAGGTTTGGGGGCGAATGGTTGCTTGTGATGTGGAAGCAACAGGGCTGGGAGGAGTCGTTATGGGCAGGGTGAGGCTGACAGTTGTTGACTGACTAGGTGTCCCATATCGGTCAGCTTAGTCCTCAATGTCCATACAACCACGGATGTTTTCCTCACTGAGGGCTTCATCCAGAGGGGAAGTGTCAATCTCTGGTGTCCTTTCCATGGTGACAATGGCTAGTTTACCTGTAGGAGGAGTGAAACACACAGTTACTGAAAGTAATGAAACACGTGATATAAAACGTTGATTGGTAGACATGCTATGTGACATGTACATTTAGCCTTAACTTCATCCCCTCATATGATAATGATACTTGCTTCCAAATCTGAGTTAGAGCTATGAGGGAAAAAGGGATGTCCAATTGCATGCACCTTGCTACAAAATGTTGGAGTATCTTTGTGGATAGATGGCTGTTCATTGACTCATATATTGTCAGTTTAATGACTTGACATTTAATAGTTATCTCCAAGTTAAGTATATAGCATCATTGAGCCAACTAACAACTGCACAATGTACTATGGAAACAGAGTTCGGCAACAGTATAGAAGTAACCATTATACCTAGTCATCTGTATGGGTGTAGTGCAAGTACATCCAGCTTCCTTTATTGTTTCCCCCCCAGGTGAGTACATTACATTGTTTGAATGGAGATTTAAAGTCCAGTTTCACAGGGGACACAGATGTTTCTGTGTGTTGGATGTTATAGTCCTGGCAGATGGTCATAGTCATTGTAATAGACTGTGCAATTGTGGAGTAATCAGGTGGGTTGACTTGATTGTTAGTTTAACATGCAAGGCAATTTCGACTGTAATACACTGTACTGGTTTTCTTAATGGTGGAACAGTGCCTGCTGGGCTGGGAGTTGCAGTGCTCTCAGTCCCTGTACTACCTGTGCCATACACAGACACTATGGCCCCAGGTGAGTTTAGTTGACATGTGGGATGCCAGAGAGTGGTATTTGGACAGTTGGACATAGGGGTGGTGAGTGGGTTGGCTGTTAAGGTGGCAAAAAGTGGTCAATGAGCATGCAGAACAGTGCAGTTTGGTGACAGTTTTTGCTTAGTGACTTACCTGACTCTACTCCCCAGGTATTCCTGTCAAGCCCTCAGGATGCAGGATGTCCAAGACCTTCTCCTTCCATGATGTGTAAGTAGTGGGAGGAGGTGGGGGGCCACCATCATTCCTGAGGACTGCCAGCTGGTGCCTGGTGGCAATGGAATGTACCTTCCCCCTGAGGTCGCTCTACCTCTTCCTGATGTCCTCTCTTGTGCGTGGAGAGGTGGCTACAGAATTCACCCTGTCAACGATTTTTTGCCACAACTCCATTTTCCTGGTGATAGATGTTTGTTGGACTTGGGCTCTAAATAGGTGTGCCTCTCCTCTGATGATTTTGTCCACCATGACTCTCAATTCTTTATCTATGAAAAGGGAATGTTTTTCACATGTTAGCGGTGGATGAGACGGTGAGGAAGGATAAAAATTCAGAAATTTGTTAATGAGGTGTGGATGGTGTGATTTGAGTGGTTGGGCAGTGGTGTGTTATGTGTGGGATATTAATGTATGTGTAGGGTGTGTTGTGCAGGTTTTGGATGAGTGCTCTGTGACGTGTGCAGGGGAGCCTATTCTATAAATCATTAATATTGTTTGTCTGGCCTCCATGGAATAGGGATAGTCTTAGTTGCAAAGAATTGTGGGTTGTGAAGGGGTGTGTTTTATAATGCAGTGTATAGGTGTGTTGGGTGTGTGGATGATTGTCAGGTGTGGGATTTTCAAAGTATCCAATGTGGTGTGGTGTATTACTGATGTGAACCAGAGTGCTGTGGTTTGCACTGCCAATGGTTTTGTGCTAGAGAAGAACCGCTATTGTGAGTTGTGGGGATCAGATGATTTTTGGCAGCCTGGAGGTGCTGGTGGTGGACCTCCTCTTTCCCACCCTCCAGTGTCCTGGCGGTTTCAAAGTTTTAGATGGATTTTGGCTGACTTTGCTGTGTGAGTCGTAATATGGCGGTTGCATGCCAGCCAACATGGCAGTCTTTTGACAGCCTCAACCACGGCAGTCTTTCCAAAAGACCACCAAACTCGTACTGAGACCCTTAGTGATTTTTGATTTGACAGGAATTGGGCTTCAAAGGAAATTCAATGTTTTTGAGGATTACTGCAAGTGGAAACATTAAAAAAAAATATGGAATTAACAATGTTAAGCTAGGAAAAAGCCAATCAATATAAATATTTCGGGGTATGGTTCTCCCATAATTTAGGGTGGAAGGATCATTTGGCTGCGATACAAGTCAAAGCACTTACGATGGTATGAGTCTAAGGAAATTTGACAAGCGATACGTGGGGGCCTTCGTGCCACACAGTGTTAAAGGCTTACCAAGCCATAATAAGGCCCCAGTTTCAGTATGGTGCCGGGATGGTCAGTATTGGGGGTAAAAAGAGTTGGGACCTTGAGGTAGGAAGGTGCCTAAAAAGTCACTCTCCCTCCCTTCTCCTGCATGTTGGAGGAAGTAAGATTGGAAACGGTCTTACTATGGTGGATGCCTCTAGCACAGGCAGCGGTAATAACATTTTGGTCAAGAATAGACAGTTCAAAATACCCTAAAATCTCCCAGTGATGCAAAAAAGAGAAATTGCACAGTGAACTGCATTGGGCCCTCAGAGTTAGACCTAGGATCGAAACGTGCTAGTTAAGTAAAATTAAGTGTTATAGAGGGCATCGATCAGTTTGGGGTGAGTAAGACACAGTTGAAAAAAGTTATACAGCAGGTTTCAAGGGATGTGGATCACACTTATCTGGGGAAAAAGCAATCGGTCTCTCATTTATTAAGTTCATGGACGAATGGAAAGACCTTCCCCTAGAGAGACTGCCAACTATTAAGATGCATCTCAGTCTGCTTTGATTTAGATGTGGATTAAATCAAGTTGTAATATCAGGGAATCAGTGCATTCTTCTAAGCGAAGGGAAAATATGCCAATGTGGTCTCAATGTAAGAGGTAATTCAATGCATGCCCTTGTTCATTGTCTATGGTTTTTAGCCCAAAAAGAAGGATCTTATTAAAGCCTGTTTCTCTAAAATATCATTTTAGGGATAGGGGACAAGATATTAAATTATTGGTTGAAATTAGATATTTTGATGTGATGCGTGCCTTGGGGCAATTATTAATGTCTGTGGACAACCAACTATAGTCAAATGGTGATAAGCAAATCAATTAGAGTGGAACCCTCCTTTTAAGAAATTGAGATGTTTTAGAATACATAGATTTTATGTTTAAATGTCCAGATTTTGCTGTTTGAGATCCATGTTCATTTTAATTATTTTATTGGATTTGTGAGTTTTAGAAATTGTTTTAAAGACTACGGTCTAAATAAACATATATTTTGAACAGAACTGAACTGAGTGCCTGCCAGTAGCTAACAGCCCTTCCAGTCATCCCACAGTCAATGAGCCCAGCTCTATCCCAACTACTGAGCCCAGCAGCTCCAGTGCTCCCTCTGTACACACATTTCAATCTGAAGCGGGCTGGAAACACGATTAAGTGAAACCCTGTAAGAGCCCATCACAGCAAGAATGTTTGCATTCAGGCACCCCACGTGCAGGTCGTGCTCTGGATCATGTGCACTGTACAAACAAATGGATTCACTTCTGCACAGTGCACATTCTGAGCTTATATATTTAAAAGAGCTCTTATGCATTCTACTGAGGTTATTATTAACACATGACAGTGCCTTGAAATACTGAACTGGAGATGTGGGCTGCACAAAATGAATCCTAGTTTGTACAGACATACTGAAAGTAGTGGTCATGTGTACCAAATATGTCGTAGTAAAGGTGCTTCTGCATAACCACCAATGAGTTGCACCTAATGACAAACCTACTCTTTGATGTGTGTTATAGCTGTCCTATAGTTATCCATGATCATCTTGGTTGATCCACACATCCAAATATTTGATGGAGTTTGTACTCCTAAGCAAAGGGAAAATCTAATTTGTGAGACTGCATTGCCTGTGTTATTGGGAGAATTGTGCATTTATTCTACCTAATTGCAATACTCAATAGTGCTTTAAGTAAGTTGGACTCTCAAGTGACTAGACTGATGTTTTGTTTTGGGTTGGATAGGTACAGTGTGATATCATCAGCGTAAAGAGAGATTATCAGAATGTGTGAGGACATATCTGCTTTTATTTACTGGGTACCCATAATATGATTAAAAATCAAAGTTTGGAATGGTCATGAGAGTCAAATTATTTCAACATCTTATATTGCTGATGTTTCAGATGGAAAATGCTGCCCATATGAGTCATTCAGCTTTCATCAGGGCTTTTCTACCTTCCTGCCTAGGGATAATTATCCAGGGTATACCAATAACCATTTTTATTACTGGATCCTTGCATCTGTCCAGAAAATGATTTTGTATGAGCTCCCACTTAGTTGAATGAGCCTCAGTGGTAGGAAAGGAGGGATAGAAGGACCTGTTGTCTCCTAAATTCCCAGGAACAACGTGTCATGACAAGCACACAGCATGGCCTAGAGTGGTGCTCCTCCATCCCTCAACCCTCAGTTCTAGTTGGGGAGCTTACATCTCAATATCAGTAGTTCTGGGGCAAACAAGGCCAGGGGCCATCAGGTACAATTTTCCAGTGGCTGCCTAAATCAGAGGTTTCCCAGTATTTCATGTAGAGAAAGTATTTTAAACTTATAAGCTCGTAGGGCAAATATTGGTTAGCTCAGTCTATGTCACGGAACCTCTTCTGGGACAGAAGAACCATGAGAAGACAACAACAGCCTTTGAGTTTTTTTGATGAGTTTCCGCACAAAAAGAGCACTGCTTTGAAGAGGCGAGAAAAGATAGGATCTGTTGTGATGCAATATCTTAAATCACCCCAGATACAACATAGCCTATTGTTTTCCAGCTTGGCAGAGTTTTCACTTGCTGTCAAATACCCATGCCGGGCCTTTGGACTATTCGTGTGAAATCGAAAAAGATGGAGAGACTGGAGTCTTAATGCATCAAAATGTCAGTGTCTGCTTTTCTCAGGCCATGCGCAGGGCTGCAATTAAATCACTAGAGTTGAAAATGATAGAGATGCTCGGGCCCTAGGTGAGAGTCTAAGGCCCAGGGATCGGTGAGTCCTTATCAAAGTGATCAACGCCAAATGCTATCAGCTCCAAAGAGGGCTTTGAGAAGCCATATTGCCTATGTTTGTTGTATCGGGTACCTATGATCTACAGACTGCTGCAAAATGATATGGCTTCAAGTGCTTGTTCTTCATTTTTATGACATTTAGCATTATAGTGAGGTTTACTAATTGTTCATTATAGACAGCTGTGTTGTCCTTGAGAGTAGAAATTTGACTTTCAGCTATAGTAATCCATTTTTGTTGCTTGCTGAGAGCAGTGGTTACCTTGTCCACTCTGGAGTAAAGCATTTAAATGTTGTTATCTATAGAAGTCAGGCCTTAATGGATATGCACTAGGTGCGACTTCATGTTGTCATCATCATTTCTGCGTTGGCACCCTGAAAAGATAATGCTTATTCTAATAAGTTAGCTTGCAAAGTATCACCTTTCTTCATCATGCATACAAGGGTTCAGCCAGTTGGGCCCTACCCCGTTCCCAGTAGGGTGCTGATGTATGATCATTGGGGGATTCTGTGGCTGCTGGGGGAGCTCAGCTATGAGTAGTGGGTCCACGTCCTACAGTATATATGCCACACATCTCACCATTCTCAACATGGTCCACTCCTCTCCAGCTCACCCCCAAATTGCTAGGGCAAGGGACTGGATACCGATCAGAATGTTACATGATGAATGTAGTGGTGTCCATTTTTGTTTGCTCTTGGCACTGGAGGTCCAGCAGGCTCCCCCCCAGGTTAGTTCCAGTAGTGTGGCACAGCAGCCAATCAATTTGCAGTAGGATCCCAGGGAGGAAAAAAGTGTCCTGGGCCAAGCATTTGCAGTGAGGCCAACATGTACTCTATAGCACCTGTGCATAGCATGGGGTAACTCAGACTTCACCAGGATGTACGGGCCTCAGCGGTGAGCATCAGCAACAGCCCCAGATGAGGGTGGCCCCGTCATAACCCAAGACACACAGAAGCTCCACAAGATTGTGCCACAAGTGATCAGCACCTTCAAGGAGACCCTCGCCCTCCCTGCATATTCCCTAATACCAAGAAGCTTGAGCAGCCCCTCTCCAACCCCAGGACATTCACCTTTCTCCATGGGCCTGCTTATATATACTCCTCAGTACCTGCTGGACAGGCCGCTGCCTACTGTCACTACAGAGGAGACAAAGTGGAGCCGCCCAGCTTTTTTACATGGAATTCCGTCCAGAGGCTAGGCTAAGACAGGGGGCACCAACAGAATCTGCAGTCGCTGCACTGGTGTCACGAGTGCTCCTTATCTAGGTCAGAGCGCCGAATTCAGAGTGTGGCAGGGTCCGCCATCTTAGGCCTAGCCAGGCCTAAGATGTAAGAGGGCTGACAGGCCTCTGCCAAAAGGAGGCCATAAATGCCATTCTTCTGGTTCTCACTTTTTTCCTCACCCTTCCTTCCTCTACCCTCAATATTCTTCCCTCCCTATTAATTATCCATCATCCATTCCCCATACATGACTCATCTCCCAACTATCATCTCTTCATATCCCTCACTTTGCATCAATCAACCTATGTTTTAATGTTTCATTCCTCACCCCTAATCCCACAGTTGTCCCTCCATATCCATCATCCCTTATTCCATCTCTTTATTTCACACTCTTCCACTCAGTCTGCATCACTTTCTTGTCACACTTCATCCCTCACCTCTCCTTTCCTTCTTTTCTCATCCCTCACTGTGCATACCTTCTGTATGAGGAATTAGTGACATGGACAAATGGTGATACCTTAAAATGTATACCAAACTGTCAGTTTCAGAAGATGTTGATCACTTATATCTTATGCCTCAGTTCCCCTTCCTCATTCCGAACCCTCTTGCCTTCTCTCCTCTTTCTTTGCTTCTCATACTCCTTTAATCAACCATCATTCCTCATTATTATCCATCATTCTGCAATGTTCAGCCCTGATATTTAACTGGTTATCCTTCAATTCTCATTTAATAACTTTCATCCCTCACTTTTAATTACTCCTTCCTCCAGTTTAACCTGTCAAACCTCACTTCTCATTCTTTATCTCATCCCTCACTCGCCTTCTCTTTCTCTGTCAGTCCTTATGACTCAATTCTCATCCCTTTTTCCCTTCTCCCAAATCCTCACTAACTCACCCACTTCCCTCACTTTCCATTCCTCCATGCACACTCTTGACACGATTTCTTATTCTACAGCCCTGATCAATCACTACATCACTCATCCTCCCTTCAACAGTAACACTGGACAAATTATGTTTTCACAAAATATCCACCATCCTGACTCTTTTAGGATATCATTATCCTTCCCTTCTATTGACACAGTTCTCTATATTCAGTCCATATTTCTCAGTCATCATGCCTCAATGTTCCATCATTCTTTAACCCTCACTGAAGCCTCACCCACGAATCTACAATCCTCAGAGCTTACTCTTCCTCTCTTATTCTTTAATCCTCACCCATCCTTCTTAACTCATCATCCTTCAAATGTGCATTACCTAATCATTTTTAAGACATCCTCACTGCTCAGTCCTTATCCCTAAGTTATCACCCTTTATTCTTCATCCCTCATCCCTTAAACCTTATCTTTCATACATCACCCCTCACTACTCTGGCCTCATCTGCCACTCCCACTCATCATAACCCATGTTCCATGTCCCACCTCCAGTCTCTCATCCCTCAGTAGCCACACCTTATATCTTGCACCTCATTGCTCATTCTTCTTCCCTCACACTCCCTTCATTCCTCCTCTCCTCATACCCCTAATCGCTGATTCTGTATGTCTTGTGGTGCACCTTTTCTTTTTGCTTTGCGTGATGAGTGAGATTGACAAACTATGATGTCCTAAAATATATACAACCCTGTGTATTTTAGGACAGTCTAATCCCTAACTCAGCATGCCTCATGCTTCTGTTCTTATTCTTCATTCCTTATCACTCATCCTTAGCTCCAATTTCCATTGCCCTTATACCTTACTCATCATCCCTCATTAATCACACTTCCCTCCTCAACCCTCACCCCTCCTCTTGTCCCAAAATTAGAAGAAACACCTAATACACTATATTTCACAAATCAGCTGTACTTAAGTGTATTTACAATTTTGGAAATATTTAATCCAGTAATAAAAAGTCTTTGCATATATATATACCTAAAAATGAATGTGCAACTTATACATTTAAAAAAAAAACAGAAATAATGTAAAAAGAAAAGCATACTTGCTGGTTATTAGCATCATATCCCCTCAATTTATTTTAAAAATATATAAAAACAATATTAAAAAATTCCCTACCTATTACCACTTTACTAAAGTGGTGATAGGTAGTGAACAACAATAAAACCTACTAGCTAACTATATCTAGGGCCTTTACCTAGAGTATAGCTAAACTGTAATAAAAACAATATATCTACCTTTTAATTTGGGAAAGAGAACCATTAGCCAATCAAATACTGCCACACTGGTTTACCAGAACACAATATATAATTAAGGCGTACCTGTGGTATTGTATTGCATTACCCTTCCATCATGCATTTTGTTGCATGGGCAGCGCAATACTTAAGTCAAATGTGCAAAGCAATGTAGGACCACCATACGTGGCCTTGTGCTGCTTGATTAATCTGGAGAAATGCAAGGGAGCACAACTCATTTGTTTGTATTACTCTGCACACTATAATTACATTCCTGCTATAATTCAACTACATATGTACGCCACTTCACTCCATGCCACTGAATGCTACTCCACTATATACCACTCCACTTTATGATATTCCACTGTGCACCACTCCAGTGTACGCTATTCCACCCTGCGCCACTGCGCTGTATGGCACTCCACTCCATGCCATTCCATTGTATGCCACTCCACTATACCCTATTCCACTCTTCACCACTCCACTCAATGCTATTCCACTATATGCCACTGGAATCTATGCCACTCCACTGTATGATATTCTACTCTACCCCTCTCCACTGTATGCCAGGTCTGTCTACGCCACTCCACTGTACACCTGTACCATACTCTAAGTACTACAATTACCCATACCTCCCTTTACGTCTACCCACCTTTAATCCCTAAAATCACCTTCACCTCTCTTTACTTTGTGGTAAAGGCAGAAAAACTCACCTGTGTGGTACTTAGCTGTGTAATAAACCTATGTGTGGTAATGGATGAGTAGTAAAGAATGTTTCCTTTTTTATATTTGTTAAATATTTGTTATGTTCATTTTAATTCATTAATTTTAGTCCATATCATATACTTTCAGATTATGTGATATTAATTTCAATAGCTAATATGCATTTTAAAGCAAATCAACATAACTTCAATGCATGCCATTTTCATTTAAACATGCCATATTCATTTAAACATGGGTCTTGTTCATTTCAATATGTGCTTTATTAATTTCAATGCATGCCAAATTTAGTTCACTTAGTTTCATATTCATTTCAAAAAGTATAACTTATTTGAATGAATACCATGTTAATTTTGATGTGGGCCAATTTAATTTCAAAAGTGTCATTGTCATTTAAATGTGGTTCATGTTAATTTTAATATGTGTCATATTCCTTTCAATGAAGGTCAAATTCATTATAAACAATCTCACATAAACATTTGACATTAATTTTTGCATGGTTTATACATTTCAAAATATGTTATAATTATTTCAACATATCATATTCATTTGATGCACAACATACTAACTTCAGATCATGCCATATTCATTTTGAAGAGTGTTATTGTTTTTTCAGCATTTGTTAAATGCATTTTCACATCTGTTGAATTCATTGCAATGCGTCTCATATTCATTTCAGCACATTTCATATTCAGTTTAGCATAGGTCATATTCCTTTCAATGGATGTTGAATTCATATTAAAACTTATTATAATAGATTTTAAAAGTAACATCCATTTCAACACATATATTAATTCCAATGTGTATCACACAACTTTCAGTGCAAGGTGTATTCATTTTGATGAATAAAACATTCATTTCAACATTACTCATATTCATTTTAAATTCATCCCAAGTTCATTTTAACGAGGCATATTCATATTAGTACTACATATTCATCTTAATATGTGTCATATACCTTTCAATCAATGTTATATTCGTTTCAACTGATATACTCATATTAAAACTTGTATGAATTTTACCATGCATCATAACCATTTTAACCTTTGTCATATCCATTTCAACATGTATCATGTTAATTTCAACTCATGCCATATTCATTTTGAAGAATGTCATGAGACTATCAGTGTTCAGCACATTAATTTTAAGGCACGTCAAATTCTTTTCAATGGGGATTATATTTATTTAAACACAAGTCATATTCATTTTAAATCATCTCATATTCTTTTCTGTGTATCTCATATTCATTCCAATCTCTGTAATGTTCATTTCAAAACTATTCCTGGCACCTGCAAAATGTGTAATGTCCATTTAAAGCGATGTGATATTATTTTTAGTTTGCAAAATATTATTTTTTCAAATTTAACAATCACTGCTGTAACTGATCTTCATTTCAATCTGTCATCTTCATTTCAACTCATGTTATATTCCTCTTGGCATATATCAGTCATTTCAAGAAATGTCCCATTTTTGGTGCATATTGTATTCATTTAAGTCCTTGCTATATTGTTTACAGTGAAGACCATATTAATTTCAGTTTAACTAATATATATTCCAGTATATCTCTTGTTCAATTCAGAGTGTTTTATTCAATTCAATCGCTAATTAGCATATTCACCCCTCCATGTTGGATATTTGTTCTTGATACAAATCAAATTCTTTCTTCCAGGTATCATATTTATTTTGACACATATTGCATTCATTCGTATATGTGTCATATTAATTTTGCAGCACGCCATGCATTTCAGGGGATATCCTCTATGGGGAGCTGTAATTTTGATGTGAATGGCTTCCCATAGTAATGCTAAACCCTGGAGAGGAGTTCATAAGGGGAATGGCATCAAAGAAGCACTTTTAGTGTTCTATTTGTAGTGGAACATTTACATTTCTTGAGGAGAGTCAAAGGTTACTTGTTAGCAAAACACAGTCCCCTGCAGTGGTCGAAGTGTATTAAAAAAAGTATGAGAACTGAGAAGTTGCACCCAAGTGGGTGGGGGGGGTATGACCAAGGGGGCAGAGGCAGGGTTGCAGCTAAGAAAACAAATATTTTGAAACTTTAATTAGTCTTTCACCTTCATATAGGAAAACGTACAGCTTAAGTGAAAATTGAATGCAGGTTATGTTAATCAGTGGGAAATGCAATATTGTACTTTATTTAACCTCTATTAGTTAATGTACTGAACCAGAGAGCCCCAGAATTGATTCCTGGTTGGTGCAGTGGAGAATTGTGACTTTTTTAAAGCTTAGTCCTACAAGGTACAGTCTGTGACAGAAAGCACTGTGAATATGTGTGCCATTATTTTGAAATTGCTTTGCACACAGTATAAGATAGGAAGCTACAAAATGTGTAAAACGGTTTAAGGTATAAAAGTAATTCCAGTAGATAGATTCTAGTAATACCCAGACTGTACATAGTGCACTGTCTTTTAACTTCATAGCTCAGCTGGTAGCTGTCTTACAATACGTTCTACAAAACTATGGCGGTCATTATGAACATGGCAGGAAAGACCGCCGACCGCCGTTGCGGCGGTGAACAGAATCCCGCCAGCAGCGGCAAATGGAAACCCGCCATATAATGAACAAAAAACCCAACCTCGCAAAACATTCTCACACCACCACTCCCCGCCAGGACCCTGTCGGCGGGAATCACGGCCCACCCCACCCCACCAAGCACACCCACATCCCGCCCTCCAAATAATGATGCACAAATCACCTCAGCGGACAGTGGAGGCCGGACGACCATTGGCGGCTGTGACCGCCACGGGCGGCAAGTGAGCCCAACAGCAACCAGTGCACACATTGGATAGGCTTAGCACCCATACACCTGACACACATCCAGAACACCATAAAACACCCCCAGACACACCCCAAAATCCCTTGCAAGGAAACCAGGACCAGAAGACGGAGAGCACCAGAGCCAGACAGAGAACGCCAGCAGACAGGACACGCATAGCGACACACACAGGAGCACCCAAACACCGTCCCCAGTCCCAACGCCATCCACCACCCTCACCATGTCCCCCCCAAAAATCCACGCTTCACCGAAAGGGAGCGAAGGACCATGGTGGACGAGATCCTAAAAGTGGAGCCACAAATATTCGGTTCCGAGGTGCAGCACACACCCATCGCCCGGAAAATGGAGCTGTGGCAGACCATTGTCAACAGGGTGAATGCAGTGGGACACCATCCATGCACCAGGGACGACATCCGCAAGAGATGGAACAACCTGAGGGGGATGGTCCGGCCCATGGCATCCAGGCACCACATCGCAGTGCAGAAGACTGGGGGAGGACCGCCACCAACACCACCCGACTACACCGACTGGGAGGAGAAGGTACTCGCCATCCTGCACCCAAAGGGACTCACTGGAGGAATGGACTCGGGTAAGTCGTCTACATTTACCCCATATACACCATACCTGTAATGCATGCACCACCCCACCCCACCCACACCCACCTAGACCCACACCCCTCCCAGCCATTACCCACCACATCCACCATCCTGCATCACCCACAACTCACTACCAGGCCCACATCACTCCCGCTGTGCCCAGCCACCCATCCCTGCACGTACCCACAATGGAATAATAACCCCCACCACAATGTAACCCCACTACTGCCACTAAATGCAATGTCCACCTCACAAAGGCACTCCTGAAGGCCACTGAAAGGCACACCAGCACTAAATTGCACAGTAAAGCCCACCTCAGACCCTCCTGCATATGTAACAAACATTTCTATGTCCCCCAACAGGCACCACCACCACCCATGCAACCCTATTGGAGGGGACAAGGAGTGCCACAGCATTCCAGGGAGACAGAGGCACATCACAAGACACTGGTGAAGGATCCCTGGACACTGATGAGCAGGCAGGCCCCTCACACAGCCCTGGATGCTAAGCATTCAGTAGCCCCACCCAGGAAAACACTGCCACCCCTAACACCCAGTCAAGACCAGCAGGCCAGGGGAGGCGTGCCCACACGAGTGGACCCAGGGCACAAACAAGTGGAACACAGCAACAGAGTCCACAGTCTCCCACCCCCAACAAGCAGGAAGATGAGGGCCCCAGTACTAGTGGCACGTCGAGACCTGCGCAGGGGACACAGGCACAGGGGGGCAGGGCAAGGTCAAGTGCCCCAGTGGGTCAGGGGGTAGGGCACCGGATAGAGGCAGCAGCCCAGGACTTCATTGCAGAGGTATTGGGGGCATACCAACATACCCAAGACAGGTTGGCACAGATTGTAACCACCCTGGAGCAAAGTCAGAGGATGCAGCTGGAACACCACCAACAGGCCATGGAGCAGTCCAAAGAACACAATCCCACAATGGCCACCATTGCTGGAGCACTACTGCAGTTGGTCAACAAACCCTCAGACACCCACACCGGACAAGAGGCCCCCACAACAGCCCTGGACAACCAGCAACAGTTGTCCCAAGCAGCTGAAACAACACAGGAAATACCCTCCCCGGAATCACAAGGGCCAACCATGTCACCCCAGGTAGCTCCACAGCAGGCACCCAAATGTAGTCTTAGGCCAAGATATGGCACTGGAAACCCAGCTAAGAACAAGCCCCCTTCCAACACTTGACACTGCTACTACTGCCAAGCAACCATCCCACCCATTCACCAACTGCACTTAGCTGAGGGCTAAATAATGTACTAAACCACAAATAGGACCCACCTATGATATCAAACAGGCCTGCCACCAAGTCGGTTTTGAGGACACACAACCATAACGACTTCCATCACTGTACATAGCACATTTCACTGCATTCCACCAATAAACAACATATCTCACCTGAAACACTGTCCGCTGTCTTCAATGTTGAACAAAGTTGAGTAATGATGCAACAGGCAGGGATAAACTTTATTGTCAAATTGTGCATGCTGGTGGTACAGTGTGTTTCAAGATAGTCAAGAAGGCAATGCTAATATTGTCTGTCTGTACCATGCTGAAGAGGTCCATGACTTGCATATCATGACCAATTCCCCCTAGTTGACATGGCACACTTACAGTATAAGTCACTAACCACATATACAGGCTGAAGTCACAGACAGTTATTGGAAGTAGACTTGTATCAGTTGGTTTCTGGAATTGACATCTTCCCCTTCCTCATCCTCACCATCACTCTCCTCACCTCTTTGAGGTAACAGATCAGGACCTATAGCATCCTCCACCTCCAAAAGGGGGATTGAATGTCTCACTGCCACGTTGTGCAGCATGCAGCACGCCACGACTATCCTACATACCTTATCAGGCCCATAGGCCAGGGAACCCCCAGAGATATGTAGGCGCCGGAATCTAGCCTTCAGGAGACCTGTAGTATGCTGTATCACCCTCCTAGTACGTCCATGGGCCTCATTGTATTTCCTCTCTGCATCCGTCCTGGGATTCCTCACTGGTGTCAGGAGCCAACGCAAGTTTGGATAGGCAGAATCACCTAGAGAAATGGTCAATACAGAGTCGTCATTGGAACGTCCTTAGTCTGACAGGCTGTTTTTCTGCAATGTGTCAGTTAGTGACAGGCACGATTACCTATGATCCACCCTCTGTCCTCTTGGAGTTGTTCCATCTTTTATGGCACACTACTGTTCCTCAAAACAAATGACTCATGGACTGAACCTGGAAACATAGCATTCACATGGGATATTCACTGGTCTGCTGTACATACCAATTGGATGTTCATGGAATGAAAGTTCTTCCTGTTTCTGTACACCTGTTCACTCATTCTTAGGGGGATGATGGGTATGTGGGTTCCATCGATGGCACCAATAACATGGGGAATGTTTGCAAAGTCATAGAAGTCTGACTTGATGGCAGGGAGCTCAGCACTTTGGGGGAATCGCACATAGGATTGCAGATGTTGTACAAATGCATTCAGAAATCTTGTAAGTACCTGGCTGAACATTGGCTGTGAGAAACCAACACTCATGCCCACTGTCACTTGAAATGAGCCTGTGGCCAGGAAATGTAGTGCGGAGAGCACCTGCACCTCAGTTGGAATGGCATGCTGATTACGATTTATTTCCGGGAGTCAGTGCAAGATCCAGTAATGCACATAGGTCCTGAATAGTTGCACGTGTGAGTCTGTAAATGATAATGATCTGACGCTCCACCATGGTCCCCATATCCACAAGTGGTCTGCACACAGATGGTGCCCTTCCTCGCCACAAGGGTCGGTACCTGTGAGTGTTAAGAACAAGGAGTCATGTGCACACATACACTGCCATATTTGCTAAACACATTCACTGCATTCTTCACAGTAGTGTCTGTACAATAACTGCAACCTGACAGGTGTACATTGACATCACTAAGAGAGAACGGAGTAAATTATGTGTGCCTATATACTCTATGCATAGAGACATAGGTGCTTCATATGGCTAGTAGGCCCAGCATTGTGACTAAATTGAATTTCAAGATGCGTAGGTGATGGCAAAATGTCTGCCCAATGTAGTTCTGCCCCTTCGTTGTGGAAGTGACCTAAGACCGCTAGCAATTGACGTCACAGCGTACGGCGGTGTTGACCGCTGTTCGCACCCTCATTGGCTAACATGGATGCCAATGGGGAATCCTGCTGTATCATGATCGGCACCGGCGGTGACGGTGCATTCCTCCACTGAATGTACGTGCGTTCGTCATCGTGTGATCACTTGACTCCCTGATCCTGTGCGGACAAGTACTCCACTCTGTGTACTGCTGTGGCTTGCCTCTGGCAATGGATGTTCCACGTGGTGCACGGGAAAGGGCCCTGGCCTTCACCCAGGAAGAACTGGAGAAATTGGTGGAAGGGGTCCTGCCCCAGTACAGCAGACTCAACGGGCGGCCAGAGGTACAGGTGAGTCCGGGTTTGGGGGGCACTGTGTGTGTAATGGATGGAGTGGATTGCTCTGATGTGCGCTCCTGTGAGCCAGGATGGAATGCTGCATGCCACTGTCCTGCATGTCTGGGAGCACTGTCTGTCCTATGTCTAACAATCAGCCAGCTATTGCCACCGTGCAGGTGCCTGACCTCTGTGTTTCTTCTCTGTGTCTCCCTACTAGGTCAGCTCCCACCAGAAGAGGGCACATTGGCATGCCATCGCCAAGGAGGTACGGTCCCTGGGGGTCTACAACCGGCAGAGCACCCACTGTCGTAAGAGGTGGGAGGACCTGCGGCGCTGGGTGCGGAAGATCAGTGAGGCCCAGCTGGGGAAGTCCTCCCAACGTGGTAGGAGTGCCCGTCGGGCACTGATACGCACATGCCAAAGGATCCTGGTGGTGGCGTACCCAGCCCTTGATTGGCGCTTGAAGGCTGCACAGCAGTCACAAGGGGGTGAGTACTCACAGCCCATACTTCAGCATGGAAGGATGAGTGTGTGTGTGATAGGGCTCATGGTGCTTAAAGCAGGATTTTTGACTGGTGTCCAGCTACTGTCTGCTCCCCAAAGGGTGTAGGGGTGTCTATGTCAGGTTTCACCTACCTCAACTTCAATGCAATGACAGGATATGGGTGTAGGTCACTATACTGCTCCGTATTCAGGGCCATGGTCATGGGCATAGTGCACGGTGCTGCCTGTTGGGTGTCTGCTGGGTAGGTGTATGTCTGGCCATTGTGTATCAGCATTCAGCTACTTACAAGTGTCTCTCCTGTTTTGTCTCCCCATCCCTGTTCTCTTTTGTGCGTCAACATCAGGCAAGGGAGCTGAGGCACCGGCCAGTGGGGAGGCAGCGGCCCACGGATCCTCGGAGGCAGAGACAACAGATGCCCAGGGGACCAGTGGGTGGGAGGTCGAGGGGACTTCCACGGGGGAGGCTACTACCACAGGGGGTAGTGACTCTGAAACCTCCTCCGATGGGGGTCCTCCGGCGGTGGTGGACACTGGTGGAAAAATCACAATCGTGAGATCTTCCGCCACCACCCATACCATCAGTGCCCTCCCTTCTGCTCCCCACCGAGTTGGCCGTGCCCGCCCACCTAGAAAGGTGGGCGTCTCCTTTGCCCCAGGCACCTCCTCCCCTGCCCAGTCAGCCCTGCTGCCCTCACAGAGGAAGCTTTTGACCTCCTGAGAACCATCTCTTTAGGGCAGACAACCATCGTCAATGCCATCCAGGGGCTAGCATCAGAGGTGCAGCAGACTAATGCCTATCTGGATGGCATTCACTGTGCCGTGTCTGCCCTACAGAGATCTTTTCAGGCTCTGGCCTCCTCTTGGACAGCAACCAGTTTCCCTGGCCATTCTGTCCCCCCTCCAACCTCCTCTACCCCTGCCAGCACCCCACCCCCTTCACCCGTCCAAGGCACACATTCAGACACGCAGTCAAGCACATCAACACACAAAAAACACTCTTCCAAACACAAGCACCACACCTCCCACCACAAGCATTCACACAGCCAACAGACACCTGCAAACACAGCAATGTCTACTTCCCCCAGTGTGCCCGCCTCTTCCGCATCCCTGTCTGTCCCCTCTACATGCACACCCTCATGCACTGCACCTTCACTCACTGTTACTGCTCCTCTTCCTGCATTCACCACAATAGCAGACAGCCGTCCTGCACTCACCACCTCCACTGTAGTTGACACATGCAGCACACTCACCCGACTTGCAGACACCCACCCAACATACATCCACACTAGCTGTCTGTCTTCTCCCACTGTGTCCACCCCCCCACCTCCCAAAACACTCAAACGCACCAAGACACCCACCCATCATACAGGCACCACACCACAGCATACTGAGCAGTCACCGGCATCCACTACACGCACACCTACACCACATACATCAACTCCCTCTGCCTCCACTCCTACACTCTCATCCACGCCCACCCCAATTGCTCCCAAGAAACTTTTCCTATCCCAAGTAGACCTCTTCGAACCCACTGGCCCACCCCGTCTTGTCCTGAAACGTGCCCACCTCCTTGCCCTTTCTGCTCCTTCCACATCGCAGCCCACCTGGTCCAGCCTTCCCATTCCCATGCCCCTTCTCCGGTTAAGAAGAAGGCCTGCTCAGAGCCTAAGGCATCCTGCTCTGCCCGAGCCAAACAGCCCCCACCCCCTTCAAAGGAGAAGCCCACCCCCCTCCAACCTCCTCAAGCAAGTCTAAGTCCCACCCCTGTCGTAAATCCCTGCCCCCATTCCTCGAGGTGCCTGGATCCCCCTATGGTGCCCTGTTGAGTGGAGTACCCAGCACTTGTGGGAGTCGGGTGTGGCCAGTTGTGGCCAAGGAAATTGGACTTTTTATGGACTGGCCATTGGCCCTGTTATCATCATTTAGCTCAGTAAGGTACTGAATAAAGTTTCTGTGTGGCCTGTGTTTGGGCTGCACGCAGTTCCACCCTGGTATTTACCTAAATAATTTATGGCTGTGGTGCTATTGTAATTCCTATGGCCAAGTTGCAGTGGCCTTCGGTCGGGTACGTCCCTCTTGGTGTGGGGTGTCTGACTATTGCTGCTGGGAAGGGTTGGGGGGCTTTGCGGGGTGGGTGGTGTGGGTGGGTATGTAACTTTGACCTTTCCTCCCTTGTGTCGTAGGTTGCGGTACTTATCATTGTCGTCTTCGTCGGCGGTCTCGGTCATGTAGATATATGGCAAGGAGCAAGGCTGGCATGATCTGCAGCTCTCTGTCCATGGCTGCCGCTGCACGTTTTGTTGAGCTCCGGTGAGTGTTTCCTTCTATTTGTTTCTTTTCCGCCTGGCTTTGTGTGACGGAGGTTCCCGCCCCGGAACTGGTGGCAGAATGGTGGTTCATTATTTGATGGGTGGGTTGGGCCTTTCCGACGACCTGTGGGTGGTCTCTGCCGTCGTCAGCGGGACTCCTTTCCTGGCAGTGGGTGGTGAGCGGGATGCGTGCGTTTCGTTCGGTTCATTATTTGGCGGTCCGGACCGCTCCTCTGTTGACGGTTTCTACCGCCACCGCCGGTGGTGCGGAATGGACTACTATGTTCATAATGAGGGCCTATATATCTAACTACTACAAGTTCAGGGGGTGATTCTGACCTCGGCGGTAAAATGCCCTTACCGCCGGTCAGAAGACCGCCATAACACCGCCGCGGCCGCGGTCAACCGCCATGGTCATTCTGACCCATAACGGCCAAACCTCCAAAAATCCGTCCTCCACTGCAGCCCGCCACATCGGCGGGCAGCGATAAACTGGAGATGACCAAACCTCCACCGTCACGCCAACAGAAATACGCCCATGCCATTACGACCCACGAATCCACACGGCGGTCATTCAAACGCGGTATTCCATTGGCGCTACACACCGCCGCGGTCAGAATACACACACAGCACCAAAACACAGCCACATTGGACAATCTGAAAAACACACACCTGATACACATACACACACCACTCCCACACAATCAACCAACTATAAAACACACACCCACATCACCCACAAACCCCTGCGACCCCAAATACTGAGAGAAGGAGAGAGAGACACAGCAGATAATCCAAAGCAAGACACACTGAGGCACACTACACCATCACACACACCACATAGTAGCACAAAGCACCACTCACCAACACACTCCTCATCACATACACCACCCCACACCTCACCCACACCACCCCATGGCACCCCAAAGGCATCCACGCTTTTCGGACCAAGAACTCCGGGTCATGGTGGAGGAAATCCTAAGAGTGGAACCCCAGCTCTTCGGCTCGCAGGTGCAGCACACCAGTATAGCCAGGAAGGCGGAGCTATGGCAGCGGATCGTGGACAGGGTCAACGCGGTGGGACAGCATCCCAGGAATAGGGACGACATCTGCAAAAGATGGAACGACCTACGGGGGAAGGTCCGGTCGATGGTCTCGAGGCACAACATCGCGGTCCAGAAGACTGGCGGCGGACCCCCACCCACCCCTCCCGAATTTACATCGTGGGAACAAGACGTCTTGACCATCCTGCATCCTCAGGGCCTCGCAGGAGTAGCCGGAGGAATGGACTCTGGTAAGTCCCATCTCAACTACTATATCCCCCACACCCCACCAGCATGCCAACCCACACCCCCACCCTCACCCCCAACCCCCCAGCACACATCCTTCCTGACAATGTCTCACCAGCACAACCCACCCATCCCAACACCAACTCCTGCATGCCAACACAAACCATGGGCACCCATCACCTAAGCATGACCACTGCACTAACCCCTCCCCCCCACTAAATACCCTCACAACACCTCCCTCCAGGGAATGCCTGCACTGGGGGACAAGGGCACCCACAACACGCATGCTATTGCACACACAGAAACAATAACCAAACTCTCTTACCCCATGCAGGACCCGAACGACAACACACCAGCCAGGAGGGTCCAGAAGTGTCCATCCCACCACCGGAACAGGCCCACACTGAGGATAGCAGCTCTGTCGACAGTGAACCTGATGACCAGCCCGGACCATCGGGGACCTCTGGGCAGTCGGTTCCCCTCACCCAGACACAGGCCACACCAGACCCGACCCCCTCTGCCGACACCAGCACAGCTCCCACCCAGCGGGCCCATGCCTCTGTCTCTAGGACAGCTCAATCAGCGGTGTGTCTGCCACTACAGGGCACCCAGGCTAACCCGACACCCCAACAACAACAGGGACCTGGGGGCAGTGGGAGCGGGCACACCGGCCAGGGGACAGAGGCCGGGGGAAACCGGGCAGCTCGGAGGGCTGCTGTGCGACAGGGGGGGGAGGAGAGGCCCAGGGAACCCACTCTCCAAGAGGCCCTCACCACCCTCATGGGGGCCTACCACCACTCCCAAGAAACGATGGCGACGGTACTGGCCAGGTTCACTGAGATCCAGGCACAGCAGGAGGAACACTACATGGGCTTCAGGGAGGAGCTGAGAATCATCGGGACCGCAATGGGGACCATCGTCCTGGCCCTCCACAGGACAGAGGACGCGTTGCGGGACCATGGTGCACCACACAGGGCCCCTGTCACTAGGCCGGACCAGGAACAGCCTACCACCTCCGCCGGCGCTAGTGGACAGGAGGTCCCAACACCTCGACAGCCCCCCAGAACCCCACCTCCTGCTGAAGAACAACCACCCCGTAAGAGGAGCCTGAGACCAAAGAAAAAGACAGTAGGATGTCAAGACCCCCGCCAGCAAGACATACCCCCTCAAGTCTTCCCACTGTCCCACATTGCCACCCTGTCCAACCACGAACTGCCTATGCTCCATCCTTCCACAGGCAAAAGAACAATGCACCTGTGAGACTGAGAACTGGACTCTGCCATGGATATTCCTCCACCCCCACCCATCACCCTTAGAATCACATGTACCGGTATCTAGCACTGTAAATAAATCACATTTTGCACACAAACCTGTTTTGAGTCATGCTGTATTATTAACAAAGGGATAACATATTACTGTTCAATTTCTGTTCTGTCAATTAGTCATGACAACATACCAATGTCAATACGCTGTATTTCATGGGCGAACCAAGCAGAAGTCAGGTACTGAGTCAGACAGCACTGAGAAGGGAAGGGAAAGGCATAAATTAATAAAAAACATCTGTGGGGAACTACAGAAAGTATAGATGCAGGAGCCTAGAAGCAATTGTGAAATGGCGTGGGTGATTCTTACCTGGGTGTCACTGGAAATACTGTTGTATCACTCTGTCCCTATTGTCTGTGTCGTCCTCAGAGTCTTCCTCCTCTTCACTCTCCACAGGCTCCACGGCTTCTACAACACCACCATCTGCACCATCCTCCTGCAGGAAAGGCACCTGGCGTCGCAAAGCCAGGTTGTGAAGCATACAGCACGCCACGATGATATGGCACACCTTCTTTGGTGAGTACATTAGGGATCCACCAGTCATATGCAGGCACCTAAACCTGGCCTTCAGGAGGCCAAAGGTTCGCTCAATCACCCTCCTAGTTCGCCCATGGGCCTCATTGTAGCGTTCCTCTGCCCTTGTCCGGGGATTCCTTACTGGGGTCAGTAGCCACGGCAGGTTGGGGTAACCAGAGTCACCTATTAGCCACACACGTTGTCTCTGTAGCTGCTCCATCACATAGGGGATGCAGCTATTTCGCATCACATACGCGTCATGCACTGACCCTGGGAACTTGGCATTTACATGGGAGATGTACTGCTCAGCCAAACAGACCACCTGGACATTCATCGAATGATAATTCTTTCTGTTTCGGTACACCTGCTCATCGTCTTTTGGGGGTACCAAAGCCACATGGGTCCCATCAATGGCACCAATGATGTTGGGGATATGTCCAAGGGCATAGAAATCACCCTTCACTGTGGGCAAGTCACCCTCCTCGGGGAAAATGATGTAGCTCCGCATGAGTTTCATCATGGCAGACAACACTCTGCTCAAAATCTTAGAAAACATAGGCTGAGACATTCCAGATGACATGGCCACTGTGGTCTGGAATGACCCACTGGCCAAAAAATGGAGGACTGACAAAACCTGAACCAGAGGGGGAATCCCTGTGGGTTGGCGGATGGGGGACATCAGGGCTGGCTCCAGCTGGGCACACAGTTCATGGATAGTGGCACGGTCAAGTCGGTATCGAAGTATTATATGGCGTTCTTCCATTGTCGACAGGTCCACCAGCGGTCGGTACACGTGAGGATTCCTCCTTCTCATCCCAAGTCCCAGCGGACGGTGCCTAGGAAGGACAACATGGAGCACAGAGTCAGCCAAACCACAGGTACGTACAGACAGCTTGCACAGTTAAAGAATGGCAATGGGTTGAAAGGCGTGTATGTGTGGCAATGCAAGGCCTAGGCCTGTGTGTCGCAGTCAAAATTAAGCCATGTGGGCCCTTGAAATGGCGGCTGCCTGACCTGTGAAGTGGGACAATGGGATGTGAGGTCACTGCGCTGGCGGGGCACACCGTGGCGGTAGGCGGTCGAAGACCACGGCGCAAAGCCGCATTGGTTAACATTGAAGCCTATGGGTTTCAGGAGCCAATGGCGAAGTGCGCCGGCGGTCGCGGTACGCACCGCCGCGGTACGCACCGCCGCGGATGTGACCGCCATTTTCTATCTGCTTAATCACTCGAGACCTGATCATCCACAGGAGAGGACCTATACTGCAAGTGCTGCTGTGAACTCGGTCTGGAAGATACAATGGCTGCTGTGACTGGGGAAAGGGCCCCTGCCTTCACGTCTGAAGAATTGGACAAGCTCGTGGATGGGGTCCTCCCCCAGTATGCGCTACTCTACGGTCCTCCAGACCAACAAGTGAGTACCCCGGGTGCTAATGGAATGGGCTATGCCTGTGTGGATTGGGGTGGATGTAAGTTGGTGGGGTGGGGTGGGGGGCGAATGAGGAGTGCAACGCCCGACAGATGAGAGCATGTGCCATATGGCAAAGTGGGTGGGGGGGGGCCAATTACATCTAACATGCAGGCCATTGATGATTTCCTCCTTTCCACCCTGTACATGTCTAATAGGTCAGCGCCCATCAGAAGATCGATATTTGGCGTGCCATCGCCAAGGAAGTCCGGACCTTGGGGGTCCACAACAGACGGGGCACCCACTGCCGCAAGAGGTGGGAGGACATCCGCCGCGGGACAAGGAAGACCGCAGAAAGACTGCTGGGGATGGCCTCCCAACCTAGGAGGGGTGCCAGTCGCACCATGACCCCCCTGATGTCCCGGATCCTGGCGGTGGCCTACCCTGAATTGGATGGGCGCTTTAAGACATCACAGCAGACACAAGGGGGTGAGTATCAGCACATTCTCCTATCTTTCTGCGCAGTGGAGGCGTCTGGGTGGGGGAGGAGGGTTGTGGGTGACATTAGGCCAGGGCGCTTTCTGTAGTGTAGTCCTCTCCCTTAGGCATGGCCCTGTGCCCCCGGCCCCCACCTCTGTAGGGTGACAAGTACAGCCATTGAAGGTCCAGCATCTCCCATGTGCGCGTTTGACGTCTCTTGGCCTGTTGTCTTAGTCAGTAGTACTGAGTAGTGTACCCCGAATGCGCGGCTTAGTGCATTAGGCACCTGTGTCTGTCCTCTCCGCCAACGGTGTTGACATTGCATGCACTCAACCTGGTCTTCTTTTTTCTCCCCCCACCCTTTCTCTTCATCTTCTTGTGCATGTGTGCATTAGCATCATCAGGCGGAGGAGATATGGCATCGGAGCACGAGGGAGCTGCAGGACACAAGACCCCGGTGGGCCCAGGAACAGACACCGAGGGCACCAGTGATCCGGAGGGCGAGGGGAGCACCACGACGGGGACCGCTGGTGAGAGCAGCGAAAGCGACACGTCCTCGGATGGGAGCTCCCTAGGGGTGGCGGCAACATCTGTGCCCCCCGCCTCTACAGGTACAGCCGCCACCCAGCGCACCATCCCCGCCCTCCCAGCAGCCCCTCAGTCTTCGCTCCGTGCCGCTTCGCCCAGGAAGGCGCGCGTCTCCTTCGCCCCAGGCACCTCAGCCCCTGCCCCCGTTGCCCCTGCTGCCCTCAGTGCGGAGCTCATTGACCTGGTAAGGACGCTCATTGTTGGGCAGACGACCCTTCTGAATGCCATCCAGGGTGTGCAAAGGGAGGTGCAACAGAGCAATGCGTACCTGGAGGGCATTCATTCGGGTCAGGCTGCCCATCAACGAGCGTTCACTGCTCTGGCCTCAGCACTGACGGCAGCCATTGTCCCTGTTTCCAGCCTCCCTCTTCTGACTGCCTCCAGCCTGTCTCTGTCTTCTGTTCCTCAGCCTATCCCATCCACACCATCAGACCAGCCTGCACACACCTCAACACCCAAGAGCAGCTCATCCAAACACAAGCACCACAGATCCCGCAAACACTCACCCGAGCAACACCCAGATGCAGACATGCCAACAGCCACTGCCACCCCTGTGTCCCCCTCCTCCTCGTCTCCCTCCTCCCTCCCTGTGACGTCTACACTCACACCTGCATGCACCCCAACATCAGCCAGTGCTTCCATCACCACCTCACCCTCCAGTACAGTCCACACTCGTGCAGTCACCACCCCCACTGCCATGTACACGTCCCCTGTGTCCTCTCCCACTGTGTCTGTCACCCCCTCTTCCAAGACACACAAACGCAGGCAGCCACCCACCCAACAGCCATCCACCTCACGACAGCCTACAGCACCAGCACCTTCACCCAATGACAGCACACCTGACTCTCCTACAACCACCTCCTCTACCTCCACTTCCATCTCCACTACTCCTACCCTTTACCTTGGCCCTAAAAAACTTTTCCTGGCTAACCTTAACCTCTTTCCCCCCGATGACCCCCCCCATCCATCTTCAAAGAGTCCCAAGAGCACCGCAGCCACCACCAGCCCAGCTTCGGGTGTCACTGTTGTGCCTGGGTTCTGGAGCCCACCCTTTGCCAGCAGTGACACATCGAGCTGCAGCAAGGACACGTCCAGCCCCCCCCCCCGGCAAGAGGACCCGCAAAACCAAGGACCGCCGTGCGAGGACCGACAGGGCTGCCCCCAAGGAGCAATGTGCGGCCACTTCACCACCCACACCATCTGGGGGAGGCAAGGGCCCGAGAGCCCCATCAAAGGAGCGGAAGGGCAGCAGGAGCGTGGAGAAGGTGGACCCCACATGCCACATCCCAGCTGGGAAGGAGGACACTAAGGAGGCCAGGAGTCCGTCCCCGAAGGGTCCAGATACGTCACGGTCCGAGGGCGACTGAACAGGGAGTCCAGGCCAGGTCTGGCTCCCTTGACCTGCTGGATGGGCACCGCTGAACAGGGCCCCGCCGTGGAGATAGGCACCGCTGAAAGGGCCCGCGGTGCAGAAGAGCACCGCTGAACAGGGCCCCGCCGTGGAGATAAGCACCGTGAGATAAAGGAGATAGGCACCGCTGAACAGGGCCCGCGGTGCAGAAGAGCACCGCTGAACAGGGCCCCGCCGTGGAGATAGGCACCGCTGAACAGGGCCCGCGGTGCAGAAGAGCACCGCTGAACAGGGCCCCGCCGTGGAGATAGGCACCGCTGAACAGGGCCCGCGGTGCAGAAGAGCACCGCTGAACAGGGCCCCGCCGTGTAGATAGGCACCGCTGAACAGGGCCCGCGGTGCAGAAGAGCACCGCTGAACAGGGCCCCGCCGTGGAGATAAGCACCGCTGAACAGGGCCCGCGGTGCAGAAGAGCACCGCTGAACAGGGCCCCGCCGTGGAGATAAGCACCGCTGAACAGGGCCCGCGGTGCAGAAGAGCACCGCTGAACAGGGCCCCGCCGTCTCAAGCACCGCTCCGCTGGGCCCCGCCGTCTCAAGCACCGCTCCGCTGGGCCCTTCCTCTCAAGCACCGCTCCGCTGGGCCCTTCCTCTCAAGCACCGCTCCGCTGGGCCCTTCCTCTCAAGCACCGCTCCGCTGGGCCCTTCCTCTCAAGCACCGCTCCGCTGGGCCCTTCCTCTCAAGCACCGCTCCGCTGGGCCCTTCCTCTCAAGCACCGCTCCGCTGGGCCCTTCCTGTCATGCACCGCTCCGCTGGGCCCTTCCTCTCAAGCACCGCTGAACAGGGCCCCGCCGTCTCAAGCACCGCTGAACAGGGCCCCGCCGTCTCAAGCACCGCTCCGCTGGGCCCCGCCGTCTCAAGCACCGCTCCGCTGGGCCCCGCCGTCTCAAGCACCGCTCCGCTGGGCCCTTCCTCTCAAGCACCGCTCCGCTGGGCCCTTCCTCTCAAGCACCGCTCCGCTGGGCCCTTCCTCTCAAGCACCGCTCCGCTGGGCCCTTCCTGTCAAGCACCGCTCCGCTGGGCCCTTCCTCTCAAGCACCGCTCCGCTGGGCCCCGCCGTCTCAAGCACCGCTGAACAGGGCCCCGCCGTCTCAAGCACCTCTCCGCTGGGCCCTTCCTCTCAAGCACCGCTCCGCTGGGCCCCGCCGTCTCAAGCACCGCTCCGCTGGGCCCTTCCTCTCAAGCACCGCTCCGCTGGGCCCCGCCGTCTCAAGCACCGCTCCGCTGGGCCCTTCCTCTCAAGCACCGCTCCGCTGGGCCCTTCCTCTCAAGCACCGCTCCGCTGGGCCCTTCCTCTCAAGCACCGCTCTGCTGGGCCCTTCCTCTCAAGCACCGCTCCGCTGGGCCCCGCCGTCTCAAGCACCGCTGAACAGGGCCCCGCCGTCTCAAGCACCGCTCCGCTGGGCCCTTCCTCTCAAGCACCGCTCCGCTGGGCCCCGCCGTCTCAAGCACCGTTGATGGTTCATTGTGCCCACCATGCCTCCTCCTTGACCAGTGGAGACTGTCATCCACATGATGGACTGTGGCTTTGCACTCCCCAGGATTGAACAGTGGGCAGCCCACCCACTGTAGAGACATTGAGAGACTGTGGCTTTGCACTCCCCAGGTTGGTCCAGTGGGCAGCCCACCCACTGTAGAAACATTGAGAGACTGTGGCTTTGCACTCCCCAGGTTGGTCCAGTGGGCAGCCCACCCACTGTAGAGACATTGAGAGACTGTGGCTTTGCACTCCCCAGGATTGAACAGTGGGCAGCCCACCCACTGTCGAGACATTGAGAGACTGTGGCTTTGCACTCCCCAGGATTGAACGGTGGGCAGCCCACCCACTGTAGAGACATTGAGTGACTGTGGCTTTGCACTCCCCAGGATTGAACGGTGGGCAGCCCACCCACTGTAGAGACATTGAGAGACTGTGGCTTTGCACTCCCCAGGATTGAACGGTGGGCATGGTGGCTCCTCGTGGATCTGGCGTCGTGGACTCATGTGGCTGTGGTGCCCCCCCCTTCCCTTCCCCCTGAGGTGCCTGTAGTTTTTACATCTGATGCCCCTGCAGTGTTCTCTCCAAAGGACTCAGGTCTCCTGTGTGGGCTTTGCCCTTGTTTCTCAAAACTTTGGCCCACGGACATGCTGAATTGGTAGGATGTGCAGGACTTGGTACTTCAGTCATACACTGATGTGTATGTCATTTGTTTTGTTGCGGATATCTTTCATGGTTGTACGCTAATTTTCTGGAGCTTTTTGGTACATAAATATTTATTCAAAATATGATTATGTCCTAGCATTTTTCAGGGGTGTTTGGGTGGTGTCACTGTGACTTGGTGCTCTGCATTGGTGAGTACATGATTGGGGGGGGGGGGGGGGGGTCGCATATGTGTGTGCCCGTAACCTTTCGTCCTCCCCCTCCCGTGTGTCGTAGGTGCAGTACTCACCGTTGTCGTCTGCGCCGGACTTCGTACTCGTGGTAGATGAGAAGGTAGGCGAGAGCAGGTATGATGTTCAATTCGGGTTCCATGCTGTCCTCCGTCCTCGTGGAGTGCGTAGAGGTGAGCGTTTTCCCGTTCGTAGTCTGTTTCCGCCGTGTTTTTATCGGCGGTGCTCCCGCCCCGGAAAAGGTGGCGGATTGGTGAGTTATGATAGTGTGGGCGGTACATTGTCTGCCGCCTGCCTGTTGGCGGTGACCGCCGCGCTGTTTGTCTGTACCGCCGCGGCGGTCGGAGTGTTAAGTTGGCGGGCTGTGTTGGCGGTTCCCGCCAGGGTCAGAATTCCATTTTTTGGACCGCCAGCCTGTTGGCGGGTTGGCCGCCGCTTTAACACCGACCGCCAGGGTTAGAATCACCCCCTCAGTGTTTTTTCCTAATAAAGCTCCAGAGGTACTAGTTGCTAATCTATCAGCTACTGTTGAGAGTTTTCTAACTTTATCAACATTTAAGACTACTCCTACGGCAGGCATGATTGCTCCAAATATGTCTTCCACAAACCGGGTTTGTTCATTTACACTTTGAGTGTATCTTTTGTGTGCTGGTGTTATTTTTAATGCATCTAATCTCTGTATGTGGTACATCTTCGTAAAAAGTAATCCTGAATAAAAAATATTCTCCCAGTAAACAGGAAAACTAAAATATTCATGCTCTCGATAAACAACGTATACCCCAGGTAATGTAGGGTTATCTTGATCCTGAATTTGCCATGTTCCTCCAGGCAATTAAAACATATGTTCATAAGTACTATTTCCAACTAGTGTCTCTCTTTCACTAACTCTTCTTTTGAACACACACACTTTCCCTTTGTGCCTTTTATCTAATTTAAGCTTAGATACGGAAATGTTCTTTCTAAATTCATCCTCTTCTTTCCTCCATATAGCCTTCTAAGTATCCTCTTTCTTACACACACCTTTTCCAAATTGCTCAATTCTTTCTTCTAGCTTTAAAATAAATCCTTTTCTTGAGGGTTCATTAAGCAGGTTAAGTTTTTCTCATGTGCTTTAACAGTGTTCACAGGAAGAAGTGGTCTAAAGTAATGCCATGCAGTCTCCATTTCCTCGGCTTGTGGTTATAAGTTCATACCTTTCATTAGTGGAACCATAGAAAGTACCATGTCAAAGTTTGAGCAATAGTATTTAAAATGCCATTGCCTATATACTAGTCTAAGAAATATACTACAGGAAATAGCATAAGAAAGTGTAGTATAATGGTAAGAAAACTGCTCGTCTGCACCAAATGGCAAGTGTGCACAAACATAACAGTTCATTGCTTTAATAGCTTTAGTGTATTTTTGAATTAATCTACATTACATTACTAAAAATATTTTTGATTCAGGAGCTTGAGGTGACATCTTCTCTTGATCGGGAACCAATGGAGGTCCTTCAGGTACTGGATGATGTGAATTCTCTTGGCAAGTTGAGGATCAGTCTGGCAGCTGCATTCTCGATCATCTAGATTCTTTGCATGACTTCAGTGGTGCTGTCGCGTAGGCTCTCGTTATTCTAATGAGACTACTGGATTTTGAGCGGCAGGATCGCCCGAGGTGTGGGAGACTGAGTCCAACCCACTGCGGGTGACACCTGTCGCTCTAATCTGGGTTTTGCTCTGGCTAACTAGTAGTGCCTCATCTCTACCAAAGGATAGTGATGACTGGGCAGCCGAGCGCATGACATACTAGGCTTCTCAGCGAAGTCGTGGTCACTCAGGTCGCATCCGGTTCTCTCATTTACAATTCAGTATCATATATAAATGACAAACAAAGGCAGTATATGTTTTAGTAATGAGTTTAACATAACAACTGCATCTTAGATAGTAAAGCGTGAGCTGCAATAACCTGGAGGAAACAACATGACAGTATTAACATTGTGACAAGAAGAGTGAAGCATAAAAACAACGCTATCATATTATCACTATGATCAATGGACTATTTCCTAACTAGATGGCAATTGAGCACAGCATGTTAAGCTCTAATTCTGCCTTTCAGGTTCCCCTGGGAAGACATCAACCCCATACCTGAGCAAAGGCCTGTGGTCTGTGTTAGCATCTGTAGCGAAGCATTCAGCACTTAGCATAAAGTCGTGGTTCCCTGGCTGGAATCTCCCTCTAACGTGTAAGGGACAAGGAAGTGTTTATATAATAACACAGCTGATGTTCGGAGAAAATGTCCCTACATAAGGATGTGTATTTTATACGAATGTTGGAGACTAAACTTCTACCACATTCACCAGCAATGTACCGAGCACAGAATGATCAAGCATGTCTTGTTTGAGAACAGAGTGCTGGCTTAGGCAAAGACAGTTAGATAGATTAAAATAAAACAAAACCGTAAAATGGCTATTGTAATAATAATAAAGCAAAGCTTAATAAAATATGTCTAGGTTAAAGTGCACAGCGTCCTAGTGTGTGAAAATAACGTGCATGGAGCTATAACTAAAATGGCTACACAACAGTGCTGCCTGCGTAAAATGCATTGCCGTAGTCCAGTCGGCTAGTGATGAGGGCCTACATCACTGTCTTCCACGTGCCAATGGGGAGCCACTTGTAGTTCTTGCAGAGCTTGTGGAGAGTGTGGAAGTAGGCTGAGGAAACAGCACTGACCTGGCTTTTCAGGGAGAGTTTGCTGTCGAGCATGATGCCGAGGTTGCAGGCGTGATCTTTCGGTGCGGGTGGGTCCACACAGAACCTCTGTTCTGTCCATGTTCAGCTTCAGGCAGTTGTCCTTCAATCAGGTGGAAACGTTCTTCATGCAGCTGTGGAAGTTGGTCTTCGACTTTGTGAGGTCTGTTGGAAGCGAGAGCGCAAGTTGCGTGTTGTCAGCATAGGAGATGATGTTGACTTTGTGCGATCTCCCAATGTCTGTAATGGTGTCATGTAGATGGTGAAGAGTGTTGGGCTTAGGGAGGAGCCTTGAGGGATGCTGCAGATGGTGTGCTGTAAGCTGAAGGGGGGAAGAAGACGTTCTGGGGGCGTCCCATGAGGAAGGATGCCATCCATCGAATCGCATCATCTGTGATCCCAATCTGGCACAGTCAGTTGATCAGTGTGTGGTGGGAGACCATGTAGAGTACTAAGTGGATGTCATCTGTTGTGGCGATCAGAGCTGTCTCTGTACTGTGATTGGCTCTGAAGCCAGATTGAGAGGGTTTTAGCAGGTTATTTCTTTCCAGCTGTTCAGTGACTTGGAGGTTGATGGCCTTCTCCAGGACTCTGGCAGTGAACGGGAGCAGAGAGATTGGGAGGAAATTCTGGAGCTCGCTGGGGTCTGCAGAGAGCTTCTTGAGGAGGGGTCTGATCTCTGTGTGTTTCCAAGCTTCTGGAAAAGTGGCCATGGATAACGAGGCATTGAGGATGGTGGTGTGCTGGCAGCTGATCTTGTTTCTTCTGAGGATGAAGATCCTGTGGGGCAGTGATCGGTGGGAGCTCCTGAGTCGATGAAGCTCATGAGTGTGATCATGTTCGGTGTGCTGAGTTGTCCACATGCAGTGAGGAGGGTGGTCGGCGGTGGAGGTTGATGGGCTGCTGGGGAGATCAGAGGGTTGAAGAATGAAGTTACTGTAGATGGTTTCTATCTTGTAGTGGAAGTAGTCGGCAAGGGCATCGCTGAGTTTTTGTGAGGAGGGATAGAGTTGTTGATGGGCAGGAAAACTCTCTGACGATGGTAAAGAGTGTTTTGGTTTGTTTGGCGCTGTTCTGGATGCGACAGGTCGGCCACTTTTTTTGTGGCTATAATCAGATCTACTACTATTAAGTCATTTGTGGCAGCACATTATATATTGTTGAAGTTGAACAATAACTTCTTCAGATTCGTTTTTCTTTTTAACTTAGTCTTTTTATTTTTGATGATTTTTCTTATTTTTCTCTTTTAGCCTTTTAATCTTGATAATGATAATATCTCTGTATAGTCAATCCTTAACTCTTCTTCATGTCCTTCTAAAATGTTGTCCCTGCTCTTCAGCTGCATCCTCAGATGTTAGTTATCTACTTCTCTTCTCTTTTTTTAATCAGCTTTATTAGTCTTTTTATTTTATAAACTGTTCAATAATATTTATAACTGTTCATTTTTAATTCTCAAAATTGCAATTCAATAGTTTCTTTGTAATCAAGGGCTTCCACAGAGGCTCGGGCAGCTCTTTGCTCCAATTGAGCAGATCAGAAATTGGATCATTCAAAACTTGGGTCACATAGTATTAATATGTCCATTCAAGTGACAAATATCTTCAACAAGTTACTTTTGATCTTTCTGATCTTCTGAGTGTAATTTGTTCTTCATCCATATCACTTATACCACTTGACTCTATTCAGCTGACACATTAAATCCTGATTTCTTTCTACTATATGTTTTTGGCCATTTTTCATTATGTGGATAATTTCTCGTCTTCATTCTAGAACTTGTTCCTAATCCTGGATCATCAACATTTTGTTCTAGAAGTCACTTTGTCAGTTTGTGTTACCAGTTCTTCCCCAGAGCCACTCTGTTAGATGTCCGGTAGTTGGACCTCTTCACCTGTTAAAGATTCCTCATCCATTACTTCTTCTTGCTGTCCCTAATCACAGTCTTTTCTCTCTTGAGTTTGTTTGTGTATAATGTGCAGTGACATGTACACCAGTGTTCTTGGTTCCTGCTCATAGAATACTATTTATTTATAAGGATCCCTTATTCTCTTGGTATGTGATGCATGTACCTAGTTTGGGATGTCAGTATATTTAACTGCTGTATTTGTGATCAGAATCACCTGATAGGGGCCTTTCCAATGTGGCTCTAGACAGGACTTCCTCACATGCTTCTTGACTAAGACCCAGTCACCAGGACTAAGATCTTAGCACTGCTCCTGATTTGGATTTGCAATACCAGCTTCAACCCATCAAGAGACAGAATATACCACATCAGCCAATCCCTTACAATAAACAAGTACCATGCCATCTGTACTATTCACAAATGCATTTGCTGGAACTACAGGTAATCTCATTGCTGTGCCCATAAGAATTTCATGGGGTGATAAACCAGTTTTTCTGTCAAGTGTACTGTAGGAAGCTGGCTCTCTATATGGTATACTAAAAGGAAGTATCCCATGCAGAGAGTCCAGTGGATCATCAATTGGTTTGCAGAGGCAAATGTAGATAGGACTAATGCTCTATTTTGTGTCAGTGTGGGCGAGCAGATAGGCTTATCAGAGGGTAGTGCTAAGCATCTGTTGTACTCACAGAGGCAATAAATTAGATACACACTTAAAGAATAAATCTGAGACCAATTTAGAAAAATAACACTTCTTCTTATATGTTTCAAACCCAAGTACTTCGTAATCAGGTAAGCACTTTTTCAATCATTAATACTTTTCAGTTTAAAAAAATCAACACTTCTCAGGGTTCTTCAATGTTAACCAATGGACACAGGTTTAACAATGACCTACAAGGTCAATCTCAGGGAGTTAGGGTAAGTACTGGGCACTAATCAGAATCACACTCCAGGCAGAACTGGGATGGCCGGGATCAGGGGTGCATTAAGAGGTCGGGTGGCCAATGGTTTCCCATGGGAGTTTGGCCCTTATGCAGACAGACTGCAGGCTCTGGCTCAGAAGCAATTCAGTGACAACAAGCATGTAGGTAGTATACTTGGGGTGCTCAGGAATGTAGCTGCACCTTTGGTCCTTTTTTACAGGACCCAGGGGCATCGGATGCTCGGTGTCCTTGTGGATTAGGGTTTTTTCATCCAGGAGAACTCACAGTCAGGGGGTCATGCTTTTAGAGGCTGCAGGTGTAGTTGGGGTGTCTAGCAGGGGGGAACCCATGGTGGACTCAACCTCAGGGGAGCCCGGGGACGTCGTTGGCACAAGTAACCCACCTCAGATGGGGTCAGGGGCAACCGGTGCAGTAGTTGCTGGAGGTGTCGGGTTTTCTTTCACCAGAAGGCTGCAAGGGAAAAGGCATGAGTGCAGGGGCTTCAGGCGACTTGGGAGAGTCCCAGATGGGTGATACCACACTGGACTCGGGCTCTGGACAGCTGGGGAACCATGTTGGCACCTTTGGTTGGCTTCACCTTGGGTCGTGGATGTCGGGTGCAGAGGTCACTTTGGTTGTCGGGTCTTTGCTCTTCCTGAGGTTACAAAGTCCTTTCTTGAGACTTTATTGCTAAGCAGAGCTGCTGCTCACAAGAGTCTTGAGTTTTTATGGAAGGTAGGCAGTCCTCTTGGAGGCTCAGCTGCAGGACTAGTCGTCTTTTTGGGCAGAGTCTGTCGAGGTCAGCAGGCAGACCGGTGGGGCTGGTTCCAAGTCAGATGTGTCTTCTTTTCCTATTCTGTTGGTGGGAGTCTTCTTCGTCCTTTGCTTCATAGGTCATCAGGATCTGAGTTCTATGGTTCAGGGGTGCCACCAAAATTCTCGATTTAGGGGCATTACAGGGAGTGCCATGAGGTAGCTAATGGGCTGCCTACCTTAAAGGTTGCCTACACCCTTACTATGACCATTTCTGCTGGGACGTGGGCATAACCCTACACCGAGAGGCCTATTTCCTTCCAAACAAGATGGAATAATTTAAAAAATAGTGTAATTTGAGCTCATCCACCTTGGGTTGGGACTGGCATGAAGTGGCCATACCTCCTAATCTGCCTAATGTTCAAAGTAATCAGATTCTTTTAATTCTGGAATGGACAACAACGTGCTAGGATTCAGTATTTGACATTTTCTCAACACAACCTTGATTCCTGCCAAAATTTGCTGCTCGTAACTGGTTAGTCTCAAGTTATTAAGGTGTTGAGTTTTAGTTCTAGTAACCAATACCTCCAATGGGTGAGGGGCCGTGACAATTAAACGATATTCCATCACAATGTGCTCACATTGTTTGAGGCTTACACTCATTGCAGCTACCTCTTTAAGAGAACCAGGCAAAGCAGTGACTGCAGGATCAAGAGTTTTGAAGAAAAAAGCCACTGACGTTTTGGCATCTCCATGAATTAGGGTTAACACTAAGAGAGTGCAGCTCACTGCAAAATGGCATGCAATCTTTTGTGTAATGTGGTATTCCCGGTGCTGGGGCATGACAGATACTTTCTCTCATCTGTAGGAATGCTTTAATGCATTAGTTGCACCAGGGAATTGGATCTGGTACAACATTGTATATCAATCTCAACAAAGGTTTTGACACCATTTAAACAATAGGTATCCACTGTGTACTGTAGTCAACCATTCCCAAAAGCATCTTGATTTCCCTCTGCATTTTAGTTGGGCTCATTTTTACAAGATAGCTTCAACTCTTTCCCTTTGCACTTTTCTTGTTCCCTCTTATATGATATGTCCCAAATATTGGACTTCTTTTTGACAGCACTGCAGTTTGTTTGGTAGCACTTTGTGTCAATTCTCTGCCAAATGATATAACAATAATATGATGTAAACTCTGCAAGATTCTTTAGTCCTTGATGCGACAAGCAAGTCGAGGGCCTATCAGTGTACTCTTGTGGGACATGACACCATGCTAATACTTTCTCACAAAACACGAAAGAGAACAGATACTGACTGTCTTCTTGCAAAAGAATTGAGAAGAAAGCCTGGCAGAGATCAATAACAGTAAACCACACTGCTGTACATGAAATTTGACAGAGTAAGGTATTTGTTTTTGGTATCACAGGAGAACATGGGATTACGATATCATTCACCTTTCTCAGGTCTTGGACAACTATACATTTTCATTTGGTTTTCACAATCCTAGAACTGGTGCACTGCATGGACTCCCAATTATTTCCCTCAAAATCCCTTTTTCTAACATGTCATTTATAAAAGGTGTTATTCCTTCTATCACTTCAGGTGTCATGTGAGAACATGGTGTTCTAGGGAAAACTGTATCTGGTTTTACATTTATCCTGAGTGGTTCAACTCCTTTGATTAGTCCTATATTCTTTCCTGTGTAATCCCATACATTTGGATTCACTTTATCCATTAAGTCTATAGGTATATCTTTTGTTGTTAACACTGGGTAGATCCCCACTATCTCTTACAAAACAATTTTGAAATCTACGTCCTCATCATGAGCCTGGACCTCTATTTCTTGTGGTGTACGATGAATCATACAATTTAACTTACACAGTAAATCTCTCCCTAACGGGTTAACAGGACTTGAATCGCACACCACAAATTGATGATTCTTGTCAAAAGGCCTCATTTATACAACTACCTCTGTTGAAATTGGAGTAGTCATTCATCATTAGTAGTTTATTTGTGACTCCATCTTCACCAGTTATTCTAATGCAATCAGCAACTGCTTCAGAAACTGCACCTCATCAGTCCTCACAGTCAGGCTCTGGGCACTCTGGCTTTACCTAAATTTGGGCAACTTTCAAATCTTGTAGCTAGTTTCCCTAACCATACTAACCTTACCTCTGTTACCAACTTTTTGTGAGTGCAGCAAATCTTAAAATCATAAAATCTCCAGAGAGGAGATCTTGGGAATGGGTTGTAGGTGCAAGCTGCAGTTTTCATAAAAAATGCAATTAATTATTCTTTCAGGAGTCAATAATGAGAGTTTTAATTGAAATTTTATTTTTTTATTTTATCATATTATTTAGGTTTCTCTTTGTTAGTCAATTAGAGTTTATGGAAGATTGCTTAAAGTGTGCCCTGCAATGTACTAGTATCCTAGTATTTTAAATCAGTAAAGTAAAACATTTTAGACAATGAATAGTGAAGATAAAAGATTCTAGTAGCAGTCTGGTCTTCAAAGCTAAGAGTACTCATAAAGAATACTATAACAGACATTTAATAGAGAATAGTCAATGTGTCAAGAGCTCAGAGAGGTAGTGAGATAGAGAGTCTGATTGTAAGAGCAAGAGGCCAAGCCAAAATGCCAAGTCCTATCCTAGAAGCAGTCTCCTCTGTTCTTTCCCTGTGACATTTTTATACATGACTGCAAATGATATACAATTTACTGCATTGTTTTCTCAGATATTAGAAAGCCAATCAAATACATTGAAAGTCGGACGACAAAATCAGTTTCCACTGGAATGGAAATGTTGAACAAAGACAATGGGCCTCATTATGAGTCTGGTGGTCTTCAGACTGCCAGACCCACGGTGGCGGGTGGACCGGCGCGGTCGTTGCGGTCCGACTGCCAGATTATGAACATGGCAGAGCCACCACGGTCCGTTCGTCGACACTGCCAGGATGCCGCCAGCTGGCAGCCTGACAGTCCCACCAGGGCAGCGCTGTCCTGGGGATTACAAGTCCCAATACCAGCAGCCTTTCCAGGCTAGTGGTATGAGGGTGTCAGGTGCATTCCCCATGCACTTGGCATGGACAGTGCAGGAGCCCCCTTGTGCATTCCACTGCCCGAATTACGGGCAGTGGAATCCGTGACAGGTGCTGCTGATTACGAGCCAACTGCAATGTTACAGCCCTGTTTCCCGCTGGGCCATCAGGGGGAAAACACTGTTTACGCTCACCGGCCCAGTGGGAAAATCGGAATAAGGCCAGCCAGCAGGGTTTAGCCCGCAATGGCTGTCTAGTGGCAATATGAGTTTGACGACGATGCCTGCCAAACTCATAATGAAGCCCAAAATTACTAAAAGTCCCATTTTATTACTTTACTACACAAATTGAAATAATCAAGCATTTTCCCACTCTTCTTGGTCTCTAAAAGAAAAGACATTCATAAAATTGTTTTGTAGGAATGAACATAGACCATGCTTTTCTCATACATTTACACTCTAAGGCCTATTCATAAAGAAGCAAATTTCAGATTAGTTGAGCACGTTTTGAATTCCAACACAGGTCAGGCAGATAGAAAAAATAAAATAATATAACTTTCTTTGTTAGAACAGGAAGCTGGTGTTATGCATATGCCATGCAAAGTTATAAGAGAAATATTTCCACTGAATTAAAGTATGTTAGAATCTGTCAATGTTAGGAAATCAAACTTTTAATTAATGGTTTCTATTTTCTACTAAAAATCTCTAACATCACCTTCCCCAAAGAAGCATGCACAACTTGTTGGCTTCCTTTGTTCACACATTTTTTTAAATATTTCATCATTCCTGAAAATACAAATGAGACATAATAACTATAAGTGCTAGACTGTAATATGGAAAAATATTTAACACACAAAATTATTACCAGTCTGATTTTGTATTGTTCTTTTTCTGAACGTATCCTTATATTGTCAAAATTGACTCAATTTTACACCCATAAATTAGGGCAAATCTAATATAAAACTGGAGTACAATACAAACAGGTTTTAATTTCACACACCAAGTTTCCTTGGAATTGTTGATCTGGAAACATCCTGATTCTTTTCAACTACATTCTGCTGCATCATGGTGTGCATTGTTGTGTCATTCCCTACTATATTGTTGCATAAGACGTTCTGTGTTGGTAGTGATCTGTCCCTCTATCTGAGCAGTTACTTGGTTTCTGCAGCAGGATCATTAACCTACTGATCTACCATAGTACTATTTGGCTATAGGGGTACTTGCAGTAGCTGATAACTTTGAAATTGGGTAACTAGGTTTGATATCTGTGTTTGGCTCAATGTTTTGTGATGCTGGAAAAATCACTTTTTCTCCCCATCGTAAATCTGGTGCTCGTGAGTGTAGTCTGTATTGTACAAAACTGCAAAATCATCCTTAATAATGGAGGGACTAACTACATTTAAGTTGTACACTCTCTCAAGAAGGTTAGCTTTTTTTAGATTTTTTCAGTTGATATCAGTGGATTCATAACTGCATGAAAACAAGCGTGACTCTATGCATAAGACACTTTCACGTTCATAAATCATGCATGTTTGGATAATTGCCAAAAAGACTGCAATTTACATTGACTTTCATCTTTCATAGATAAAAGGCATGAAGGAATGATGTACATTGGTTACAAAAGGGGTTAAAACTGCATTTCTTTTAGCTTGTAGCTTTTGATTTTCTCTGTCTTTTAATATGAAATAATTTTTGCTTAAAAAGTCTCCCCTTCATGTAGATTACATACTAGTAGTTTAAGGAGACCACCACATGAACAGGCATAGATCCTGGGATGTATATTATATTCTGCACACATGATATCAAATTTGGTGGGTCTTTAGTATAAAACCTTTCTTGTTTCTGCTACTACTTACCTATTCATTTTTCTAGACCCTACTATGGATCAGTGGCTGTTAGGTGTATTAATAAGCTGCAAAATTAAATTATACTTAATGATTTCTAACAGTCAATGATGAGAGTTGAAAAAAAATTATGTATTTATTCTAGTTTAAGTAATTAATTTATTAGACATTTGTAATATGCAGAACATATGCATGAGCCATGTCCTGAATCTGTACCTGTTCTACTCATCTTAGGCTATACAGCAGAAAGCCTCTACAAGAATGAGTCACCACGTATAATAGCAGCCTGAAAACATTCTTAAAACATTGTAAAAGTATACAATTTCCTATTACTAACACTGTTTCCCACAGCTAACGTCAAAGGTGCTTCACCTATCAGGCTGCACTGCAACAGTCTATCCAGCTCTCCTTCTCTCAATCTTTCTCTAGCAATAGTCAAAGGAACTGTTCTGCAGCAGAATGAGCAGTAAATATAATGTGCCCGAAATGGCAAGAACCTTAGCAGCACCCTCTCGTATCTACCCTACACTGCATTAGGAACCCCTTACTCTCTCTCAGCACCTTTTATACATATTCCAAATGCAACAGTACACAATAAATGTAATTCTTTCTTTGCATGTTGCACTTCTAAACAGTGGACCCGCTCACATGCAGGGAGTGATCGAATACATAATTTGACTTTGGCAGATGGGGTGTCTCTGTCACAAATGTGACGGATATCCCATTCATCATGTTATGATCCCATTATATCCTATGGGAATTGTAATACGGCGGAGGGATATCGACAGGGTAACCTCTCCACCAAACTCTAAATCAGGCCCCAAGTTCTCATGCATATTTTTGCTTCTGTAAGAATAATACAAATACATGAATGTAATATCCACTTCCTTTCCTACAACATTCACACTATTGTGCCATTCATATGGGATGCAATTCTGTTATATATTTCATGAACGTCAGTGCATTCCGAAGCAGGTTAGCAAGCAAAAGAGTATTCTCCTAATACCACTTCCATTAATAAAACTAATAATTTTTGTTGCACATATAAGTCATGCAGAGGTTATAAGTGAAACATTTGTTGTAGGGAATGTGTTAACATTAACAGGTTTCCTGGAAGTCAAGCAGCATAGGTTGTGCAGAGTTCAAACATGTTTTAAAAACTATGAAGCAACTGCAGTTAGGCTTAGCTTAATTTCTCATTTAATAATTGCATTTTAATATTTATTTTTATTGAACACCTTCAAAGATGCAAAGATTGTAGATAAGGGATAGTGGGGGTAAACCTGATGTTCCTGAGCATGACAAACACATGTCTGGAATTTGACGTGGTAGTCCATCAAAATGTGAGTTACACAAATGAATGCTTCCTTGCTAGTCATCTTTCAAAGACAGAGATAGCCACCTCCTTAGGAATTAGAATTACTATTCAAGAAATTAGATACTTCCTACCCTTAACTGTTATTTAGTACATAAAGTTGGTCTGGGATACATTGCAGATCATGAAAGAAATTTTCAAAATAAGTATGCGCTCAGGTAGAGATTAGGATTTGTGATCAAAGTGTTACATCTCATGTGGAAAAAAGAAAGCATATTTAAATAATAAAGGATTCCTGTCACACACATCCCTTGTGAAAAATGCAGGAACCAAGGTACTTTTCCACAACAATTTAAAATGTGCCAAAAGTTGTGTATACTGATTATGAAGGGCAAAGCTAACCCTAGTGGTATATATCATGAAGGCAAAAATCATAGTCTATTATTTCAGCAGAAAAAGAACAATTGAATTTGAGCAAATATTTGCAAAACTGCATCCAAAACACACTCTCTTGGTCACACAGCTTTCAAATTTACTCTCAATAATGTTAGATGGGCAACCCAATCACATCATATCAAATTACAATAAATCTATTTAAACGGAAATCATTAACCGGTCAGCAGAGATCATAAAGATATAGCATTGATAACATCCTCCTGGTATTTTGCTGGCACCCTTTCAGGGAATACGGATACATTGCTGACATTTTTCTTGCAAGTTGTGTCCAAAAATTTGCTCAGTTTCTAACAGACGGTAATCACAAGGAATGTGTTTCCACAGTATTTTCTGAAGTCATATTCTTTGACTTAACATTCCGTGGGTATAGTGTGGATCCAATATTTTGAGGGGCATTGCTCCATTTCACAATAGATTTGTCTTATAATATATTCGATTCTACAATCCCTGTATGAAAATTGCCTGTAATTTCTTTAGAATAGGTGACTTGTGATGCACCAAGGGGCATATTTATACTCCGTTTGCGCCGGAATTGCGTCGTTTCTTTTGACGCAATTCCGACGCAACACTAACTCCATATTTATACTTTGGCGTTAGACGCGTCTAGCGCCAAAGTCCATGGAGTTAGCGTCATTTTTTAGCGTAGACACCTACTTTGCGTTAATTATATGCAAGGTAGGCGTTCCCGTCTAAAAAATTGACTCTGCGGCATGTGCGCCGTATTTACACTCCCGGGCAAAATTCACGCCCGGGAGTGGGCGGGTCAAAAAAAATGACGTACGCCCGCTTTTGCGCCGTTTTTTAGCGCCTGCAAAAGGCAGGCGTTAAGGGACCTGTGGGCTCTGAAGGAGCCCAGAGGTGCCCTCCCATGCCCCCAGGGACACCCCCTGTCACCCTTGCCCACCCCAGGAGGACACCCAAGGCTGGAGGGACCCATCCCAGGGACATTAAGGCAAGTTCAGGTAAGTGTTTTTTTTTTTTTTTTTGGTGGCATAGGGGGGCCTGATTTGTGCCCCCCTACATGCCACATGCCACTATGCCCAATGACCATGCCCAGGGGACAGAAGTCCCCTGGGCATGGCCATTGGGCAAGGGGGCATGACTCCTGTCTTTGCTAAGACAGGAGTCATTTCTATGGGGGTTGGGAGTCGAAAAAAATGGCGCAAATCGGGTTGAGGTGAAAAAATTGCCTCAACCTGACTTGCCCCATTTCTTGACGCCTAAGCCCCATATCCCCCTACGCCGGCGCTGCCTGGTGTACGTCGTTTTTTTCAACGCACACCAGGCAGCGCCGCCGGCTAACGCCGGCTAACGTCATTGATTAAATACGGCGCCCGCATGGCGCTTCAGAATGGCGTTAGCCGGCGCTAATTTTTTTGACGCAAAACTGCGTTAGCGCAGTTTTGCGTCAAAAAGTATAAATATGGCCCCCAGTCTCCTAATATAAGGAAATTACGTTAGAATTAATTTGTAGTAATTTAAGTTCTGACATCGCAATGCCTGCTGCCAGAGCCACAAGCCGAGGGAAAAGACAAGTCAGGGCACAAAGCGTAATTAAAGTTGCTGTTTAAAGAACACAGCATTGGCAAAGGCAATAGTTCTTTTTTGGCTTTTTAATTTGTTTTTTGCACAAATAGCAATGTAAATACCACTATTTTATTTCTTTTATACACTACTACTACGCATCCCAGTGCAGGGTGTCAGAGTGCTTTACACAACATACATATTATTCTTTGACAATAAATCATGTAGCTATGTAAATCAATGTACAAGATGTTGTTGCATAAAACAGTGAGGGTTACAAGTCATTCCAAGCTCACTGTGCTATCTTAGCAGCATTACAGTTTGTTAGCTGCATGTAGCAAAAAGATCTCTGTGATAGAAACAGTAAGGTCCATATTTATACTTTTTTAGTGCTGCGTTTGCGCCGCTTTTTGACTCAAAAGCGGTGCAAACTTGCAAAATACAATTGTATTTTGTACGTTTGCGCCGTTTTTTCGTCAAAAAGCGGCGCAAACGTGGCGCTAAAAAGGTTTAAATATGGGCCTAAATCACTTATCTATCTAGTTAAAATAAAAATCTTCCATCAGCATCTAACAGAATGTGCTATTAAAGGGTTATGTTACAGCCTCATAAACTGGAGCATAGGAGGGGCACAAGCAGGCTCCTTGCGGAGAGTAATCTGCATTCCTCCTTCCTATAAATGCTCTCACTTCAAAGTCAGTGGAAGCAAAATAAGCACCAAGCTCTCTCGGAAGACGCAGCATGACATTTGACCTCTGTCTTTGAATGCCCTGCAAACATGAAGAGATAAGTACAAGTTTTAAAGGCCTGTTTACAGAAAGCAAGTTCATGAAAGTATACAGCAAACAAGATGTGGGCAACAGGAGAGACTAAAACTTCATCTGGAAAGCCTGAAGCAAAAAAGCCAGCAAATAGAAAGCCAGAAATTGTAAGTTACAAACCACAATGCCAATGGCAAGCAACGGGCATAATGCATTCCTAGGTCAACCGTTTTGACTGTCCCCAAAATGTCTAGAGCAAACCAGACAGCTGTGCTGTCGGGTAGACTGCTACCTTTCTTTTGCTCTATTTGTCTAGCTTACAGTATTAAACCAATTGTAAAATCTTTTTGCAACAAGTATTTAATGGTCTTTTTGATGTGTTTATGTTTACAGTAGAAATTCCATTTTTATACTTCAGATTCATAAACATACTCCCTCTTTCATATGAATGAGTTATGCACCAAGGACTTGAGTAGTTTGTGAAAAATAAAAAAAATTCAGGCCTAGGCCTTATTTTGAATAGTAATAAGTCGCCCTTAAGTTAGGCCTTAAAAGCCAATAGGGAAGGTTACATGATATTTAAAAAGTAGGACATGTGGGTTCAAGTTTTACATGTTCTGGTAGTGGAAAACTCCTAAAGTTGTTTATCACTATAGTAAGGCCTATTGTAACCATTGGCTAATGCTGGGTTTACCTTATTACATTTAATAAGTGCTAACTTTGGGAGAGACCAGATAGTGATGTAATGTTTAGCCTTAAATAAATTGTAATTGAAAACCATCTTTAATGGCAAAGTCAGATTTTAAGTCACAATTCTAAAAATGGTACATTAATAAAGTTGCCATGTTCTTGCCCTAACCATTTCTGCCTTCTGCCATAGTCTTGGGTCACCTGACTGTGAATGGCTCTACTTTTGGAGTTTGTGAAATCCTCCCAAACTAGCGTGGGCATTATGGGCCATCCTACCAGGATGGCAGAGGGCGCAACTGTGCCCTGCCTCACTTGCACTTCAAAGGTCTTCCCTCCAGCACAAACAAAGGACCCTGACACCAGCCTTTTGTCACCCCAGACATCTTGTAGCATTTACAGGGGAAATGAGGAACTTTCTAGAACCAGATGTGGGAGTAGGACAGGATGTCTCCCCAAACACAACAGCGTACACCAAGTATAAATACTGGATCCTCACAACAACTCTTCAGTACAATTCTGGACCTGTGGAAGATTCCAAAGGACTGTCATTGTGCCTGAAGGACTGCCTTGCTGCTTAAAGGAGAACCATACCATATTCTTGGTCCCAAGACCAATGGTGTGATTTCAAGGGCTAGATCACTGGCCTCCTATGTGAGCTGCAAAGACATAACAAGCTCCTGAGGTCTGCCTTGATGTATGCTGCTGGCTTCTGCAGGGGTGAGGCCTAACCACAAGTGGTCTCCCCAGGTTCTGGACCCCTGGAAGTGGTGTTGGTAATAGTGCTGCTACCTAACTGTGAAACCTGGGACTTGGAACCATTTTTCATGTAAACTGCCTGGAGAACCAACAAGGGACAGAGACCTACCTGCCAGTCAATCTGCCCAAGGTACATCGCTGGTCATTCTGACTTCGGGGGAGCTCTGGCTATGGTCTTCTCAGGAAATCTTCTGCAGCAGGACCTCTCAACTAAGGTATCCGGCCTTATGGAGCCCTTTTTAGGTTACAGCCTGCCACCTTGTTGGGCTCCAGAAAAACTTCCAAGTTCAAAGGTAGAAATTTTCACCCAACTCAACTACAAACTGTTCCCCATCAACAACATACTCCTCATCCTGAAAATCCATCTTTTTTCAGCTGGAGCTTTTCCTGCCATTATCAATGGATTCACTGAGACTTTGTCCATTGGCTCCCCGGCATTGACTGCTCATTCTCAGACACAGGGGGTCATTCTGAACCTGGCGGTCATCGACCGCCAGGGTCAACGACCACAGAAGCACCGCCAACAGGCTGGCGGTGCTTCCTTATGTATTCGTCGCCCAGCCGGGTCCGGCGGTTTCCCACCGGATTACCCCCGGCTGGGAGAATCCTCCATGGCGGCGCTGCTTGCAGCGCCGCCATGGGGATTCCGACCCCCTTCCCGCCAGCCTGTTTCTGGCGGTTTTCACCGCCAGAACCAGGATGGCGGGAACGGGTGTCGTGGGGCCCCTGGGGGCCCCTGCACTGCCCATGCCACTGGCATGGGCAGTGCAGGGGCCCCTTAACAGGGCCCCAGAAAGATTTTCACTGTCTGCATTACAGACAGTGAAAATCGCGACGGGTGCAACTGCACCCGTCGCACCCCTGCAACTCCGCCGGCTCCATTCGGAGCCGGCTTCATTGTTGCAGGGCCTTTCCCGCTGGGCCGGCAGGCGCTCCTTTGGCGGGCGCCCGCCGGCCCAGCGGGAAAGCCAGAATGGCCTCCGTGGTCTTTTGACCGCGGAGCGGCCAAATGGCGGTTCCTGTTTGGCTGGCGGCTACCGCCGCCAGCCAAACTCGGAATGAGGGCCACAGTCTGCTGCTGTGCCCCATTAAACTCTACACTCTCAAAAACCTCTCTTCAATAATTTTTCCAAGTTTGAAGGTAAGCCGATTTCAGGCCCTTGTATCCGACCCACACTTGATTTCAACGGCCTTAACTTTTCGCTTTGACTCAGTCACGTATGACTATATACCTGTGGTTGTCATTTTATCTTTTAGGTGCTAGACTCACTAAAAAAATAATATATTTATAACTCTGATCAACTGATTGGATTCAAATCTTTTTGGAGTCATTTTATTTATTAAAATTGTTCTATTTTTCCAAATTGTTTTGGGATTTTTCTTGTGTGATGCTTTCACTTTATTACTGCTTTTGTGCTGTATAAATATTTTACACATTCCCTCCAAGTTCAATCTGACTGCTTTTGTACCAACCTTCCAGAGGGTTAAGCTTTGATTAATTTAGTGACTGTTGTGGTTCACCCTGGCAAGGACTGTAGTTGCTTCCCGACAGGGGCTACCACTCTCCTCGAGCAATAAGCCAATTTCTAATATATAGAAACACCTTGCCCTTCAAGAGCTAAAAGTGGCACCTTTCTACAGCCGCCCAACTCTCTAAAAATTGTTCCAGTAGCACTAGTTTCAGAATTTTAGATGCTAGGATCCACTTGCTCCAACATATGATTTCTGACTAGTGATGGATTCACCTTGATTCACAGGTATCTGTAGGATAACATGGGCCACAGCATAACCCACAAATCTCACAAGAAGGTTTCCTTCAAACAATCTAGCATTTTAATGAGTTTCAATCATGTATGTGAAGTCAACATCTTGCAGATCATTGATTTTTTTTGTGTTAAATTTAAAATCCTGCATAAGAGGGCAGGTCCCAGCAGGAAAGTAAAGTAACATTTTCAAAGTCACTTTCAAATATACTAGGAGTATTTTTTACTATATGTATAGTATGTATGCTTAGGTCTATATGTCTTAAAACTCCACAAACTGTGGTTCATTGGTTGATTGACTCCACATTTAAATAGATCATAATGCAAAAAGAAGCAGAATGAATCAATTAAATTGCTTCATCTCAATTCACTGCAGAATCTTGTCAAGTAATCAGTCAGCAAATTACCAAATCAATTTCGATCTACACCACACTATAGTAACTAGGTTGCAGGAGTTATTAAACAATCAGGACCATTCGTCCAAATGGGGTTTATTATTGAGCCTAACCTCTCATTTGAATAACCAGTTGGATTCTTCCAAGAATAGATGCCTCACCCACTAAATAGTGGTATGCTTCATCATCTTCAGGTTAGATGGCAGTGCATGATCCTTGACGAATGTGTAACTACAGGGCTGCACCTCTGCCAGACATGCATAATGTATGACTAGCCCACGGGCGAGGTACTTTAAAAGTGAAAGCATCTTAAAATCAAGTGAGAGCATTAGACCATACACATAGGAATGACACTTTGGTGTGAAAGGCAGGGAAAGTGGTTATTGGCCCTGACGAAGGCCCCTAGACCCAATTGGGCTCTTAGAGAGGGCCGAAACTTGTTGGCTTTGGATTAATTTTTCCAGGGAATATTGTTGACGCATAGGAAACAGAAAATAGCTTGGTTTTATGTATACCCTTGGTACCCTATAATAAAGAAAAAATTCTTGGGGTATACCAATAGTTCTTTTTAAGTATGATCTGGATCCCTGCTGCTGACCAGTTGACATTTTACATAGTACTCTCAAAAGTTCTTGGTTGAGTCCGCCCCAGCAGTATCATCCTACGGGGATGTGGATAGACAGTCGATGATGAAGCATGTCACTATTTAGTGCTCAATAATAAACCCCAGTTTGATGAATAGTCCTGATTGTTTATTAACTACCGCAACCTAGTTACTATAGAGTGGAATAGTTTGTTGTTTAGGTGAACGTGAATAGGTGATTTTCTATCACTCTCAATTAGTAACAGTACAAATCATTTTCGAACCATCCAACCCCCGGTACTTTTCCAGCATCAGAAGATGTACCAATCAATCGCTATAACAAATACAAATTAAGAAGAGCGCAAACAATCAACACAACTAATATGTGTATTTCTCAATCCAAGAAAATAAGTAAGGTCCTTTATAGCCACAACAATATAATAGAACACAAGTATTAATCATACATGCACAATCCTAGTGAAGCTATTTTCTTCTTTTCTCAATGACTGTCGTCAGCACCTCTGCCTCCTGCACTCCACATGCACTTTTCTATTGCCAAACTATCTCAATCTCCAGAACTGTTCTTCATTTGCTTTAATCTCTTCTTGTCTTTCCTGCTATAACCACCCTGAACATTGCTTTAAAAAATATTTTCTGACATTACACTAGAGCACTCAGTTCAACTGTACATCGCATATCAAACCACTATCACCATCTGCAACTTTATCCACTTCTTCCCCACAAGCTTTCCCTCACTTCACTTTACTCATTGCATTGACAACACATTGGGGTGAAATGTGGTAATTTTTCAATGTTTTCCATTGCTTTCCTGGGAAAGGACACCTTTTGCATCAACCATATGACTTTGACAATGCATCTGAATCTCTTCTCTCTCCCCACTATTTTCGTCATTGGTGCCGCCAACATGAATTCCCCTCTCAAATGTATCACTTGCCAAGAACACAGATGGTCATTTTTTCTCATCAGAAATCTTGTTGACCTACATAAGCACTGTTCTGTATACCTAGCTATTACTAATAATTGCTGGAATATTGGATTTTGTGGCAACCATAAACTATTTTGAATGCCTTTCAAATTAGTCTGCATCTTGAGCTGATCTCACATTGTTTAATACAAAAATATATCAAAATCAGAACTGATGGCTAACAAATGTGACACAGTAATGTACTTGATGACTGATGCATCACTGTTCTATTTCCCGGTATTACATTTGTGCTGTTCTATTTTGAGACTAATCTTATTTGCAAAATATAATCTTAAGCATGCTGCTGTATCTTTAAAGTCACACTTACCCTATTGCCTTTCTTTCTCCATGGCTCGAGGCCAGTGGTGATAAACATGTCACACATCAGAGCCAAAGTGCAGTGAGACAGTATTGCACATATGTACTGAGAGCATAGATTTTTAGGTTGAGCTTTCAATACCTGTTGTATTTACTTTATTAGGTCAAGCTTTTAATACCTGTTGTATACACTTTTGTATATATGTCTATGTGCGCTTCACCACTTTTCATTTGCTTGCTAGTCGTCAGTCCTGCCTCTTTGTCCCTCATTTTTAAGTCTCTGTTAGGCAGCACATGCACTGCCTTGAAGAGAGATGTAGTTTTTAATCTGTGGGTTTCAGCCCGCACATAGACTTACCATTTGCTCGCTTAATTGTCGCTCTCGTACCCTTTGTGCCCATTTGTCCATGGCACGCATGCTTCTTATGTTTAGCCCTCCCCCCAGCGATTGCCCCAAGTACTTGTGTCTTTCCGCCTCTCTTAGGAACGACCTTTTTCCTTGTTTTTGGGCATTCCACATGAATGCTCCTGTTTTTACAAGCTCCTGCCCCCACAGCACCAACCATGGTGCTTCTTTTCCTTCAAAGATCAGCTTTATTATTCACCTTACTGTGCCATTTCTGTTCCGTTCTGTAACTTGCTTATGGCATTTCATTATTTAAAAAAAAAAATAGATAACAACATTCCGCTTCACAAGCTTGATTGAGTTGCAAAGCTCTCTCCCTGCAGCTTTCAGACAATCTGCATATTGCGCCATCCATGTCCGTCCTTCTCCCCTTCCCTTTCCTAGAACCTTGCTATTTGATTCTTTGATAGTGCCCCTGCTCCTCCATGACCCCCACTGGTCCAGTTCTCTGGCAGTCCATCTTGATGTCTGTGCCCACAACCCCCATGGGTACCTCTGCATACAGAATTTTTTTTCTCCTTTAAAGCTGCTTTTTTGGGGAGAAGTATTTATGCAAGGTGCTACTGCCCACCTTGTGTGTATTTATTTGCCAACATTCTGATTTGGATCAGGCTGCTTTGAGGAGTACAAGCAAGGATATGTTGCTGAGAAATAGAAATGGAATTGCATGGGGACGGACAGCCTGGAACCAGCATGTCTGTAACCTCAGCCTCTCTGCCAAATTGTTTTCATAATGCGGGGTTCCCACGAGATCGGCGTTCTTTACATCAAGGAATGCCTTTGTATACTGCCAATACCCACGGCCTGCCACAGTGAATAGCACTCGTAAACAACTGTGAGATTGACTGGGACCATGTCAGAGAACCAGGGACTTGCTGACATATCTAGCTGCCGTAACTTTGCACACATCTGTTTCAGCTATGCATTTTGGGCTTTGTCATAATACTCAATACCTTGCTACCGTTCAGGGAGTATGATTAGCCCTGCCAAGTTTCCCAGGTCCATGCATGATGTGCTGCTCTAGTTCAGGGTATTTATTGGAATTCTGGGACTTGCAGTCTTGTTTATCCAATTATTAAACATGATTTCAAGTCCTAGAATTCAAAGCAAAACAACCTGGACTGGAACAGCACATCACGCATGGAACTTGAAAACTTGACAGCTATGTATGATCTGTGGCCACCGCCCCCACAGGTACTAATACAGACAGAGGGGGTCATTACAACTTCGGCGGTCTTGGAAAAAGACCGCCGAGGCTGCGGGAGACAGAATACCGCCATTGCCAGCAGTATTCCTGGCTCCCTATCATGACATTTCCGCTGGGCCAGTGGAAATGTCACATCAACATTGCTGCCGGCTCGTAATAGAGCCGGCGGCAATGCTGATGTGCAGCGGGTGCAGTAGCACCAGTCACGCATTTCACTGCCCGAAATTCGGGCAGTGAAATGCGCGACAGGGCTATGCCTGGGGGCCCCTGCACTGCCCATGCCAAGTGCATGGGCAGTGCAGGGGCCCCCAGGGGCACCCCAAGTCCCCTTACCGCCAGCCGTTCCATGGCGGTGTTTACCGCCACGGACAGGCTGGAGGTCGGGGACTCAATCCCCAGGGCAGCGGTGCTTGCACCGCTGCCCTGGGGATTATGACCGCCAGGCGGAAACCTGGCAGTATGTTGGAGGGGCCGGCGATATGGCCGTGGCTATAGCGCCACGGTCATAATTGCTGGCGGAACACCACCAGCCTGTTGGCGGTGTTACCGCCACCTTACCGCCGGCCGCCAGGGTCGTAATGACCCCCAGAACCTTTTGTCACGAGTGAACCCGGATGCACACGATCCAAGACGTAGTAAAACCATCATTTACAAACCACACATTTTAGCTTTTCATAAGAAACTCATGCCAGTAATAACTATACATAAAGATATATATATATATATATATATATATATATATATATATATATATATATATATATATTACTTAGCAAATAGACGTATGTCAGCCTGCGCGCTCTGACTGCCGGTGCCAATGAGGGAGATCACGGCCAGACTCCAATTCATAAATAACGAAAAATAACCATTGCACTCCAGGAAAGTTCTTCTTTAACTTCTTTATTCAGCATCATATGAACGCCACAACCACCCGACGCCTTTCGACCAACACAGTCTTGAGCACAGATAACCTTGTCCCTTTACTCTGTTCATTTTATAACATCATATGATCACAGTTGTTTCTGGGGCATTATGGATAATGTAGTCGCAAAAAAAATTGAAATACCACTGCTGATCTAATAAATGAAGTCGTACAGTTTTTAAATGGATAGTTTCAATTATATGTACCAAAAACAAATGTGACCACCTGCCAAGTATGAGTTATATTATTTTCCTTACAAGACAATTCACATATATTTCACCACTCATTGTGTCTGAACCCACTACGAGTGACACCTGTTGGCCTAATCTGGGTTTTGCTCCGGATAACTACGAGTGCCTCATCACTACCCAAGTGCATGGATGATTGGGCAACCGAGCGCATGACACAATCGATTCCTCAGGGAAATCGTGGTCACTGAGATCGCATCCGTTTCTCTCAGTTCCATTAGTCTCCCGTACACGAGGACAATCAGAAGCAGTATATATTTCAAAAAGGTTTTAATGAAGCAACTGCATCTTAGATAATAAAGCATGTACTGCAATAACTAGGACGGTGAAGCATGGCGGGATTAAAATTGTTACGAGGAGAGTAAAGCATAAAAATAACGCTACCATATTGTCACAAGAATCATTAAAATAATTCCTACCTAGGATATGTTGGAGCACAGCATGTTAAGCTCAAGTTCTGCCATTCAGGTTCCCCTGGGAAGACATCATCCCTCATACCTGATCAAGAGGCCTGTAGTCTACATAAGCAGCTGTAGAGAAGCACTCAGCAATCAGCATACAGTCGTGGTCATCTGGCTGGAATCACCCTCTAACGTACATGGGTCAAAGTAGTGTTTTTAGAATAAAACAGCTGATGGTCCAAGAAAGGATCCCTAAGTAAGGGTGTGTATGTTTCTATGAACACTACAGACAAAGTGTTACCATGTTTGCCAGCAACCCATCTTACTGCAGCCTTGAGAAAAGCACAGAGTGAAATAAATGTCTTTTTTAAGAACTCAGTGCAAAGAACAGCTAGATAGAGAGGAATAAAACAAGACCGCAAATGTGGCTGTTGTTAAAATAATAAACAAAGCTGAATAAAACATATCTAGGTAAAAGTGCACAGCTGCAGGTCTAGTTCTCTAAAATAACATGTATGAAGCTATAACTAAATGGCTACTCAACGATGCTATCACAAAATGTACATTATAATCACATAATTTGTCTTTTTCTTACCACATAATTTGGCCCTCCCTTGTCACATAATTCCAATGGCCCTGTTCATAATGTAAGGTAGAATATATTCTTCTGTACAATCTCTGTGATGCCATGACATATCTGTTGTTCTCTAACCTCTGATATCAAGTTGTAAGCCGGATCCAATGCTAATATTTCTCAAATGTTTAGTCAAGTGTTTTGTGTTATGTGTCTGGTTTCAATTTCACTCCAGAGTAGAGAGATGGATAGATGTTTTCAATACAAAACTCAATCTGTGCGTGTTCAGAGATCAGAATGGTGATCTCATTTTCTTCTACTGAAATGAATTGAATTGAACAATCGGGTGATCACATTAGGAAAATAGCTGTTTTGGATAAAAATAAGTTAAAATCAGCGCCCTTCAACTGGAAATAAATTATTTGAGCTGTGCTACTATTCCAGAAGCAAATAAGGGTCACCTTCACAAAGTGAGGTAAGGAAGCAGCACATGGTTTCAGAAATGCATTTTTCTCAAGTCACCAGCTCTGGCCGTCTCCTCTCCAATTCCTTGACATATATTAGTTCATCATCTAATATGGTTCTAAGTGCCCCTGAAGCTGATTCTTTAGGCTGTTCAATACTCTAGTGATGCAATCGCGCACGGAATCTTGTAGTGATGTTGACTTGCATTGAGACACCTGTCTTTCTGTCTATGCTTTAAGAAGCTTTGAAATGTGTTCATAAATATTTCCTGAGCCAAGCATGTATTCCTGAATCAGGCTGCATGACCCAGTGTGCAGTAATTGTATATCTCTTCAATCCCTGGTGGCACAGCACCCAGGATAATGTGTTGCATGTCTAAACACTTATAAGTGCAAACAGAAAAACCTATTGGCTATGCCAATGCTTCTTACTCTTCTTCCTGATTTTCGGTCCAGTCCTTACTAATAGGACATGCACACCTCCGATAGACAAGCATTTCAAAACACACTTAATTGTCCACTTGTTCTGAGATCAGCAGGCCCTGCCTAAGCCCAGCACATACTATTTTTAGGTCTATCTCAGCAGGCAGGTAGTGACTCTGTGAGGGTAGTCACTTTGTTTTTGTTAGTTAAGAGGACAACAGGACTAGAAGTAATGAAGGTTATCAATAAGTAATACAGCATTTCCTCCCTGGTATTTCTTTCAACATGATTAGATCACCTTTTGTTGGTTGCATGTGCTAATGATTAAGCCAGAAGCTACATCTGGATGAGGGACTGGACAGCAGCTGCAATAGAAACGTCATCTTATTGCAAGATTATGTTTGTGGAAAAGAAGCTATTTGGTGAATGAAATCATTACTAAGACCTTTAAAGATAGGATGCATACATTACCTTATAAAGAAAAACACTTTCCTTGTACAACCGGAGTTTTGGAGGGTGATTGTGTTTACTGAATTTGTGCTTTTCCCTTTTTTCTCACCATTGGTGGTGGCATGTCCTGATTTTAAATATGTGATTATTTGTTTTTTTAATGGGGGAAGCTGCAGATCAGCATTGGCGGATACTTTTCACGACCTGGTTACTACTTTATTACATGCTCTCCTGTCCGTCCCGGTTTGTACCGTTTGGCTTTCTCTCAAAACATTTTGATATTCTACTGCTTCTGTGCCCATTTTGGGGTGAGTGACACTCTAGTGGCTGGAATGCACTCGGGCATAGAATTTAATGAAGAAGGAAATGCAGACATGCACAGCCGGTGTGCCAGCAGCATGCCAAAGGCAAGCCATTCTGCGCCCTACCAGTTGCCAGGACCTCTGCCCCTTTTTCCCCAGACCTTAAGGTGAGGCTGTAATATATGGGTGAGGAACTACCTTCACTTAGCAAGAGCAGGCCCCACTATAGGAAATGCTTAAACGGTGCTTTAAGCACTCACCAGATATGTTGGTTGGTCCTTTGTCCTGTAATTCTAGTAAATGTTTGCCTTGGTTGTACTTTTAGATATTAGGAAGGGAGGCGCAAGCCGAGACCGTAGAGCTCAACCTGTATATCATAAGTGTAGAACTCAACGTATACATCTCACAGTTAAGGAGAAGAATTCAATAGACAGAAAGGATCATCCCTTGGAAAGGAGGCTTAACCTATTGCCGGCCTGGTTCCAGGAAAAACTTTAGTCTACTATTGCTAGACTTGCTATTCTCTCATATTGTGGAGGCTGACATTCTTCTGCTATTGGGAGATTTTGATTATCATTAGAAGGATTTATCAGATAATGAGTGTAAGAAAGCCCAGGTGGAGCAGCAATCACAATCCTTGTCAGGGGAGGCACAAGCCAACCCTAAATTACACTGTGGTCAGCCCTCTGGTAGCTTGGCACAAAGCAGTCAATCTTAACTTAAAGGTAATGTGTAAAGTATTTGTGCAACACTACGAACAGTAATAAAGTGACAACACCACACAAAGAGAATCCCACACCATGTTATAAAAATAGAACGTTCTTTAATAAGTGAAACAAGGCCAGCATGACAAAAATCCAATCAGTACATTAATACATAGCTTTATTTTAATGTATAATAAATAAATGTGAGTAACATTTTAAATATAAATATATGTTTATATAAACATACATAAATACATATGTGTGTATTTTTATATGTGCACATGTGTAAAATGAAACTTAATAAAAATGTATTTGACATTATATTACATTTTTGTATTCTTTCCCATTTACTATTAAAAAAAAATGCATATAATATATATATATATATATATCGCATAAACATTAATAAAATAAATAAAAACAATTTTGCTAAAAATATTATATATATATATATATATATATATGTAGATATATATATTTATATCAAATATATATGAATAATATAAAATTAATCAAAGAATCAAATAATAATAGTACATACATTTAAACAATATTTTAAAAGGTATTAAAGTCTGGGAATAATAAATATATCATTCCCACTCTAATCTGTGCAACAGTTGAGAAAGCATTATACATTGTAGGAGTAAATGTCACTATTTCCACTCCAGTCTGTGCAACAGTAAGGAAAGCACTGCACTTTGAAGGAGTACATTTTCTCCAGTGTTTGCAACAGTAGGGAAAGCGTTGGCATTCGGAGGGGTACAATGTATTATTCCCATCCCAGTCTGTGCAACAGTAGGGAAAGTGTTGAAATTCAGAGGGGTAAAATGTACTACTATTCCCACTACAGTCTGTGCAACAGTAGGGAAAGTGTTGGACTCCAGAGGGATAGAATTTACTATTCCCACTCCAGTTTGTGCAGCAGTAAGGAAAGTGTTGGAATTCGGAGGGGCAAAATTAACTATTCACTCTCCAAATCTGTGCAACAGTATGGAAAGCATTGAAATTCAGAGGGGTAAAATTTACTGTTCCCATGCCAATCTTTGCAACAGTATGGAAAGTGTTGGAGTACGGTGAGGTCAAATTTACTGTTCCTACTCCAGTCTGTGCAACAGTAGGGAAAGCATTGGACTTTGGAGGGGTAAAATTTACTTTTACCACTCCAGTCTGTCCAACAGCAGGGAAAGCGTTGGAATTCAGAGGGGTAAAATGTACTATTCCCACTCCAAACTGTGCAACAGTAGGGAAAGTGTTGGAATTCCAAGGTGTAAAATTTACTATTCCCACTCAAATTTTTGCAAGAGTAAGGAAAACGTTGGCATTCTGAGGGGTAAAATGTATTATTCCCATCCCACTCTGTGCAACAGTAGGGAAAGTGCTACAATTCGGTGGGGGGAAATTTAGCATTCCCACTACAATCTGTGCAACAGTAGGGAAAACACTTGACTCCGGAAGGGTAGAATTTACTATTCCCACTCCAGTCTGTGCAACAGAAAGGGAAGCGCTGGAATTCGGAGGGGCAAACTTAACTATTCACACTACAATCTGTGTAACAGTATGGAAAGCATTGAAATTCAGAGGGGTAAAATGTACTATTCCCACAACAATGTGTTCAGCAGTAGGGAAAGTGTTGGACTTTGGTGGGGTAAAATGTATTTTTTTCCACTCCAGTCTGTGCAACAGTGGGGAAAGCATTGGACTTTGGAGGGGTAAAATGCACTTTTCCCACTCCAGCTTTGTGCAACATCAGGGAAAGCATTTTAAGTTAGCAGGGTAAAATTTACTACTCCCACTCCAGTCCATGCAACAGTAGGGAAAGCATTGGAATTTGGAGGAGTGAAATGTCCTATTCCCACTCCAGTCTGTACAACAGCAGGGACAGTGTTGGACTTCGGAGGGGTTAAGTTTACTATTCTCACTCCAGTCTATGAAATAGTAGGGAAACGTGTTGGGCTTGAAAGGGGTTAAATTGACTATTCTCATTCCAGTCTATTAAATAGTAGGTAAAGTACTTTACTTCAACCATATAACATATTTTAATAAATGTATTAGTTGACCAGAAATGTAAAATTTGTATTAGAAAAATTATATATATAAAAATTAAACAATTTACATGTTTATTAAAATCTGTAATAATGAATTATAAATTATTTTTTATTAATGAATTATTAATTAAATTCCCATAGTAGACTCCCACAAACTGAGCAGCTCACACTTGAAATATAACTAAAATAAATAAGCATGGCACAATTAACATAACAATCAATCAAATGATTATTAATAAATGAATAATTACTTGCTAATTAATTATTACTCAACAACTTCCCAGCTTAGGCCCATACAAACACAGTTTAGTTTAGTTCAGTTTATGGGATCATAAAGCGTATGGCTACCAGAAGTCATCCCAGCGCTAATGAAGCTAGGCGATAGGAACAAGATTATACAGAGATCAGTGCAGTTTTCTACGAAAGGAGAGTTCGGACTTATCATGGAGAAGCTCTAAGGGGAGGGAGTTCCAAATGTTAGCTGCTCTACAGGCAAAGGATCTGCCTCCCCATCTGGATTTCTTAGCACAGAAAGAGTTCATTAGAAAAGTTGGATAAGATCTAAGTGTTCTCCGAGAGGTGTAGGGTGTAATAATTCGTCTGAGAAAAACCAGGCCCTTATTTCGAAGGGCTCAGTGCACGAAACACATGGCTTTAAAGATGATGCGCTGTTCAATAGGAAGCCAGTGAAGAGAAGCCAAGGCTGGTTTGGCAGACAGATGTCAGGAAGGTGTCTATAAGTAGGCAAGAGGCAGCATTATGTAGTCTCTTTAGGACATAAGAGGGGGAGCTGAGGAACAAAACATTCCCATAGTCAAGACATGACAATATAAGGGCCTGGTTAAGGAGTCTTTTGGCAGAGAAAGGAAGAATTTTGAAAATGTTCCTGAGAATTTTTAGAAGGCAAAAGCAGGTAGCTGCAAGCTTTTTGGAATGACTTTCCATTGTGAGATGTGAGTCTAGCCAGAAGCCCAAACTCTTTATAGTTTCTTTCGGTGGGGGAAGTTCTTTAAACCAATGAGTAGCTGGAGGGAGAGAATTGAGTAAGGAAGGAGTCCCAACCATCATAACCTCTGTTTTTCCATCATTGAACTTGAGTTTGCTATCTGCCATCCATCTGGCAACATCTAGAAGACAAGAAGATAAAGTGGCTTGTTCTAAGTTAGCCTTAGTAGGAAAGGAGAAGACCAGCTGAGTATCATCAGTATAGGATACCAAGGATAATCCATAGGGTTCAATGATTTTTGCCAAAGGGGCCATATAGATGTTAAAAAGAGTGGAGCTTAAGGAGGAGCCCTGTGGCACCCCACAACTGAGGGGCAAAGAATTGGAGAAAAAAGACCGAACTAAGAAATGAAAGATCCTATCCTTCAAGAAGGAGGAAAGCCACTCAAAAGTGGCCCCTACAAATCCCATCTGAGATATTCTATGTAATAGTATCTTGTGATCCACAGTGTCAAATGCAGCACTCAAATCTAATAGAATGATTGCTGTGTATCGTCCTGAATCCAGGCGTTGACGGTCTCTTCTGTGACGGCCAAAATGGCAGTTTCATACTGTGTAAAGATCTAAAGCCCATCTGGGTATGGTGCAGAAGATTATATTCCTCGAGAAAGCCTGTAACTTGTTTATTGACATGTTTTGCAATGATTTTAGATTCTATTGGAAGAAGAGCAATTGGTCTATAATTACTCAATAAAGTCGGATCACGCCTAGGCTTTTTTAGTACAGGTTTAATAACAGCATGTTTCCAACTTTGTGGAAGCTGACGAGATGTAAGAGAATTATTAAGAACCTTGGTTAGGGCAGGCATTATGACGTCTGATCCTAAAACTAATATAGAAGGTGGAGCAGGATCAAGGGGAGAGTCTGATTTTATAGTACATAGATAGTTCGCTACTAGCTCCTCCATCAGGGGCTGAAAGACTGAAAAAGTGGATTGGAGAATGGAATATGTCTTGGGGTGCCAATTTGACTTCTTGTGAAAGGATATGAGGAAATGTTTGTTGGATATAGAGAAGTTTCTCCTGAAAAAAACTTGCCAGGTTGTTGCTATGCTCCAGAGGCTTGAATTGAAATGCATGGAGAGGGGTCTAGGGTCAGTTCTTTAAAAACTGAAAAGATCTCTTTAGGGGAATTAGAAGATTGTTCTATTCTAGAGGAATAGAATGTTCCCTGTGCAGCTTTGATTTCCACATTATAGGATCTAATCGCTCTTCTATATTCACGTTTGGAATCATCGTCATAGGTTTTCCTCCATTTCCTTTCTAGCTGTTTACATTCCTTTTTTAACTGCCATAGCTTGGGGGAGAGCCAAGAAGGCTTCTTGGTCCAGACAATTTTATTGACAGTCTTAGTATGGTGTCAAGGGAGTTAGATATCCATTTATTAAATATATCTACTGACGAGGCTCATTGGTAGAGAAGGAAGGGTGATAAAGTTCTAGAGTGTCTGTCCAGTCTTTACGACTTAACTTGGACCAGTAGCACCAAGTTGAGATGCAAGATAGTGGTTGTGTAGGTGCAGAATTTGCGGGTAGTGTGAGCGAAATTAAGAAATGATCAGACCATGCCAAAGGAAGCTGGGGCAGGGCTAATAGATTTAACAGGTTACTGAACACCAGATCAATAGTGTGGCCTTTAATGTGAGTGGGGCCACAAATCAGTTGTGCCTAAGGCTGCTATATCCATAAGCAGAGTTTTTGCCGAATTATTGTGTTCATCGTCTACATGAATATTAAAGTCACCCAAAATGGTGAAATTTGAATTCCTACAAGCAAAATCTGGTAAGGCCTGAAGGAACTTCCTATCAGGACCAGGGGGGCGATAAATCAGTATTCTGGAGAAGGTAAAGGTAGCATTAATTCCTAAAGACAAAAAATAGACTTTCACAATTGGGAATAGCCAGCGTTTGAGTGAAACAGTTGATAGAATTTTTATAAATAATTGCAATTCCCCCTTCCTAGGAATGGGGTCTATCTAATCGGTAGATTAGATAGTCTTGAGGTAGGGCCATGGCTATATCGGGGGAAGAGTCCTCGGATAGCCAGGCTTCAGTTAAGAATATAGCCTCAGGGGCAAGGTCAGTTAATAGTGAGTGAATATAAAGTTTTTGAGCAGGTAAGGGTGGCAATTGACTAACAGAAGTTTGCCAACCTATTCTAAATTATTCCTTTGCTGAGGTAGGGAATGGAGCTGAGAAGCCCAGTGACACATATTACAGGATATAATGGGAATGGCCAAAGAGTGCTTACAGGGATGTAGAGTATGATTCCTGAAGGCTAAAAGTTGAAAGGCTGAGTAAACTAGTCTCTTGGGAGTTACCTGCTTAGCATTCCTGGCCCCTGGTCTCGCAGGGCGCAGACGGGCTTGATTTAGGCGCGCCAGCAGTGCACCCCCTGCACGCATCTGCTGCGCGTCCGTCTCATGGAGCCTTTTATAATGGGCCGGAGCTGCAGCTAAAAGACTAGACCGCCTCCCAAGATGGCGGCGCTAGTCGGAGTGAAATGAGGAGTCAAAATGGCGGTGTTATTAAATAGAGGAAGCATAGAAAATGCCACTGAACATGGGTATAAGTTAACTAAAATGTTTAAAAGCAAGTTCAGCAATAATACCAATTCTGTTTTAAAAAAGGGTAGCACCATAAATAGCACCGTAGCAGCGAGGTAGAGTCTAATACCTCCAATCAAGCGGTCCACTGCACGTCTGCCTCATGGAGCCCTTTATAATGGGTCGGAGCTGTAGTTAAAATACTAGACCGCCTCCCAAGATGGCGGCGCTAGTCGGAATGAAATGAGTAGTAAAACTGGTGGTCTTATTAAATAGAGGAAGCCTAGAAAATGTCCCTGAACACTGGCATAAGTTAACTAAAATGTTTACAAACAAGTTCAGCAATAATACCAATTTTGTTTTGAAATAGGGTAGCACCATAAATTGCACCGTGGCTTCGAGGTACAGTCAATCAAGCAGTCCGCTGCGTGTCTGCCTCTTGGAGCCCTTTATAATGGGCCGGAGCTGCAGCTAAAAGACTAGACCACCTCCCAAGATGGAGGCGCTAGTCAGAACGAAATGAGGAGTAAAAATGGTGGTCTTATTTGATAGAGGAAGTCTAGAAAATGCCACGTAACACAATCATAAGTTAACTAAAATGTTTAAAAGCAAGTTCAGCAATACTACCAATTCTGTTTTGAAATAGGGTAGCACCATAAATTGCACTGTAGCAGTGAGGTAGAGTCAAATACCTTCAATCAAGCGTTCCGCCGCACGTCCGCCTCATGGAACCTATTAAAATGGTCCAGAGCTGAAACTAAAAGACTACACCGCCTACCCAGATTGTGGCGCAAAGTCGGAACAAAATGAGGAATAAATATGACGGTCTTTTTAAATTGAGGAAGCCTAGAAAATGCCACTGAACACGGGCATAAGTTAACCTAAATGTTTAAAAGCAAGTTCAGCAATAATACCAATTCTGTTTTAAAATAGGGTAGCACCATAAATTGTACTATAGCAGTGAGGTAGAGTCATATACCCTCAATCAAGCAGTCCGATTGAAGGAGCAGTCCATACCTCGTATATTATTTAAAAAATCAAATAATTACACAATTTACATCTTTAAAAAATCAATAGTCTTCAAAGGTTCTAGGGCTTTCACTGCTTGAAGTCTATTGCCACATGCAACAGAATGGAGGTCTTTCCCTCTTGAAGTCACCGTTTAACACTGTTCATTTTCATGTTTGCCTCTCCATCACCCCACACATGATTATGTACTGCTGCCCTTCACAAGTGTTTTTTTTTTTTTTTTTGCCAGGGAAAGGTAGCTTTATTGGGGGGCAGAATAAGGAAAGGTGGTGACCCAGAAAAGAACTCTTGATCAGCTTCTACAGCCGCTTTCTTCCTCTCCTTCTATTTTTTTAACAATGAGTAGGCATGACAATGCCAATTCATTTCCATTGCTGCACGCAGTTTAAATTTGTTTTTGAGTTCTCAAGTCACTCAAGTCTATTATCTATTGGGGTGGGCCAAGCAGCCAACGCAAGATGGCGTGCTTAACCTGAGCTCTGGCCAATGACAGCACCACTGGTTATAATCCTGTTAAAATCGGGGTTTTGATTGACCCTGCAAAGATTTTGGCCAGCAGAGACACCAGTGTGTCAGATGCGGATAGCATCTTGCTGATCCAAAGGTGAGGAGGAGCTTCCAGCAGAGAAAGCAGAGGTGCTGCAAGCCACCATTGAAGTAGGCTGCCTGCTGTGATTTGAAGGTGGCAGCCTCAAATCCTGAGGTCACGCTGGTGAAGATGACCCAGCGGGCACGATTAGGGTCTGTTGTGGGACAGAACCCTGGGGAAGTGGTGGCCGCAGGCGATCCACCTGGCAGTAGCACTGGCCAGAGAAGAAAGAAAACCAAGGACCAGGAGAGTAGCCTGGTGAAGAAAGGTGAAACTATAGGAGGCCTGACCACCAGCGGGACAGCGCTTGAGTGAGAAGGTGCCCGAAGGCTGCCTTGGTTCCTCATGTGATCCAGAGATGAATCAATGCTGCTGGGCAAGCAGGAGTGTGGGGTAGTGACTTGAACACTGAGCTGAGTACACATGAATGAAAGGAACTGTCCACAGGACAAAACAACTCTCCAGGGCCTAGCAGGTGAATATTCCTGTGACTATGGACCCCTGTCCGCTATCCCTAAGAGAAGGGGTTGCCAGGGGAGCAAAGTGGAAAGTGAGATACTGCATGAAGATACTAATCACCACAGGCCAAGATAAGCAGCACAAGCAGGGCCACCAGGAAGACACAGAGGGCAGGTCCAGAAGAAACAACATTTACTTGGTAAGCCTACCAGAAAAGTTGGAGGGACAAGCTATTGAACAATTCTTAGAAACCTTTGTGCGGCAGACAATAAAATCTGTCTGCCCACTTTGCAATGGAACACGTGCACTGTATCTCCGGGACAATGGCACATCCAGGAACGAGATCGAGACACCCTGATTGCCAGGATCCTGAACTTTAAGAACAGGGAGGAGATCCTGGAGGCAACCAGGCAAAATAGTGCATTACATTTTGAGAGCTACACTAATATTGTGTTTTCCAGATTACATTCAGGAAGTCCAGATGTGTTGCAGATCATTTCACAAAGTTGAAAAGGACTGGGGAAAGGAATGTCTAGTTTATAATGCTTTTTCCAGCAAAATTAAAGATTCTCTCAGAGGGCATCTCCTGGGTTTCTGCAACACCTGAAGAGGCATGGGAATGATTGGAGTGCTAGCACGTACCAGAGTAGAAGAGGCATAAAAGTATTGTTCTAACAACCCACGGAAAAGGAGCCAGCCACTATTGACAGAAACAATAACTTTGACTACAGAAGAACCTCAACATGTACTGCTGAAACAGATAACATCCTACTGGACATAAACTGTGATAACTCTGGTGTTAATAAGCAGCCATATGCCAAGATAGGACATCAGTCAGTTTGTGCTAGAGGTGGAGAAAGAAGACGCTGAGGCAAGAGCTTCGTCACTACCCCGGACCCCAGACAAGTCAGTGAGGACTATAGTTTGAATTATTATTTCTCTTAGTTTGATTTAAGATTTGACGTATGTTTTGAGGGACAACGGAGGCCTTGAGCATTGGGATGACAGGTAGTAGTAAGCCCACAGAATGTAGCAGTAGAGTGTGGGGTACGTTGTTGTTAGGCTGGGAAAGGTGGGAATGATAGTTGGAAGCAGGCTTTTGGTTCACAAACAAAGACACAAAATGGTGGACTACACAGGCCTTCAGGTAGATGGATGTACATACAGTAGTGCAGTCAATGTAAAGAACACACAAGCTAGACCTTGGTTGCAAAGTAAAATGAGGTTTTTGGCACAACATGACCTAGACCTAATACTGTTACAGGAGACACATTTGTAATAGATGAAAGTTTTTGCGGCAGGATGATACAAAGTGCTCGCACGCTCGGGTTTTACCTCATTTTTTCGTTGAGTGGGGATTCTTATATGTAGGTCACCACATTTGACAGTTTCACAAATGCAAGTGGACCCGGAGGGTTACTATGAGGCGGTTTACGAGGAAATGAAATGCAGAAAAGATTTTGGTGGGCTCCCTGTATTTCCCCCCTTGACTCCAGACACCAATGCTAGAGAGAGTGGAGAAATTGATCACACAGACACTGGAGGGCCCCCCGATATTTGGAGGTGACCTTATCCTCATTATGCATTTGAGAACGAACAGGTTCTCACCCCTGGTGCATACAGGGAATGAGGACAAAAGGCTCTTTAACTTCCTAACTGCCCTGGGTCTCACGGACCTCTGCAGATATGCACACCTGAACAAAAAGCAATATTCTTACATCTTAGGGGGAATGTGCTCAGGCTCTCAACTAGATGATATTCTGGTGCCGACACAGAAAGCAAGGTACAGGGAGATGGATTTCCTACTGAGATGTATTTCTGATCATGCCCCTCTGTTTACTAAACTGACAACCAAGACATTTACAGATAGGGCTGACTGGAAACTCAACCTTTTGACATTCAAAAATTAAGAGACATGAATAGACCTGTTTGTTTTTCAAAAATAAACTACCAAATCAGGAGTTTGTTTCTGAAAAACAAAACAAAACTAATGGGTTTCTCAAAGGGTGACAAAGTCATTATGTTTTTTTCTGTCCCCAACAGCCAGGTTTACTATGAATAAGGTAAATGGCATAAAGGCCTTCCTTCAATGGCCATACTCTGTTGGCCATCAGAGGAAGTATTCTGTCAAGAAGCCACAAAGAAAGGAATAGAACGATAATTAATTGAACTGAATGTTAATAGAATATGAGCACATTTTACCACTAAATCAGAGAAAGACATTCAAGACACAGAAGAAAAGAAACTCACAGAGATTTTTATTTAGTGACTTTATTACAAACATTGTAAGAAATAAGACATTAAAGAAACAGAGACCTTGTGTTACTTCCATTCTTGTAACCTACTCAATTAGCAGTTCTACTTTGATGGTCATTTTCCAGACAAGGGATGGGGAACCACTATTCACAGATTTCAGAACTGATTTGGGGAGTTTCTCTTTCAAATATAATTTTCTGGCTCTCGCTCTGACACAGACTTTGTGCTAAGTGATGGCTCTCACAGCAGTAGTGATAGTGCTGGCTCCAAGCACAGTATCCAAAACAAGGACATAATGAAGCATTTCTGCACCTGGTTCTGATCAGTGTTTCTGAGTTGTCATCAGGCACAGACAAAGGGCAGCCTTGCTTAGAAACGTTCACACCTTTAACATAAGAAACCTATGAACTACCCCTTCTATGATCTACCCTATGTCGTCAATCAGTAAGAGCCTTATCCCCTTCTCCCTTACTTCAGTTCTGTGTCTCCATCCTCTGTTCACAGGGATGCAGTCAATACACTCCCACTGTGTAGACTTCATCATACAAGGAGTCTTCCTACCACGCACTTAGCAGGAGATTATTAAGGACTTGCGTTTTCCTTGCATCAAGCATTGGGACGCAAGGCAACACAAGCACTAAATGAGATTAAATAAGCCATGCAAAGCCACTTTCTGTGGCTCTGCGTGACTTAGTAAATCCACAATAATGGTAGGCAGGGCTAATCACTGCCTTGCATTATCCTGTGTTGAAAAGGCATTCTCTTATGGAGCATGGATGTTCTCATGCATCCACCCATGAATATTGATGCAGTCCAGATGAACTAAGATGAGTAAACTTGGGACTGCGTCAAAATGGTACATCCTCCCAAGTGAGGCGTAACAAGGATAAATATTTGTATTGTTCCTCTCTACTTCTTTCTATGCATGGTGCATTCTACAGCACACACAGAAAGAGAGAAATGCCTTAAAGTATTGTTTTTGTGCAGGAAGATGTCCCTTCCTGCTCACAAACAATCCAAATCGCAATGCAGGCACCCTTGCACCATGGCACACGGGTGCCTATGTTGGCACTAGCCATCACATAGCGCATCAGTGCAGGGAGAGAGCATAAATATGTCACATCTTAGTAGATATGGAGCAATTCTACTCACTCCCTGTCTTGAAACGCAGTGCAGTATATTTTCTTGCTTTCTTGTGCGACAATCTGCCACTTGCTGCATACCAACCACACACACACACACACACACACACATGGAATGTCAGTGCGAAGATCTGGGGGCACATAGAATTCCCCTTTGGGTCATTTGAGAGGATCTATCTTAAGCCTCCATCACCCCCTCTTCTGCTCATCAGTGCCGTTTTATGATAATGAGCTTCCCTTTGCTGACTGCCATATCCCTTTGACCCCTTTGTTAGCTATGAAACATTTTTCCTTACTTCAGCCATCTGAGGTCCTCAAACCCTTTCTGCTATCCTTCACAAATCACACTCATTTTCACCCATCCTCCTTTAAACTCCTCTGCCACATTTCAGTCCATATGTTCTCAGATATGCCCTCAAACTACTGTGCCAGCATAAGACTGCAACTTCTACACTTTGATGTCAGTGTGTAACTTTCACATCTTTTTATTTATGTTGCATTCTCAGATTTTTCAGCAAATATTTACCAGTTCTGAACATGGCTTAAAGAAGTGGGAGGTTTTATGAGTTGGCTGTATAAGAAGCATAAATAAGAATAACTTACAAAAGGGATATACTTATATATGTGGCCTAAACTTACATTAGTGTTCTTCTGCTCCTGGGCTTCTTCCTTCACTTTAACTTCTTTCTGTGCCTTTAAGCATTGGTCTTACTACTAGTCCTCTTCTAAGTCCACCTTTTCTGGGTTGTTTTGGTTCACCTGATCCTCACCCTGGCCCTGGTCTAAGTAGTTCTGGTCAGTTTGGTACTGGTATCCTGAATCTGGGGGTCCTGGTTGTAGTCCTTTTTGACCCTGGTCTTTCTGCACCTGCTCCTGGCTCATCTTTATATTAGGCCTTCCTGGGACTCTTGATCCTGGTATTAGTGTTCCTCATTTAGATCCTGTTGGCCTGCTGGGCCCTTACACACCTAGCCCAGTTGCCCTTGTTCTCCTAGGGCTGGCTCTCCTAGTCTTCCTGGTTTGGGTCATCCTGATTCTTCTTGCCCTGGTCTTTGTGGCACATGTGGTACTGCCTTCACCGGTCCCGGTCCTCCTTCTAAGGTCCTCTTGGGCTGGACCTGGTCATTTTGATCATTTTGGTCCTTATTCCAATTGTTCCTCATGGCTCTTGTTCTCCTAGTTCTCCTGTGCTTCGCTAGCCTGGTCCTAATACCCCAGTTGCTAGTCCCCCTGCTCCACTTAGAACTTCAGGTCCTGCTTATTGTGATCCTTTTAGTTCACATAATCCTCGGCATCTGGCCCATGGTCTTAAAGGCTCTAGTCCACCTACTCCTGACCTGGCTAGTTCTCCAGGTCCACGCCAACATGTCGTGATCCTCATGGCCCTGGTCCTCCTGCTTGTTGTTTTCTTGAACTAACTTGTAGGCTTAATGCTGATTGTCCTTCTTCAGGTCATATTCTAGCCATTCTTAGAAACCCAGCTTGTTCATCATGGCTCCCATAATCCAGGCCTTCCTTGTCCTGGTCCTCCATTTTCTTCTCATCCTGGTCCTGCTTGACCTGGCATGCCAGGTCCTGATACTCTAGCCTCTATTATTTGATCTTCCTTTCCTCCTTGGCTGTGGTTTCACTGGTCCTCATTGCCTTGTTCCTCTTAGCTCTTGTCCTGCTGGCTCTCGTTTCCTGTCCATCTCCTCTCTATTCTTCATATGCTCCTGTTCTTCTTATTTTCCTCACTCTCAGTCTGGTTTGCCTGGCAGTGGTGCTCCTATTCATGGTCCTCCAAGTCTGTGTTTGCTTCCTTGTGTTGTGCCCACTAAACTTGATTATTTTGCTTACGGTTCTCTTTGTTTGGGTCTTTGTATGCATAATCTTCTTGGTTCTGGTCCTTCTGTCTGACAATCTTGGTCTGTTCAAGTGACTTCTCCTAGCCTTCCTGATCCTCTCGACTCTGGCCCTTATGATCCTTCTCACTCTGCTCATCTGATTCCCAAAACACCAGTTGCTGAGCCTGCTGGTCCACCTGGCCTCCTGTGTCCTGACCCTCTTAGGCCTTGCCTTCTTAGCTCCTGTCCTCCTGTCATCCTTGTCCTCCTGGCCCTGTGCCTTGTCCTCACGGTGCTTCTGGCACTGCAACCGTTGGTCTGGGCCCTCTTTGCCCTGGTTCTCTTTGTTTGGGTCCTTCAGAGCCTTGTAATTTTGGTCCTGGTTCTCCTGAACATTGAGGTCCAGTCTCCTTATTCTTCCTGGTTCTGGTTGTTCTGGTCCTCTTGATCTTCCTCACCCTAGTCCTTCTACCCCGCAGGTCCTGGTCTTTCTGCACCACTTGTTACTCTGACCCTGGTCCCATTGTCATGGTCCCCCGGCACTCCTAGGCCTGTTGCGTGTTCATTGTCCTATTGGTGCTGATATTTCAAATCATCTTTGCTCTGGTCCTGTTCCTCCTGTCTCTGGTCCTTGTGGTGTTCTTGATATTGCTTCCCTCGTCTTCCTTGCTTATTCTGGCCTACTTTCCTATTGTCCTTGATCTTATCTTCCTGGATCAGGTCCTGATCCTATCGCCCCTGGCCTTGCTGCTGCTTGTCTTCATGCTGCTACACAAACTCATCATGGTCCTCCATTATCTGGTATTCCTGGGGCTGGCTATCCTATTGAGCATCTTCCTGGTTTGTGACCTGGACCTCCAGGCTGTGTTCATCATGATCCTAAAGTCCCTGGTCCTGATCCTCCTTTTTCTCTTCACCCTGGTCCCCCTGGTCCTGATACTTAGGGTCCTGATCCTCTTTACCCTGATCACCCTGGTCTCCTTAGTTTCCTTATCCTCTTAGAATGTTTCGTTCTGACTCTGGCTACCTGTGTCCCTGGTCTCAGATACCTGGCACTCCTGGCCAAGGTCATGCTATTCTTGTTTTCATAATCCTTGTCCTTCCTGAGATTCTGTGCCTATTATCCCTGATCCTCATGGTCCTGTTCCTTATGGTTTGGGCTCTCCTGGATCTAAATCTCCTTGACCTGACCCACCCGCCATCTTAATCTTGGTCTCCTTAGTCCTGTTTGTCCTGGTCCTTCTTGTCCTTTTGTACTTTGTATCATAAGTATTGCCTTTTGGCCATCATGGCCCTTCCTGGTTCCCCCACTCTTGGCCCATCTAGCCCTGTTCCTTTTTGATCCTCTTGGTCCTCACCGTGTCCTGGTTCTCCTCACTGTCAACCTCCTAGTCCTAATACTGCAGATCCTGGACCACCTTGCTTCTTGTGTCCTGGTACTCCTAGCCTTTGTCCTTCTGGTTTGGGTGGTCCTTATTTTCCTAGATCTCTTCTGTTCCTCGTCCATGTAGTCTTACTGGTTCTATGTCAGAAAAACACATGTCTTGACCATTCACACCGTTACTCTGCAGTCTTCACAACAAATGAGTCTTTAACACTCTTCCCTTTCCCTCGCATATCTTTACAACGAGATGCCTTAGTGAAAGCACCAGAGTTTGGAGAGGTGTACCTTACTATTTCAAGCCCAGTGTGCACAACAGTAGGGAAAGAGTGGGACTTTACAGTCCAATGCCACTTTCCCTAAGGCATATGTTTGTAACGACATGCATGGTAAAGGAATGCTTGGTAAAGACACATTTGGTGTAATGGCCGTGATGTAAAAGCAGCTTGTGGTTCAGCCATCAGTAGTTCCTACTGGTACTGCAGCCCATGATCCAGGTCATCTTTCTCCATGTTCTCCTTGTTTGTGTCCTCCTGTGTCTAGTTATTTTGGTTCTGATCTTCCTGCCCACCAATGTCCATTCCACTTGGACTTCCAGATGCTGGGTGGCATTCGTACCTCAGATCCTCCTCACCCTGGTCCTGCTACTTGTAATGATTGCTCTGCTTCCCTTGGTAATCAGAACTTTGGTCACCTAGGTACTGATCTTCATGACACTCTTAGCCCTGTTTTCTGTGGTCCTGGCCATGATTATTTTATTTCTCCTAGACCTCTTGCTGGGGTGTTCTGGGTGACCTTGGTACTGTCCCCCTCAGTTTTCCTAATCCATGTCCTGCTATCCTAGTATCCTGGACATACTAGCCACTACCCTCCAGGTCCTGATTTTCTTAGTCCTCTTCAATCTGATCCTAATTCTCCTGGCCCTCATCCTCCTGCTCCTTGTCTGCATTATTCTGTAATAAAATTTCCTGTCAGAGATCATCCTAGCCTTTCTTAGTACTGACCTTCCTTGACCTCTGGTTCGTGCTAGTCTAACAACATCCTGGTCTTTTACTTCCTGGTCCTGGTTTGAGTGGTCGTTATTGCCATGCACTCCTTTCTCTACTTGTTTGGATCTTGGGTCTCCTGTTTCACTTGCTCCCAGTTCTGGACATTTTCATCCTCACCTAATTCTCATCTAGCAGTCCTCCTAGTCTGACTTCCTTAGTTTACCTAGTCCTCTGTTTGCTTATTCCCGCTCCTTCTGATCCTGGTCACCTTGGCCCATGTAGTCCTCATCTTCCTTATCTTAATTCTGGTACTCTTTGTCTGGCCCTCATGTAACAGGTCGCCTGATGCTAGTTCCATTGGCCTTGATTTCGGGAGCCCTCCTAAGCACTGGCCCTACTCCTACTAGTCCTCCTGGCATTCTAGTTTGCCTATTCTTCCTTGTTCTTCTCCATCTAACCATGGTCCCCTCTATAATGGTCCTCTTAGTAATGGTCCTATTGAGTTTCGTCCAACTCATCCCTCTGGCACTGGATCGCCTAGTTACTATGCTGTGGCTCACCCTGATTCATGTAGTTCTTGTCACCCTGTTTTAGGACCCCCCTGAGTCAGATGCTTCTGAACTTTCTGATCCTGGTCCCACTCAACCTAGACTTTTGATCCCTTATAACCCTCTGGTCATTCTCATCTGGGTCTCCTGGTCCTGCTAGCCCTAGTCCTTTTTAGGTGTGGTCTTCCCAGTCCTGGTCCCTTTGGCCCATATTTATACTTTTTGACGCTAAACTGCGCTAACGCAGTTTAGCGTCAAAAAATTTTGCGCCGTCTAACGCCATTCTGAAGCGCCATGCGGGCGCCGTATTTATGGAATGGCGTTAGACGGCGCAATCAGACCGGCGCTGCCTGGTGTGCGTGGAAAAAAACCACGTAGACCAGGCAGCTCCGGCGTTGGGAAAAAATGACGTTAGGGCATCTTAAAATAGCGCAAGTCAGGTTGACGCTAAAAAATCGTCGTAACCCGACTTGCGCCATTTTTTTTCGACGCCCATCCCCCATCAACATGACTCCTATCATTGTAAAGATAGGAGTCATGCCCCCTTGCCCAATGGCCATGCCCAGGGGACTTATGTCCCCTGGGCATGGTCATTGGGCATAGTGGCATGTAGGGGGGCACAAATCAGGCCCCCCTATGCCACAAAAAAAAAAAAAAAAAATACTTACCTGAACTTACCTTAATGTCCATGGGATGGGTCCCTCCGTCCTTGGGTGTCCTCCTGGGGTGGGCAAGGGTGGCAGGGGGGGTCCCTGGGGGCAGGGGAGGGCACTCCGGGCTCATTTTGAGCCCACTTGTCCCTTAACGCCATGCCTGACCCAGGCGTTAAAAAGCGGCGCAAATGCGCCGTTTTTGGCCACGCCCACTCCCGGGCGTCATTTTTGCCCGGGAGTATAAATACCACGTAAAGGCCTGGGAGTCATTTTTTAAGACGGGAACGCCTCCCTTGCATATCATTAACGCAAGGAAGGGGTTCACGCTAAAAAATGACGCACACTCCGGGCACTTTGGCGCCCGAAGCGTCTAACGCCATAGTATAAATATGGCGTTAGTTGGCGTTAGTTTAGCGTCGAATTTGCGTCGAAAAAAACGACGCAAATTCGGCACAACCAGAGTATAAATACGGCCCTTTGTTTCTGGCTCCATAGTCTTCCTTGATCTATCGTCTGTGATCTTGTCCCTCCTGTCTCTGGTCCTTCTCTCCACTGGTCTCCTTCTACTGTCCTCCTTGGTCTGTCTACTACGGTCTGCTACTCCTGGTTGTCCATGTCCCTCTGGTCCTGGTCGGTTTGCTCAGGCCCTCAAACACCTCGTTGTCATTATGGTCAGTGGCTTTCTGTTCCTTCTACCTCTGATCTTTCTGTTCCTTTGGGCCACTGGGTCAAGATCCCATTGTTCCACATCCTCCTGGCCCTCCTGATCGTCTTATCCTGGTACCCCAGTGCTGTTTTTTATTCTCCAGTTCCTCATTGTCTATTGGTTTGTGGTCCCCTCTGGCATTGGTAAGCCTGGTTCTCATAGATTAGGTCATAGATTAGGTCTCCCTGGACTGGTTCATCTTGTCCTGGTGGATCTAACCAACATAGCCTTCCTAGTGGTCGACCTCTTGGCTCTTATTCTCCTAGTTTTCAACCTCCTTCCTTCCTTCCACATAGAGTTTCCATTTTAGATTGCACATTTTAGATTGTATATTTTACACTTACATGACAATGTGCTGAGATGTCACTGTATGAGCAGATTACTCATAGAAAACACTGCCACAATGTAATCTGTACACTCTGTGCAAGGCTGGGTATATAGAACACAATGCCATGGTATCATGAGTTTCCGTTTGAGATAGCTCCCAAGTTTCAGACATATTAGCATACCACCAGCTCTGAGCCTCTGACACAGTGTAATATGAACATTAATTTCATAATTTAAACTGCCTCTATGTTACATTTGGCAGAGGAGCACTTCTGCGGGGATTATCATGGAGCGTGGTGCACTGTGACCTAGACTCAACCCTGCTAACTCTGACTTCCCCCTTCAAAGGACAACAGCCTGCACTACATCAGACCGGCTTCTGGGCACATCACACCAGATATGTGGGGATAGGCTATCCCAACAGATCTGGCAGATGGCCCTCCCACTATGGTCTTGATAGTGTAGATAGTTATAGATGGGAGTATGACAATGTATTAACATGACCATGGTTATTTGTATATCTTCTTTACCATTCTTATAATGTTGGTTACCATACTTTGTTTCATCTGAAATGCAGCTCTTGTTTTCTATACAAGAATATGGTTGGTTTAATAAATGTTTGAAATCCATTTTTGTATCATTCTTGTGCCTCACCTTGGCCATGCAGAGTAATCATGAAAGGGTAGATCCATTTCCACGACCTCTTTGGGAGACAAGGCGGTCATATTCAAGGTAGCTGATACTGTCTGGTACCTTGGGAAGGCTAGGGGTTCAGATGGGCCACAGTGAGCTAGCTAGGAATCATGACAGCATGTACTAATGGTATATGTGGAATGAGTCTCTATATTCTGAAGTACATACTGACCAAGTGCACAGTCCTACTTGATTTGTGAGGACCGTATAACATAGCGCCACCAATGTTCTAAGCCAGGTACTTATTTAATGGGTCTCCTGAGTAGTACTTGCATGTGCCAAGGTCCCCTTTTCACCTCTAAACAGAGACATCTGTGACGTTAGGTATTAATACTCCTCAGCTTAATAGTAAACTCCTATTTTAGTCTCAAGGCTGTTCAAGCTTGGACCTTTAAAAGGATCACCCCACTATAGTATTTCCTCTCTGAATCCTATTCTTTACAATAGAAAATGCAATTAACATCCCTTTTAATTGTAGCCATGTTCTTACAGCACATTTAGTGGTACCCGGACTCCCTCTTATAGGGGAGATGTTACCTTGGTGGTAGAGACCAAAAAGCATATAAATGCAAAGTTTTTTATTCATCGGTCAATCTTCTTACAGGAGATGGAAATACACACATGTTTCACACATACAATGTGATCTGACCTGATACTGGCCTTGTCAATAATTAGAAATGTCATTAACGTTTCAGGAACATCTAAATTGGTTTCTAGGCACCCTTCTGCATGCACTGCAAAATGCAACACTGGGTCATTTCTGCAATGATGGAGCAACCTGGCCTGTTATAGCAGGCTACACACCATATCCAAATTTGGCACCAATAAATGCTGGTGAACGCTATACCCTGTACGCAGGTCTGATTAGACTACTTAGACGTTTATCGCAATTTGTTATGCATACAATAAAAACTGCCCCAGCAAGCGGTGTTCAAGCTGTGCCTGAAATTAGTCCAGTCATTATTATTGCAATCATTGGTAAGGTTCCCACCAGATGGGAGGAAATTCTGTTCTGGACTGCACAAAAAATAAACCAGCTTGAAGCAGTGTTTCTCCATACGGAACCCCATGACAGACATAGAATTCTCACAATGTGTCTACCACTTGGTATGGTTCCCCTTATAGAAGATTGTGCCACCTAGAGCACCATCTTTGCTATCAAATCAAATCAAATCATTAACATTTATAAAGCGCACTACTCACCCGTGCGGGTCTCAAGGCGCTATGGGGAAGGGGGGGTTACTGCTGCTCGAAAAGCCAGGTTTTGAGGAGTCATATATTATATATATGTTATACATCATATATATTATTATCCCTGGTACACAATCTATTGCTGTTTTGCCTGAAGTGCTAAAACAGATTCAAAATGAATATGGGCTGTCCATGCCCTGGATTTGGGAATGAAATTAATCAGAAATTTTGCAGCTGTATCCTCAATTATTTAATTATTATTAAAGGGGAGGCAGCAGGGTTGCCATTCCTCCAATGCCTTTCACAGAGTCCTGTTGGTGACCAAGATCTCGAACTACCAAAATTTATTGCTGACACCGATACAGCCATAGGTCGAGATAATTTGAAAGCCAGGCCTATAAGTTGCAACTTAAAAACAAATCTGGTAAATTAATACCAATGAGGAGCCTGAGTCTTCTAAAAAATGCTGGCTCAAAATTAATAAAACAGCAAAACAGACAACACAGGTGGCTCTCCGCAATTGGAGTTGTCTGAAAAACGTTCATGTGATGAACTTAAACAGCCTGGTAAGTGTCAGTATACTGATACTCGCCCTCTCATTCCTTTCAGGACTCACCTAACAAAAACTCAGGGAGAGGGGGTCGACGTGAACTCAGGCACAAAGAGTAGATGAAACTGAAAACAGACTCACAACGCTCCTCTGAAATCACCATAAAAAAGGTAGAGAAACTTCCACAACAAAAAAACAGTTAAAAAAAGAAAGTATTTCTATTAAATATGTCACACAATCTGAGAACACTGCTTCAGAACAAGACATAGACATTGACACTGCTAGAAAGCGCAGCAGAAGTCACAAAAGTTCACTGAAATCTTCAACAGGTTCTGGTTTCAAGAGCAACTATTGAATTTGTTCAGGTTGCAACACCAGATCAGCACCTGATAGCTCCTAATAGATTTTATGAATTGGACATTCAAATTGAGAGTGACTTACAACGCACTATTAAAGTAATTTTCTGGGAACATTTTACATACACTTATAATATTCTCCTGGCGGAGGTAGATTGTTTACCTGAGGTTGTTAGATAAGTCCCACAAGAAGATACTTCTTGTGGAATATTACCTCCCTTCTCTGTTCTTATTCCTGAATTATTTAAAGAAGTATATGCCAAAGAATGGGTTCTTGCACAATCCCTGGCATCATATCGCAACCATGCAGGATGGAATAGGGGTTCCCCCTTCTATATAATACCTGTACGCTCTAGCCCAAAAATGCAGCCACAATACCCAATGAAACACAAAGTCAAAGCCGCTATGAGAAAACCTCTCTTACAACTAGAGTACTAAGGCGTAATTGAGTCCTGTGTATCTCTAAAGAAAAATCATCGACATTGCACTTTTCCAATTTTTTTCCTGTCAAAATTTTGCACCTGAAAGCAGAGGTTTGATGGAGTTCTTTGGCATAAGGTCAGAGAGATGATTCTGCTGACTTCCTCAAGGGTATAGGAATAGTCCAGGACTGTTCTCTGACCGAGTAATGCCAATTTTACAAGAAAATGACATATATCTCCTGGATGATGACTTGAACTGACACTTAGCCAGAGTAGACCACATAAATTTGGGACTCGCTGAAAAGGGCTACAAATTTAATTTAAAATATTTTTAAAATGTCCTCCTCAGAGTCCTATTTTTGGGAAGTAAGCTGTCCAAAGAAGATGAAATAATTGTGCCAATTTTCTTAGAGAAATGTGTGTTATTTCAACCACCAAACACCACAAACAAATTACAATCACTCTTACACTTTCTGAATTTTGCTAGAACCAGATTATGCACAATGGGTTAAAATGTTGTATGATTTAATTTGTCCAGATTTCTCCAGTACACATTGGACAACAGAGCATACACAGATTCTCAGAACACTGCAAACTGACATGCTTGCATCAATACATATACATATTTGTGTCAACAAAACAAATTTAGCGATCTGCATAATTGTGGGATCTACTGGTTACACATACATCACCTTCAATGAGGGTAACACTGGGACAATTGTATATACATCACATTTCTATTCTAATGCTGAAGTGAGTTTTGCATCAACAGAAAAAATACTAACTGTTATAAAGGGAAGACCTTTGACTGAGGGAAAGCGCATAAATGTTATAATCCCCATTCCAGCCTTAAAGGCTGTGACCAAGGCAAGCATTCCTAATGCTAAAGCCTTCCATCCAAGATGGATACAATAGGCCAATTCCTTAACAGCTAGAGATGTAATCTGTTTCTTTGACTCTACATTACAAACTTAAGAGTTCCTCCAGTATGAACAAGAATACACTATGCCCAGAGACATTTTGCCTCTTGGTCAGTATGATTTTATAATTTATGATTCAGCTCAGGCTGTGATTGGCACCACAAAACAATACTCAGCTGCTTATACAGCAGTATGCAGTGTCATGAAAAACTGTGCTTTCCAGCGAATAAAAACATTAATGTGGACTGTCCCACTCAGCTTGCTGAATTGAAAGCCTTGGTGTTGGCTCTGGAAAATATGGATATTGAATACCCCACATTGTGATTTATATTACTATGTCCAGCCTTACAATGAAAATCTATATTATTGGCACCTGATTAGGTTCAGGGGTTTTAAAGGAAACACTATCAAACATAAAGTACTTTGGAGAAAAGTGGTAGATCTTAAGGATTGCTTACCACTGGGTCATGTAAATCATCCATTGAGTCATCAACATATTGGAATACACGTTGCTAGAAATTCATTGTGCCAAATCAGTGGTTCCGTCTAGTACTGTAGTTGTGATTACTCATTCTCATATGAGGGTGGATAATGACATCATGGCTGCTGTCACTGTCTCATGCAGTGGGACTCAGATATCTAAACTTTTATCCAGCAAATGTTCCATGTACTCCACAATTACTTTCAGTCAGGAACAGCATCCAAGCCTGACACCCAGATTTTTTTGGGCGTCTTTTAGTAAGACAGCACTGTCAAGTACAGAAATGAGGGCCCAGTAGAGGCAGGACCTTGCCCACTTAAAACACTGCTTAACATGTCAAAAATCAAAACAATCAATCCCAAAATTCATTGTGCTAGTGACTAAAATGTCAAAGTGGCTAAAGGGGCCATGCATGACATGGGACCAATACATTTCAATATCCTAAACCTACTCTGCTGGGTGAATAGTATGAAAAAGTGTGTTTATTCTCAGGCAGAATAGTGAATTGTTCCTCTGAATTACTCAGATGCATTACTTTTCTGTCTCCTGCTTTAACTTCCCCATTCCACAGAAGCCCCATTACAGTGTCTCACTTATTTTTCCTCCCTCCTTCAAGTGCCCCAAAGTTCTATGCCCCGAGACAGCACTAACATACATGTCCATCTGTCTGGATCCCAGATACCACCTCTCTGCATTCCGTTTGCTGCTGCATGTTGACTACTGCTGTGTTGCCAGATTTGAAATACTAAGCAACCATTACCTTCTCAAATAGATGCCTAAATCTAGCACAAAGTATTCCATCTGAAATCCAAAAAGAGCACTGCCCTAAAAATAATTCATAATGAGCATCTTGAACATTACAAAAATCAATACATTCTCATGCGTGAATAAAACGTTTATGCAAAATGCTTTGAAACCATACTTAGTATTCTTTGCTGACAGCTAAATACTATTTGACTGAAGTGAAAAATATATAGGTGCCATATCCTGAAGTTTCTGTTTAATATCTATGGGGGTCATTCTGACCCTGACGGTAAAAGGCTCTTACCGCCGGTCAGAAGACCGCCATCATACCGCCGCGGCCGCGGTAAACCGCCACGGTCATTCTGACCCACAACTGCCAAACCGCCAAAAACCCGACATCCACTGAAGCCCGCCTCATTAGCGGTCAGCGATAAACTGGAGATGACCAAACCTCCACCGTCACGCCAACACAAACACGCCCATGCCATTACGACCCACCAATCCACGCGGCGGTCTTTCAGCCGCGGTATTCCATTGGCGGTACACACCGCCGCGCTCAAAATACACACACCTTTACAAAACACAGCCACATTGGACAATTCGAAATACACACACCTGATACACATACACACACCACACCCACACACCCATCACCATATAAAACACACACCCACATCACCCACAGACCCCCACAAATCGAAATTCAGAGACAAGGCGCAATACACAGAGAGAGAGCACAGGGAACGCAAAGCACAACACACACAGGAACCCAACATCATCACCCACACCACATCTACGCACAAAACACCCCACACCACCACACTCATCACCACAAACACCACCCCACACCTCATCCACACCACCCCATGGCACCCCAAAGACACCCCAGGTTCTCGGACCAAGAACTCAGGGTCATGGTGGAGGAAATAATCAGGGTAGAGCCCCAGCTCTTCGGCACACAGGTGCAGCACACCACAATAGCCAGGAAGGCGGAGCTATGGCAAAGGATCGTCGACAGGGTCAACGCTGTGGGACAGCATCCCAGAAATCGGGAAGACATCCGAAAGCGCTGGAACGACCTACAGGGGAAGGTGCGGTCGATGGTGTCAAGATACAACATCGCTGTGCAGAAGACTGGCGGCGGACCCCCACCCACTCCACCCGAATTCACAGCATGGGAGCAAGAGGTCTTGAACATCCTGCATCCTGAGGGCCTCGCTGGAGTAGGCGGAGGAATGGACTCTGGTAAGTCTAATCTCAACTACTTCACCCCCCCAACCACCAGCATGCCAACCCACACCCCCACCCTCACCCCTAACCCCCCAGCACACATACTCCCTGTTAATGTCTCACCAGCACAACCCACCCAACACAACCCCAACCCCTGAATGCCAACACAAACCATGGACACCCATCACCTAGGCATGACCACTGCACATACCCATCCCCCCCCACAAATCACCCTCACAACTCCTCCCACATGGGACTGCCAGCACTAGGGGACAAGGGCACCCACAAATCGCACGCCATGGCACACACAAAATCAATAACCATACTATTTTACCCCTGCAGGGCCCGAACGCCAACACACCGGCCAGGAGGGTCCAGATTTGTCCATCCCACCCCCAGAACAGGCCCCCAGTGATGACAGCAGCTCTGTCGACCTAGAACCTGATGACCAGCCCGGACCATCGGGGACCTCTGGACAGTCGGTTACCCTCAGTCAGCCCCAGGCCACAGCAGACCTACCCCCCTCAGGAAACACCAGCACAGCACCCACCCAGCGGGCCCATGCTTCTGTCTCCAGGACAGGTCAAGCAGCGGTGTGTCTACCAGTACAGGGCACCCAGGGTAACCCACAACCCCAACAACAACAGGGACCTGAAGGGCACTGGAAGTGGGCACACCGTCCAGGGGACAGAGGCCCAGGAACAAAGAGGAACTGGGAGGGCTGCTGTGCGACAGAGGGAGGACAGGCCTAGGGAACCCACTGTCCAAGAGGCCCTCACCACCATCATGGGAGCGTACCACCACTCCCAAGAGACGATGGCGACGGTCCTGGCCAGGTTCCAGGAGATCCAGGCCATGCAGGAGGGCCAGTACATGGGGTTCCGGGAAGAACTGCGCAGCATCAGTTCCGCAATGGGTACAATCGTGGTGGCACTCAACCAGATTGTCACCACATTGCGGGACCATGTGGCCCCTCAAAGGGCCCCTGCCACTAGCATGGAGGACGAACAGCCCACCACCTCCGCCGGCGCTAGTGGTCAGGAGGCCCCGACACAACAGCAACGGCCCTCCCGACCCCAACCCCTGTAGAACAAGAACCACCCCGCAAGAAAGGCCTGAGATCGAGGAAGAAGATAGAGTAGGATGTCAAGACCCCCGCCATGCACGGAAACCCCCGGATGTCATCCCACTGTCCCACTTGTTCACCCTGTCCAACCTTGAACTGCCCCTGCTCCACCTTCCACAGGCATATGGACAATGGACCTGTAGGAACGACAGTCTGGACACTGCCATGGACATGCCTCCACCATCACCCATCACCCTTTTTGAACTATACACCTATTTTAAATCTTCAATAAACACAATTATTGCACATTAACCAACTGGATTCTGCTATCTATTTATTTAAACCAAATGTATTCGATATAACCAACAAAACATTTCTAGTTACATTGTGATGACAACATACCAGTGTCACACAGCGGGAGTCCATGGGGAAAAAAACCAGAGGGCACTCCGTGGGGATCAGATCACTGAAATAGGAAGTGATATACACAACTAAGTTACCATACATTGGAGTGAAAGGTCAGACAGTAGAGAGCCACTACAGTTACAGATATAATACAATGCAGGAGTAGATTATTACCTGTGTGTCACTGGAAATACTGCAGTATCACTCTGTCCCTGTTGTCTGTGTCGTCCTCTTCGTCTTCCTCCTCTTCACTCTCCGCAGGCTCCACAGCGGCCACAACACCACCATCTGGACCATCCTCCTGCAGGAAAGGCACCTGGCGTCGCAAAGCCAGGTTGTGAAGCATGCAGCAGGCCACGATGATATGACACACCTTCCTTGGTGAGTACATTAGGGATCCACCAGTCATATGCAGGCACCCAAACCTGGCCTTCAGGAGGCCGAAGGTCCGCTCAATCACCCTCCTGGTACGCCCATGGGCCTCATTATACCGTTCCTCTGCCCTGGTCCTGGGATTCCTCACTGGGGTCAATAGCCAAGGCAGGTTTGGGAAACCAGAGTCACCAATTAGCCACACACGGTGTCTCTGTAGCAGTTCCATCACATAAGGGATGCTGCTATTTCGCATGATGTACGCGGCATGCACTGACCCTGGGAACTTGGCATTTAAATGGGAGATGTACTGGTCAGCCAAACAGACCACCTGGACATTCATCGAATGATAATTTTTTCGGTTCCTGTACACCTGCTCATCGTCTTTTGGGGGAACCAAAGCCACATGGGTACCATCAATGGCACCAATGATATTGGGAATGTGTCCAAGGGCATAGAAATCACCCTTCACTGTAGGCAAGTCACCCACCTCAGGGAAAATGATGTAGCTCCACATGTATTTCATCAGGGCAGACAACACTCTGGACAACACCTTTGAAAACATAGGCTGAGAAATCCCAGATGAAATGGCCACGGTAGTTTGAAATGATCCACTGGCAAAAAAATGCAGTACTGACAGCACCTGCACTAGAGGCGGAATCCCTGTGGGTTGGCGGATGGGTGACATCAGGTCTGGCTCCAGCTGCGCACACAGTTCCTGTATAGTGGCACGGTTGAGTCTGTAGGTGAGTATGACGTGTCTTTCTTCCAATGTCGACAGGTCCACCAGCGGTCTGTACACGGGAAGATTCCTCCGTCTCCTCGCAAGACCCAGCGGACGATGCCTAGGAAGGACAACATGGAGCACAGAGTCAAGCAACCCACAGGTAAGTGCCCATAGCATGCCCAGTACACGAATCTCTCGGGATTGAATGGCTAGTATGATTGTCGGTGCAAGGCCTAGCCATGTGTGACGCAGTAGGAATGAAGCCATGTGGGCCCTTGAAATGGCGGCTGCCTGACCTGTGAAGTGTGACAATGTGAAGTGAGGTCATTGCGCAAGCGTGGCACACCGTGGCGGTAGGCGGTCGCAGTCCGCGGCGCAAAGCCGCATTGGACAACATTGAACCCTATGGGTTTCAGGAGCCAATGGCGGTGAGCGCCGGCGGTCGCGGTACGCACCGCCGAGGTACGCACCGCCACGGCACGCACCGCTGCGGCCGTAACCGCCATTTTCTCTCGGCTTGATCACACGAGACCTGAGCATCCACAGGAGAGGACCTATACTGCAAGTGCTGCTGTGACCTCGGTCTGGAAGTGACAATGGCTGCTGCGACTGGGGAAAGGGCCCCCGCCTTCAGTTCCGAGGAGTTGGAGAAGCTCGTGGACGGGGTCCTCCCCCAGTATGCGCTACTCTACGGGCCTCCAGACCAACAGGTGAGTACACGGGGGGCAATGCATAGTGCCCAATGCCTGGGCTGAGTGGGGAGGATGTACGATGGAGGGGAGGGCAGCGAATGACGAATGCATGGCACGACAGATGAGAGCATGTGCCACATGGCAAGGTTGGGGAGGGGGGGCCACTCACATCGAGCATGCAGAAAAGTGATGATGTCACATAGGTCAGCGCCCATCAGAAGATTGACATTTGGCGTGCTATCGCCAAGGACGTCCGGGCCCTGGGGGTCCACACCAGAAGGGGCACCCACTGCCGCAAGAGGTGGGAGGACATCCGCCGCGGGAGCAGGAAGACCGCGGAGGCTCTGCTGGGGATGGCCTCCCAACCTAGGAGGGGTGCCAGTCGTACCTTGACCCCCCTGATGTCCCGGATCCTGGCGGTGGCCTACCCCGATTTAGATGGGCGCTTGAGGACATCACAGCAGACACAAGTGGGTGAGTACCAGCACATTCAGCTATTTTGCGCGCAGTGGAGGTGCCTGGGTGGGGGAGGAGGGCTGTGGGTATCCCTAGGCCAAGGCGATTTCTGTAGGATAGGCCCGTCCGTGAGGTATAGTCCTGTGCCCCGCCCCCCACCTCTGTAGGGTGCCTAGTAACGCGATTCATGGACCAGTGTATACTGTGTGGGCAGTTGTCGCCCATAGGCTTGTAGGGCATGTCCCAGTGAATGAGTAGTGTACCCCAAGTGCGCAGCGTAGTGCAGGGGGCTTCTGTGTCTGTCCTCTCCGCCAACGGTGTCCCCAATGCATGCACTCAACTTGTCTTTATGTTTTCCACCCCCCCCATTTTCTTTGTTTTCCTGTGAATGTGTGCATTAGCATCATCAGGCGGAGGAGAAGTGGCATCGGCGCAAGAGGGAGCTGCATCTCACATGGCCCCGGAGGGCCATGCAACGGACTCCGACATGACCAGTGAGACGGAGGGCGAGGGGGGCTCCACCGACACGTCCTCGGAAGGGAGCTCCCTTGCAGTGGCGGCAACATCCGTGCCCACCGATCCTACAGGTACAGCCGCCAACCAGCGCACCAGCTCCGCCCTCCCAGCAGCCCCTCGGCCTTCGGCCCGTGCCCGCAAGGCCAGGAAGCCGGCCATCTCCTTCGCCCCAGGCACCTCAGGCCCTGCCCCAGTCACCCCTGCTGCCCTCAGTGAGGAGCTCATTGACCTCCTGAGGACCATCATTGTTGGGCAGTCTACCCTTTTGAATGCCATCCAGGGTGTGGAGAGGGAGGTGCATCAAAGCAATGCATACCTGGAGGGCCTTCATTCGGGTCAGGCTGCCCATCAACGATCGTTCAACGCTCTGGCCTCAGCACTGACGGCAGCGATTGTCCCTGTCTCCAGCCTCCCTCTTCTGACTCCCTCCACCCAGTCCCACTCCCCTGTTCCTCTGCCTATCCCATCCACACCTACAGACCAGCCTGCACACACCTCAACACCCAAGGGCAGCTCATCCAGACATAAGCACCACAGGACACACAAGCATTCACCCAAGCAACATCCAGATGCAGACATGCCAACAGTCACTACCTCCTCTGTGTCCCCCACCTCCTCGTCTCCCTCCTCCCTCCCTGTGACGTCTCCACACACACCTGCAAGCACACCACCATCAGCCATTGCACCCATCACCAGCACACCCTCCAGACCAGTCCGCACACGTGCAGTCACCACCCCCACTGCCATGTACACGTCCCCTGTGTCCTCTCCCAGTGTGTCTGTCACCCCCGCTTCCCAACCACACAAACGCAGGCAGGCACCCAAACAACAGCCATCCACCTCACGTCAGCCTCCTGCCCAAGCACCTGCACCCAAAGACAGCACACTTGACTCTCCTACAACCACATCCTCTTCCTCCACTCCCATACCCACTCCAGCCACTCTTCCCATGGCTCCAAAGAAAATTTTCCTCTCTAAAGTGGACCTCTTTTCCTCACCTGACCCACCCCCTCCATCCCGTAACAGTTCCACAAACACCTCAGCCACCACCAGCCCAGCAACTCCCAAGAACGTCGTGCCTGGTTTTTGGAGTCCGCCCTTTCCTTGGGCTGGGACATCGTCCAGCAGCAAAGGCACAGCCAGCCCCCCCCCCCTGGGAAGAGGACCAAAAAACTGAAGGGCAGGCGCGACAGGCCTGATACGCCTGCCCCCAAGGAGGGTAGCCTTACACCGTCACCTGCCACATCGGGTAAGGGAGCCAAGGGCCACGGACAGTCTGCCAAGGAGGGCAAGGGCAGCAAGGTGCAAAAGGCAGGGAGCAGCCGACCTGGACATGAGGGCCCCACCAGCCCCATTCCGGGGGTATCGAAGGAGAGCCAGGGCCCCAGGACTCCATCACAGGAGGGCCCCGCAATGGAATGGTCCGATGCAGACTGAGTGGCAAGTATTGGGCAGGTGTGGTTCACTGGAAACACAAGACAGGCACCGCTGAACAGGGCCCCGCCGTGAGGAGCACCGCTGAACAGGGCCCCGCCGTGAGAAGCACCGCTGAACAGGGCCCCGCCATGAGAAGCACCGCTGAACAGGGCCCCGCCGTGAGGAGCACCGCTGAACAGGGCCCGCCGTGAGGAGCACCGCTGAACAGGGCCCCGCCGTGAGAAGCACCGCTGAACAGGGCCCCGCCGTGAGGAGCACCGCTGAACAGGGCCCCGCCGTGACCAGAACCGCTGAACAGGGCCCCGCCATGAGAAGCACCGCTGAACAGGGCCCTTCCTGTCAAGCACCGCTCCGCTGGGCCCTTCATCTCAAGCACCGCTCCGCTGGGCACCGCCGTCTCAAGCACCGCTCCGCTGGGCCCTTCATCTCAAGCACCGCTCCGCTGGGCCCTTCCTGTCAAGCACCGCTCCGCTGGGCACCGCCGTCTCAAGCACCACTCCGCTGGGCCCTTCCTGTCAAGCACCGCTCCGCTGGGCCCTTCATCTCAAGCACCGCTCCGCTGGGCACCGCCGTCTCAAGCACCGCTCCGCTGGGTCCTTCCTGTCAAGCACCGCTCCGCTGGGCCCTTCCTGTCAAGCACCGCTGGCCCAATGGCAGTCCCGGTTCTGTGTCGGGCAGGCCTTCACGACGCACTCTGCCCACCATGCCTCCTCCATGACCAGTGGTCTCTGTAATCCACCTGATGGACTGTGGCTTTGCACTCCCCAGGATGTAACAGTGGCCAATCCACCCACTGTAGAGACTTGTGAGACTGTGGCTTTGCACTCCCCAGGATGGCACAGTGGCCAATCCACCCACTGTAGAGACTTGTGAGACTGTGGCTTTGCACTCCCCAGGATGGCACAGTGGGCAATCCACCCACTGTAGAGACTTGTGAGACTGTGGCTTTGCACTCCCCAGGATGGCACAGTGGGCATGGAGGCCCTTCGTGGATCTGGCGTTGTGGACTCATGTGGCTGAGGTGCCCCCCCTTCCCTTCCCCCTGAGGTGCCTGTCTTTTTATTTTAGTGATGCCCCAGCAGTGTTCTCTCCAATGGACTCGATCTCGTGTGTGGGCTTTGCCCATGTGTTGCTGCACATTGGCCCACGGACATTTGGACTTTGAATGACTGGGCCGGACTTTTGCTACTTGTATGGATATAGTTCTAGATGTGTATTCATTCTTCATATATTGCTAAGGTCGCTATACTTTATTGTTGCAATAATATGGTTCTACTTTTACATTCATTGCCTTTTGTCTTTGTTTTTTTTGGGGGGGGGTTGGGGGTGTCACTCTGACTTTTTTATCTGCATAGGTGTGTAGGAATTTCGGTGGGGGTGAGGGTGGGGGTGGGGGTGTGGCGTATGTGTGTGCCCGTAACCTTTCCTCCTCCCCCTCCCCTGTGTCGTAGGTGCAGTACTCACCGTTGTCGTCTGCGGCGAGGTTCGTGATCCTGGAAGAAGAGCAGGAAGGCAATGGCTGGGAGGATGTGGAGTTCGGGTTCCATGCTGTCCCGATTCCGCGTGGAGTGTGTCGAGGTAAGCGTTTTCCATTGGAGATGTCTGTTTCCGCCGTGTTTTTATCGGCGGGGCTCCCGCCCCGGAAAAGGTGGCGGATTGGTGAGTCGTGATAGGGTGGGCGGTACATTGTCTGCTGCCTGCCTGTTGGCGGTGACCGCCGCGCTGTTTGTTTGTACCGCCGTGGCGGTCGGAGTGTTAATGCGGCGGCCTGTGTTGGCGGTTCCCGCCAGGGTCAGAATTCATATTTTTAGGCCGCCAGCCTGTTGGCGGGTTGGCCGCCGCTTTAACACTGACCGCCAGGGTCAGAATGACCCCCTATGTGTCTTATTTGAATATTGAAATAACATAAAGTTTTTATTCAAACTTGATTTTATGTCTTTTTCATCTGTAAACAGCTTAGCGCAATTCATGTATTGACTTTTTTACAAACCATTGTAAATTTGTATATGCACTTAGGGGGTCATTTCGACCCTGGCGGTCAAAGACCGCCAGGGCCGCGGATGACGGAAGCACCGCCAAAAGGCTGGCGGTGCTTCCTAGCCCATTCTGACCGCAGCGGTAAAGCCGCGGTCAGAAAACCGGCTTACCCCCGCTGCCTTGGGGATTCTGACCCCCTTCCCGCCAGCCTGTTTCTGGAGGTTTTCACCGCCAGGAAGAGGCTGGCGGGAACGGGTGTCCTGGGGCCCCTGGGATCCCCTGCACTGCCCATGCCACTGGCATGGGCAGTGCAGGGGTCCCCTAAAAGGGCCCAGGGCGGCTTTTCACTGTCTGCTTAGCAGACAGTGAAAAGCGCGACGGGTGCAACTGCACCCGTCGCACGCCTGCAACACCGCCGGCTCCATTCGGAGCCGGCTTCAGTGTTGCAGGCCTCTTTCCCGCTGGGCCGGCGGGTGCTACCTTGGGTAGCGCCCGCCGGCCCAGCGGGAAAGTTGTAATGGCACCAGCGGTCTTTTGACCGCGGTGCGGCCAAATGGCGGTTCCCGCCAGGCGGGCGGCAACCGCCGCCCGTCGGGGTCAGAATGACCCCCTTACTTTTAAATGCTTCACACATGTGGCATCCTCATTACAACATGCCCACCACTCCACCGGTACCTTTTATAATTTTTTTCTTTAAGGTTGGCTAAATAAAGACCTCCTTTACACTATTGTATTAGGCCGCTTGTCAAAGTGTACATCATCTTTACTATTTAATCTATTGCTAGCTAAACAGTAGAGATAATATACTATTTTACCGGCTGCTGGGTAAATAGCAGAGGTTTCGCACTATTTAGCTGGCGGCCGGGTAAATAGACATTTCCATTTAGTTAGGGCTTTTATTTCTCAACATTTGTTCCCATATTTTCTAGTAATTCTTGTCCATTGTCATAATTTCAATTTTATTGCCTCAACATTGTCCTCTGTGCTGTTTTCCTATGTATTTATATCATTGCTGTTTTTCATGCTAATTAAAGCACTATATTTAAAAAGTAGTGCGGTTTCAGCATTTTGGTTTGGCTTCTCTTTCTTCCATTGTTTATGCAATTCAATCCATTGTGTTGCACCAAATTAGCTCCCAAATCAAAATATGTATCAATAACATCTATCATTTGGCAAAAAAAAATCCACACTCATCAATGTGTTCCAACTACTACTCATTTTTTTAAGAAGAGCATCTTTGCTTGGTCCATGCATATTCACTCGATTTCATACATCAGAAACAATTATTTCATGAGATTTAAACATGAGCAGTTTTGTACCATACCTTCCCCGGTACCATCATAAAGGACAGTTTTTATTCCTTATTGTTACCTTGCTACCTTCACAGCAATAAAATTCCTGGGAGGCGTGATGTGTATATATATATGATCTACTGGCGGTCGCCAGTAGGTAGTCATCGTTAGGATCTAATTTACATAAGAAAGATTTTTTTATTTTATTAATCACTTTGGCCGCGGGTTGACAAATTTTCACAAACTTTTCAAAAATAATCCGACAGTCAGTTTAGCTGCTTTCCTGATATGTTAAGTGTGGGCCAAGAAAAGGGGGTTCCCAAAATGCTTTTTCGCCATCCAGTATTCCATAGGGATTTTGAACATGACTATCGAAGGAACCACTGGACAAAATTATACCAAATTTGGCAGAAAGGTGGCACTTGTTTCAGAAAGTGTGCTTTTTGTGATTTGCTGTAAATCATTCAAATGTTTAGGAGTAATTAAAGGAAACAAATATAGATATGTGGCTAGAGCCTAAGCACAGTGTATCTCATCTGTCTAAGTGAATGTTTTGGTTATACGTGTGTATATATATATATATATATATATATATATATATATATACACACACACACACACACATATATTTGTATATATCACTCACAAGGCCGTTACAGGGAGGTTATAGTTAGGCTCACATTTTAAATGTACAATACCATAGAAATGCATCTGTTGCAGTTGGAGTTATTTCTAGTAATTATAACTCACGCCTCCACCATGAATAATTTAACAGCAAATGTTACGTGATATTATTAATGATGTTACAGAATATATCAGGAGTGCTATAATATCTGAGGTAATTAGCAGTGCATGGGAAATGGCTCCTGCGGAAGCCTGCATTGCTCCTGCATGCAGGAAGCTGCTGTAAGTGTAGTGTAGGAGCAATAATTTCATCTTGTTCCCTGCCGGTCTGTTTGCAGGAAGAGAAAGAGATGAAATTTCTGCTTTCTGCAAGCAGGAGCATTTTTAAATCTCATGCTTGTTGAAAGTGGAGTGTTTGTTTTTGCTTGCTGGGACCTGTCACAGCTCCCGCCAAGAAAAAGCAAACAGCTACCTCTTGCGGGTGGGTGCCAGCAATGGGGGTAGTGGTCCTCAGGGCCACACATGGAACCCTTCCTTCTTTTTTGGCCCTGGGAAGGTGTTGGTCCCAGAGGCTGGGGATCCAGGCAGACCTCCAGGCCCCAGAAGGGTGTCCTATCACCCTCCAGTTGTTTTAAGAATTTTATATCCTGGGAAATGGTGGTCCACGAGAGGGCCTTTTGGCCCCCCCTTAACTTACATTAATTGTACCCCCAGGGAAGTGGTGCTCTCCAGGGACTGCGGTGGTCCCCAGGACCCCCCTAATCATTTTACTTTCTAGCCCCAGGAAGGATGGTAGTCCCAGGGGCCTGGGGTGGTCTTCAGGACCCCTAATTATTTTATTCTCTAGCCACAGGGAGGTGGTAGTCCCCGGGGCTTGAGGAGGTCTGGACGCCTCACCTGCATTTGTTTTGCATGTTGCCCCGGGGAGATGGTGGTCCCTGGGGGTTTAGAAAGCCTTAGTGGGGGTGGGGGACCAGTGCACTCCCCTCCTCATTATTATAATTGAGCATGAACCCGGTCCTGGCCCACCTGGGGGCAAAATTAAAACCAAGCGAGGGAGACCACGCTTTCTTTTTTTTTTTAAATCCACATCGAAATTCACAAATTTTGCTGTGAGTGAAAAAAATGCTTCTTAGCCCCAGCCGGGTCCCAGGGGAGCCCCTACACAAAGCCTAGGGCAGTGGATCCCAACCTTTTCACTTCTGTGGACCACCACTTTATCTTTGCTGGAACCCAGAGACCCCCAATGAACCAATATTGGAAACCCGGGACCCCTCCACCTATCATTACCGAAAGCTGGGGACCCAATCTCTTAATATTATTTAATTTTTGAAGCAGTCACAGACCCCCTGAGCAGGCTTCGCTGACCCCTGGGGGTCCCCAGACCACAGGTTAGGAACCACTGGCCTGGGGAGTTAGAGTAAACTGACCATTCCCCCTTTCCTTTACATTTTTTTTTAGGCTCAGCTGAAGCCAAATGTCAAAATGGCCGGCACCATTTCTTGGTTGAAGTGTTGGCAACCAATAAAAAAAGTCTTCTTTATGGGCCAAAAGCTACCTTTCTGCCACATTTGGTGTAATTCCATCCAGTGGTTCGGGCTGTAGTCGTGTTCAAAACTCCTATGGGAATTATCATGGGAAAAGCATATTTTTTTTAACACCCCCCCTTTTTCTGGGCCCCCGCTAGGCAGATCACTTCAAAACTATCCATGCCCAACAAAATAACGGCACACATTTAAAAAAAAAATCCTGAGGACTCGTCAAACAGCACCAAAGATACAGACGTCAAAAAAATGCTTTTATTAAGGACACAGGGTACTAAATATAACTACCTACTGGCGAATGCCATTAGGTAACATAAATATATATATATATATATATATATATATATATATATGCAAAAAAGAGAATAGAGAACTCTGGGTAGTTCCCAAGTTTAGGTGGAGAGCAGCTCTAGTAAGGAGCACCCTGCAACACCAGCGACACTCTAGATTTGCTCACCTCAAATGTCTGTTTATCTAGCAAAGTATTTAAGCATTGGATCAGCACAGTGCTATCCACGCCGAGCTAGATAGTGACAAAGTCTTTTGCCATTTATACAGCAAAGTCTTTAAGCGTAGGTTTGACACAGTATCAACCTTGCCGAGCTGTAAAATGACAAAAGCCATTTACCACTCCAGGCACAGTATTACAGCTTTGGACTGATAAAATACCATCCAAGCCAACCTGAAATGAGTAAAAGCAACCCCTGATACGTGTTTCGCTCTCATTAGAGCTCATCAGAGAGGTTTAGCTTTGTCCAGACACAAGGGAGCACCCAGTATAAATCAAAACAAATCCCTTTCAGGGTTAGAGTGACGCATAAATTATGCAAAAAAGAGAATAGAGAACTCTGGGTAGTTCCCAAGTTTAGGTGGAGAGCAGCTCTAGTAAGGAGCACCCTGCAACACCAGCGACACTCTAGATTTGCTCACCTCAAATGTCTGTTTATCTAGCAAAGTATTTAAGCATTGGATCAGCACAGTGCTATCCACGCCGAGCTAGATAGTGCCTGGAGTGGTAAATGGCTTTTGTCATTTTACAGCTCGGCAAGGTTGATACTGTGTCAAACCTACGCTTAAAGACTTTGCTGTATAAATGGCAAAAGACTTTGTCACTATCTAGCTCGGCGTGGATAGCACTGTGCTGATCCAATGCTTAAATACTTTGCTAGATAAACAGACATTTGAGGTGAGCAAATCTAGAGTGTCGCTGGTGTTGCAGGGTGCTCCTTACTAGAGCTGCTCTCCACCTAAACTTGGGAACTACCCAGAGTTCTCTATTCTCTTTTTTGCATAATTTATGCGTCACTCTAACCCTGAAAGGGATTTGTTTTGGTTTATACTGGGTGCTCCCTTGTGTCTGGACAAAGCTAAACCTCTCTGATGAGCTCTAATGAGAGCGAAACACGTGTCAGGGGTTGCTTTTACTCATTTCAGGTTGGCTTGGATGGTACTTTATCAGTCCAAAGCTGTAATACTGTGCCTGGAGTGGTAAATGGCTTTTGTCATTTTACAGCTCGGCAAGGTTGATACTGTGTCAAACCTACGCTTAAAGACTTTGCTGTATAAATGGCAAAAGACTTTGTCACTATCTAGCTCGGCGTGGATAGCACTGTGCTGATCCAATGCTTAAATACTTTGCTAGATAAACAGACATTTGAGGTGAGCAAATCTAGAGTGTCGCTGGTGTTGCAGGGTGCTCCTTACTAGAGCTGCTCTCCACCTAAACTTGGGAACTACCCAGAGTTCTCTATTCTCTTTTTTGCATAATTTATGCGTCACTCTAACCCTGAAAGGGATTTGTTTTGATTTATACTGGGTGCTCCCTTGTGTCTGGACAAAGCTAAACCTCTCTGATGAGCTCTAATGAGAGCGAAACACGTGTCAGGGGTTGCTTTTACTCATTTCAGGTTGGCTTGGATGGTATTTTATCAGTCCAAAGCTGTAATACTGTGCCTGGAGTGGTAAATGGCTTTTGTCATTTTACAGCTCGGCAAGGTTGATACTGTGTCAAACCTACGCTTAAAGACTTTGCTGTATAAATGGCAAAAGACTTTGTCACTATCTAGCTCGGCGTGGATAGCACTGTGCTGATCCAATGCTTAAATACTTTGCTAGATAAACAGACATTTGAGGTGAGCAAATCTAGAGTGTCGCTGGTGTTGCAGGGTGCTCCTTACTAGAGCTGCTCTCCACCTAAACTTGGGAACTACCCAGAGTTCTCTATTCTCTTTTTTGCATAATTTATGCGTCACTCTAACCCTGAAAGGGATTTGTTTTGATTTATACTGGGTGCTCCCTTGTGTCTGGACAAAGCTAAACCTCTCTGATGAGCTCTAATGAGAGCGAAACACGTGTCAGGGGTTGCTTTTACTCATTTCAGGTTGGCTTGGATGGTATTTTATCAGTCCAAAGCTGTAATACTGTGCCTGGAGTGGTAAATGGCTTTTGTCATTTTACAGCTCGGCAAGGTTGATACTGTGTCAAACCTACGCTTAAAGACTTTGCTGTATAAATGGCAAAAGACTTTGTCACTATCTAGCTCGGCGTGGATAGCACTGTGCTGATCCAATGCTTAAATACTTTGCTAGATAAACAGACATTTGAGGTGAGCAAATCTAGAGTGTCGCTGGTGTTGCAGGGTGCTCCTTACTAGAGCTGCTCTCCACCTAAACTTGGGAACTACCCAGAGTTCTCTATTCTCTTTTTTGCATAATTTATGCATCACTCTAACCCTGAAAGGGATTTGTTTTGATTTATACTGGGTGCTCCCTTGTGTCTGGACAAAGCTAAACCTCTCTGATGAGCTCTAATGAGAGCGAAACACGTGTCAGGGGTTGCTTTTACTCATTTCAGGTTGGCTTGGATGGTATTTTATCAGTCCAAAGCTGTAATACTGTGCCTGGAGTGGTAAATGGCTTTTGTCATTTTACAGCTCGGCAAGGTTGATACTGTGTCAAACCTACGCTTAAAGACTTTGCTGTATAAATGGCAAAAGACTTTGTCACTATCTAGCTCGGCGTGGATAGCACTGTGCTGATCCAATGCTTAAATACTTTGCTAGATAAACAGACATTTGAGGTGAGCAAATCTAGAGTGTCGCTGGTGTTGCAGGGTGCTCCTTACTAGAGCTGCTCTCCACCTAAACTTGGGAACTACCCAGAGTTCTCTATTCTCTTTTTTGCATAATTTATGCGTCACTCTAACCCTGAAAGGGATTTGTTTTGATATATATATATATATATATATATACTTAAAAAAACAAAGGTTACAGGGACATTATAGTTAGGCTCACAGTTTAAACGTGCAAAATCATAGAAATTCAGCAGTTGCAGTTAAAGTTATCTCAAGTAACTATAACTCATGCCCTAAGGTAACTATAACTCAAGCCCTTGCCATGCAAAGTTTTTTTGTCAAAACTTTTATTTTAAATTCCTGAAGACTCGTCAAACAGCACCAAAGATGCAGACGTCAAAAAAATGCTTTTATTAAGGACACAGGGTACTAAATATAACTACCTACTGGCGAATGCTGTTCGGTAACATAAATATATATATATATATATATATATATACATACTTAAAAAACCAAAGGTTACAGGGACATTATAGTTAGGCTCACAGTTTAAACATACAAAATCATAGAAATTCAGCAGCTGCAGTTAAGGTTATCTCAAGTAACTATAACTCATGCCCTAAGGTAACTATAACTCAAGCCCTTGCCATGCACAGTTTTTTTGTCAAAAATGTTATTGCAAATATTAAATGTAATATTGTCAATGAGTGCCGTAATTTGTGTGGTAATTAAGAGTGTGTGGCGAAGGAGCGAGTTATAGTTACCTTAGGACACAAGTTATAGTTACTTGAGATAACTCTAAGTATAACTGGTGAATTGCTATGGTTTTGTACTTCTAAAATGTGAGCCTATCTTTAACATCTCTGTAAACTTTGTTTTTTACGTGAATTTGTATGTTTTTTTCAAAAATTCTATGTCCTAACTATAATGTCCCTGTAACCTTTGTTTTTTAATTGAATTTCTATGTTTTTTTAACACAGAGTAATTTTCATTCCTACACGTTTATCCAACCACTGCCATTCATGGCCTTTGGCCATTCACGGCGGTGATGGACCACAGTGCCTGGCCTGTGACTAGTTCCTGAGACCAACCCCCTATAAGCACTCAACCTTGACCATGCGTACAGGGGTTGCCCGCAAGGCCTGGCCTCCAGCCAGCCCCTGTTGCCAACCCCCATAACCACCTAACCCCACACTGCGCACAGCCCTTTGGCCATGCATGGAAGGAGTTGACTGCAGCCTGTCTCTCTGGGTGTGAAAGGGTGTATCTTGGGATGAGAATAGTTGTGAGATTCTCTGGGTGAGAGAGTGCATGCATCAGTGTCTTAGTGGGTGTCTGTGCAGGTCTGTGAGTGGATGCATCAGGGTGGCAGTGGGACTGTGAGTAGGTGTGTGACTTTCAGTGGGTGTGTGCGTTGGTGTGTGAGTGTCTGAGGGCTTGAACCCTTAATGCTCAGTGTGAAGATCTGCAACCTTCACACTTGAGCTATATAATTTTTCTTTTTTAAATATTTTTTATGGGCTATCTGGAACTCGGGGTGAGCCTCAAGGCCTCCATCATGGTCCCTGCTTAATTTTGTGTATAATGTTTGGCCCTTATGGGCTATCTAGGACTCCAAGGGATCCTCAAGCCCCCCCTGGGGATCCCAGTGCTCCAGCAACCAAGGAGCTGCTTTAAGTAGCAGGTCAGTGGTTACTGGAGCAAAGCTTTAATCTCTGTTCCGTGCACACATCTCTGCCTGCAGGGAACAGAAATGAAAACTCTGCTTTTTGATGGCAGGACCTGTTTGACAGCGGAGTATTTGCTGTGACTTGGCTGCAGCACAGGTATGTACTGGGGGTGGGCACCCCAGGACATAGTAGAAGCCCTGGGGGGGGGATGGCAATCCCAAGGGCATTTAGTGGCTCCTCTGGGAGGGCTGCGCATCCCCTCTCCAATGTGATATCCCCAGAGGGGGTGGTGGTCCCCAAAACGGACCCCCTTTTCATTATTTACTATTTGCCCTGGGGAGGTGGTGGTTCCCGGGGCTGAGAGTATGGGGGGGGAGGACGGCTGAGGCTGAGTCCCAAGAGGGAACAAGTTCGGGGTGGGGCCCCTCATTGCCCGCCTACTGAACTATTAAGATAGGGATACTGTTCTACGACTGGCGGCCAAGCGCTTGTTGAACCAGGCGGGCCCAAGATTTGCTCTGTTGTATCCTGCTAGGCTGCGGGTGCTACATGAGGGGAAGTTACTGTTTTTACAGACCCAAAGCAGGCTTCCAGGTTTGCCAAATGATTACCTGAGCGGCTGGAGGCTGCGGGCCCAGACGACTCCGGATCTGAGAGGGCTACCTTGAGTGATAATGACTAATCAGCGAATTGCTGGAACTGGTGCAGCTTGCTCGAGCTGCTGGGGCTACGGTGGTCCACTTCTGTGCCTAGGATCGCTCTGTTGTTAAATTTGCTGTTTGGCCCTTGTGCCCCTCTCCCCCAGTCCCTGCTGGGTGGCGAGACGGAATGCCAGTTATCGCCCTTTGGATGAGTCCTGATCATTTTTCACTTGTTCTGAAGGGGTGGCTTCGGGGTTCGGGAGGGTGGATTTCAGCTACGGCCCAATTGGGGTCTGCGTGGCAGGGGGGCGGGGTGGTTTCAGTTCCGTTTTGTCTTTTATGACTTCTATATTCTTTTTTCTGTCTCTTTGCATGCTTCTGGCTGGCGAGGTGGTGCTATATGGAGGCGCATGGTAACTATGAGGTGGGCGAGATGGGAATGAATAGCGTGACAATGGTACGTTGTTTGACTTGGAACGTACGCGGGCTGAACGATAGGCGGAAGGCGCGCCTTGTGGCAGCGTATGTTAAACGTCATGAAATTGATATTTGTATGTTGCAGGAGACCCATTTGGTGGCGTCTATGCTGGGCAGGCTAAAGGTTGGCTGGGTTGGCAAATATCACTGCTCGACGTATTCAAGTTATACTCGCGGGGTAGTGATTCTGCTGCGTAAAGGGTTAAAGTGGCGTACTCAGAAGGTCATTGTTGATTCGAACGGCAGGTATGTTTTGTTGAGTGGCACACTGTTGGACAGAGCTTGCTGGCTTGTTTCTGTTTACGGTCCTAACGTGGACAACCCAGAGTTTTTTCGAGAGATGTGGCATCTGGTGGAGTCGTTGGGAACTGTCGCAGTAATTTGGGGTGGTGACTTTAACGTGATTCCGGATCCAAGGATGGACTGCAAGAGTGTGGCCAGGGTGCAGCATGTTGCAGCTGTAGGGGCCTTGGCATCGGTGATGCAGGGGGGTGCTCTGGTGGATCTGTGGAGGCTGATGCATAGTGCTGCTCGTGCGTTAATTATAACCACAGCAGCTGGTCCCGTATGGATCGCTGGTTGGGTACCAGAGATGTGGAGTTATGGATGAGTTCCGTGGATCACCTGCCTCGCACGTTGTCTAATAATTCGCCGGTGCGGTTAGTGCTGGAGGTGCCATGTGAGTTGGAGCACACGTTTCTGTGGAGGCTTCCTTGCTGGGTACTGCGGGACTTGGCCTTTCGCGAGGAGGTGCGCGAGGCCATCGTACTGTTCTTTGCTGAAAACCGTTGCTCTGTGAGGGCAGCCGGCACCTTGTGAGAGGCATTTAAGGTGGTTATTCGAGGGGTATGCCTCTCGAAACAGCAAGGGATGCTGAAGGTCCTCTGGCGGGATCTGGCAGATTTGGATGGGAGGATTGCGGAGCTGGAGCGCCGTTTAGTGAAGAGCTGGTCTGGTGAGGTGCATGCGGAGCTGCGGAGCGCGGTGTCCTTGTAGGAGGAGGCCTCCCTCAGAGAGGTTTGTTTTTTGGGGAGGACCGCTCGGGCGCGTCGCTATGGTGAGGGGGAGAGGGCAGGGCGCACGCTTGCGGGCATGCTGCGCAGGCCATGGGCTAGCAATTATGTCACCGAGGTTGTAGGTGCTGGGGATGTGCGTGTGGTTGGGACGAGTGGAGTTATGCAAGTTTTTACCCAATTTTTTGCACAGCTATACGCGGAGCCGGTCTGGTTGGACGCTGCAGCGGTGCAGGCATCTTTCTCTGAAATCGCACTAGTGTGGTTTGGCGATGCCCACTGCGCGTACTTGGACGTTCCATTTTCTGTGGAGGAGGTAGCTGCGGCTATCCGTGACCTGCCTGGGGATAAGTCTCCTGGTACAGAAGGCTTGACCCCTGCGTTTTACAAGGAATACGTGGATATCCTTGCACCTCACCTATTGGAGGTGTATGCCGAATCTCTGGAGGTTGGGATTCTTCCTGCATCACTCCGGGAGGCCTTGATTGTCACGATCCTTAAGCTGGGGGAGGATCCGTGTTGCTGTGATTCGTATCGCCCACACTCTATGATCAATATTGACAATAAAATCTTGGCCAAAATGATTGCAGCGCGTTTGCAACCGCTGCTTCCTCGGTTGGTGTTGCCGAACCAATCAGGCTTCGTGCCTGAGAGATCCACGTCTCATAACTTGCGTACGTTTTTTGCGGTTGCTTGCTCGATGGAGGCTGATGATAATGCCGCAGCAGTGCTTCTGGATGCTACCAAGGCTTTTGATTCCTTGGCATTGGAGTACATGTTTGCGCTATTTGCCTGAGTGGGACTGAGTGTGCATTTTGTGAAGCTGGTCAGATTATTGTACACACTCCCCACTGCTAGACTGCGTTTAAATGGGAGTGTGTCGGCTTCATTTCCATTCGCCCGTGGGACCCGTCAGGGATGCCCATTGTCTCCGTTACTTTTTGCGGTGGCAATGGAGCCTTTTGCGGCGGGGTTACAACAGCGGCACAATAATAAGGATCTGCAGTTTCCGCAGCAACCTATTTTGATATCTATGTATGCGGATGACATTGCGCTGTATGTACGGGATCCGTGCCGGAATTTAGATGTTCTGTTGGATGAGATCGTGCACTTTGGCACTTTTTCTGGCATTGTGATCAATTGGTCTAAGTCAGTGGTGCTACCTTTGTCCCCGGCTGTGGCGGAGTTCTCTTCCTGGTACTCTATAGCATGGGCAGAGGGCCCGGTTCGGTATCTGGGAGTTCAGTTGAGTTGCAACACGGAAACTCTCTGGTTGGCTAATTATGGCGCGGCGATCTCGTGGTTGGAGGAGAAGGTTGAGGCATGGCATTCATTACTGCTTTTGTTGATTGGGCGTATTACTATTGTGAAGATAGTGGTGCTCCCCAAGTTTCTGTATCTGTTTGTGAATCTTCCGCTCATACTCCCGAAGAGTTTTCTGCTGTTTCTCCGCTCTGTTCTGATTCGCTTTGTTTGGCCGAGCAGCCAACCTCGTATTGCCTGGGAGAAGCTGATGCTGCCTTTTGAGCTGGGTGGTCTTGCTGCCCCTGATCTGGAGCTTTATTATAATTGTGCACAGGCGCACTTTGCGCATTATTGGCTGCACCCGATTCGGTATCTGCCACATCTGGCGCCTGAAAGTGATGCAGTTTGACCAGATGGCTTGGTACAAGTGCTTGGAAATCCGCCTCGGCCTCGTTCGCGGGGTGTTGACATGGTGAAGTGTACTGCCAAGGCGTGGACGGCACTGATGCATGGCTCCAGAGCTGCCACCCCCTTTGCCCCTTCGTTACCTGTTCTAGCCGTTGCTGATGCTCAGATGTTCCGAGATGGGGGGATGCATGATTTTCTTCGGGGAGCCAGCTTGACTGAGCTGGGTGATTGGTTTGCAGATGGTCGCTTGATTCCAACCAGTGAGGTGCTTGGAGATGAACGTGCCACTGCGTTACAGTGGATGTATGTGCTGAGGGTATGTGCTATGCTGCGTGCTCGGTTCCTTGGTCTTCCGGAGGCTCCGCTGGAGTGTGGTGCTCTGGAGGTGATGTGCCGTGCGTAGTCGCCACGTAAATTAATTACAAAATTATATAATTGCATCCAGGAGCAGCGGTGTGAACTTGGAAAGTGTTCCAGGGTTAGATGGCAGATGGATGTGGGAGAGCCTATCACGGATGAGACGTGGCGGAGTTGTTGTGCGCATATGAGGGTGATGTCCCCTAATTATAGGCTGCGTCTGCTGTACTTCAAGTTTTTACACCGCCTATACTACACGCCTAGTGGCCTTTGCTCTATGGGTCTACGTGCGGATGCGCACTGTGAGCGGTGTTGTGCCCCTGACGCTGGATTTCTGCATCTTGCGTGGGAATGCGCTGAGGTCCATGCTTTTTGGGTGGAGGTAATGTGCATGATTGCTGAGATGACTGGGTCGGAGCTACCTATATCCCCCAAACTTGCGCTGCTTGGGTGTGTGAATGAGGTCTGCCGGACCCATAGAAGGCTGATGGGCCTGCTTCTTTTGCTGGCTAAGTGGAGAGTTGCCATGTGTTGGGGTAGGGGTCACGCCCCTCGTGGGTCTGAATGGCTACGCGAAGCCGCTTTTTGCCAGGAACAGTTGATGGTTTTTTGGGAACTGACTCCTGAGTTTTCCCTCCCAAAGGATATCTGGGCTCCGCTGCGAGCTTACTTGGCGACCTTGGGTGGGGGGGTGAGTGATGCGTGCTTGCCTGCGTTTTAGGTGATTCTCTCTCCCGCAGCCCTACTCTCACATTGTGTATTGTGTATAGATGTATGCGGTTGGGCGCTTCTGTGCGCATATCCTGCCTGCCTTCTGCTTCTCTTCTTCTCTTTGTTATCTTTCTGATGTTAGCCTTGGCTTCACGGTATTTGGTAAAGGGCCCTTCTCCTGGACTTTTTGCTTGGACCGTACTCATCGTGGAGGCTGGTGGACTTTTCAGAAACTATCAGTTCCTATCATGATGTCCCTGTGCGGTGGGAAATTTTAGACCTGTTGTATAGATTGTATTCTGTGTCAGGAGAGGGCTGTATTTCGACACAACCTGCATTTATCCTGGGTGGGCCAATCTTGTTGTTCTACTGTTCTGTAATATGTAATAATTAATTAACAAAACAAAAAAAAGTATAGAAGAGCACGGGTGCATCAGAATCGTGAAGGCGGGAGGACGTTGCTGAAGAGAGGCGTGGTGAGTGACGACTTCTGGGAATATTGTGAGTGGAAACCATTGAAGACCGGTTATGGTTATATCAGAAGTTGTGCAGTGGTAGTAGCAGTGTGTAAAGGAAGTATGCTATGTCCTGTGTTTTTGAGGAGAGAAGCTATTTTAAGGCACAAGTCAAGTCAGAATGAGGGAGGAGGCTGTGGAAGAAAGAGGCAGCTCAGTTTGAAAGAAGCAGTACTGGCTTTTTTTGGAGAGTATTGTGCAGTTTGCAGCAGGACTTTGATATGTGGCATGGGGGACAGCATATAATATTATAAAGCCGGTGTTACATTGTAGATCGGATTCTAAGAGACTAAATCGATCGGGCAGGAATAAAAGAATTAGGATTCCTTATGGTGTGCAGCCTTTTGTAGCACAACAAGTGGGAGTGTAAGAGTGCAGTGGAATTGGGATTATAACCGTGCATAATTACTCAATTTTGGTGTGATAGGTGAATACCTCCTCCCTAGCAATAATGGATTGTTGCACATGAATAAGAACCCGTATATGTCAGTGTCACGAGAAAGAGAATGCTATTTTAGTAATGTTCCTTAGCCCAATGTTTAAAAATAGAAACCTTGAGAGGTTAAATAGGGAATTGTCATAATAAATAGAGTGAACCACCCACTTAATGACGTAGTGGCATGAGGAGCTAGAATAGCTCGTTTTTGATTGAGTGACAAGAATTGAGTACAAATATAATTTAATTTTTTTAGGATCCTGTATCATGGGGAGTATGTCAACAAGGACAGAAAAGTAAATCAGATGCAAGCAGTAACACACGTTCGAATTGGCTCCTTAGCCAAGGTGAGATAATGGCTCATAATATAGAAATCAAATTTAGATTATCACAAGTAGAAATTTCTTTTAACAAACAACTTACCTGCATACTAATTTAACAGGTTTGATGTGAATAAGGTGAATGCAAATATAAACTTTTAATGGCCCTACAAGGAGAAGGATTAGATCGTTTCCTTACATTGGTGTGTTTACTTTACTTGTAGAATATGTAAAATGCTCAGGAAAGAACTTGCTATATGAGCTTAAAATAGCCGTGGACTGTTTACAAGAATGAAGGTTCCTGAAGATTGTCATATTGTCATATTTCATGGCTTGAAGATGTATTGTTTTTTTTGTGGAATATATAATAAGAAGGAATTATTGCTTCTAAGGTAATTACTTGTAAATTTGGATATGTAATGTTGATGTGTATAAGTAAAACAGCCTAAGAGGTTGTGTTAGCTATGGGCCACTGCTGCAAATATATAACAAAAGCAGATTTGTAGTGTCATCTGGGGAGGCCAACGCAACTGGTGTCAATCTGTTAGAGTGATTTATAATATGGAACGGGCATTATAAAAGTTATGTACATATGATTTTTGTGAATGAATTATTAACTAGTATGTGCATTGATTATACATTTTGTTCTTTTTCAGTACATATTTATGTATGATTTTTCTTTTTGTGGAAAATTACTGATGTAACTTCTGTATTTTGTAAACAGCCCTGAAGAGCAGTGTGTGCGAAACACCTGTTGGCTGTAGTTGCTGTACAAAGAGATACACCAAGTGATACTATAAAGAGACTAAAAGAGCAACAAGACTACTACAACAGATGATTCAGCTGCTATCTTGAAAGGGGGATCTGTCAAGCGGATGGCTGAGAAAAAAGGGGGGTGTCCCAAAACGCATTTTCCCATAGGGTCTTTAGACACGCCTTCAGGCCAAACCACCAAACAGAATTACCAAAAAATTGTCTGGAAGATAGATCTTATTGTGCTTTTTGGTGAGTTGGTGTAAATCTGTTCGAAAGTTTTGAAGATATAAAAGGGGAAAAAATATTGATGTCTGGGGGTGGCGATCCTTCACGGTGGATTTGGGACCCAGTGGAAGCATTTAATTGGCTTGCCGCTACCTAACAGGTAAGCTTTGGCCACCATTTTGTTTTATCTGGGAACGGAAATATGGGCTGCAATGGACTTAAATCCAGCTATACCCTGATGCAGGCACAGACACAACCCAACACTTGTGCATACACTGAGACATGCAGGTATACACTGATCCATCCAGCCAAACAATGTGTTCAATTATACACTCTAGCACACACTCATGCATAAAGTAACATACCCAGGCACACATTAATGTACATACTGACACACCTAGCAGTACAAGAATGCAGATCCTTACAAATCCAGCTATACAGTAATACATTCTGTCATACAACCAGCCACACAGTTCTACATACACGGACACCCAGGCACACACCTATGTAAACACTGACACACCCACTTAATAACTTATGTATTCTTTAACCCAGCCAGGCATACACTAACACACCCAGGCACACACTGATGCATACACTGACCCACCCAGGCCCACACTAATCAATCATGTTTTTGTAAAGCACGAGTTGTTACATGCAAGGGTATCCAGGCACTGAGAGAGGTCTCATATGAAAAGCCAGGTTTTGAGTCAGTGAAGAGGCGGTATGGAGGGGGAAGGAGTACCAGGCCTTGGTGGTGAGAAAGGAGGAGCATCCTCCAGCACGGCAGTTATGAGTGCGGGGGATCTCTGCAAGGGGCCTGGTGAGCAGGGGGTCCTGCTGGGGTAGTGGAAGTGCAGGCACTGGTTTAAGTAGGCGGTTCCTTGGTCATAGAGGGCTTTATAGGTTTGGGTGAGCAGCTTGAAGTGGCATCACTTCTGGACCAGGAGCCAGTGGAGGTCTTTCAGGTGCTGGGAGATGTGGACTCTCTTGGGCAGCTTGAGAATCAGTCTGGTGGCAGCGTTCTGTATTGTTTGGAGCCTTTGCATGAGTTCAGTGGAGGTGCCTATATAGAGTGCACTACCATAGTTGAGAAAGCTAGTAATGAGAGCGTGAGTAACTGTCTTTCTTGTGTTGATGTGGAATACGTAAATATTTCTGAGCATGCACACCCTGGTACACACTGATATATATACCAACACATCCAGTCACACACTCATGCATACACTAACACACCCAGGCAGATATTGTTACATACACTCACACACAGTCAGAACAAAACCATAGAGTACGTCCATCCATGTTTGCATGACTGCAAAGGATCCTTAGTTATCTTTCAATTGTAATACTTATTTTATCCAAGTCATTTTTTGGCCTTCACATTTTTTCCTAATTTTCACTGCTTTGTCCTCCTTCTTTTTATTTTTTTTATTTTTGTACCTGCTTATTACTTTGCCCCAGTTTTTACTACTTATTCATTTTTCCCACAATTTATAAGATGCTAGTTCTTGTTCTCTTGCTCTCCACTTTTAGTGTTGAGTTGGAACATTTGGGGTCTGATTTAGGAGTCGGCGAACAGGTTACTCCATCACAACAGTGACAGACTTCCCGTCCATTGAAATCTAAATCAAATTGACTATATTGGGATTTAGATTTCAGTGTACATTTTATCCATCACCGTTGTAATGGAGTAACTGTCCGCCGAGTTCTAAATCAGATCCTTAGCCCAGCGCATACTTAGCCAAAAAGTATTGAAGCGCTTTACATGAGATTCAGTTATATTACACAAGGACACATTCATTTTGGTTTTAGGCATGGGAAGATTAAATGATTTGCCCATAATAATAGGATGCCATGCTGATGCTGAAACTCCTGGTTTCCCTGTTAGAAAGTCTGCCACTCTGGCCATACTGCTACATCATCCCCCCCCTAAGTGTTGCTGAAACACTCGCAGAGGTCTTCTGCCCACTACGGGTTCAGAAAAGTTAAACACTTTGTTGAGGCATGATCACTATTCCTACCACCAGAGGTAGACTATGTCTTTGGACTTGGCAAAGAGTGTAGTAGTCAGTCAATTACAAATCAATGACAGAAACCCATAAACCATTCTGGACACCACAAACAATTTAACACTAAATCAGACTACAAACTGAATGCATTTCACAGCTTTATTACAGTCCCAAAAACAATGTTGTGTATATAGTGCGCAAAACTAAATTATAAACATACATGAAAACCATAGGTTGACCAAAATGTCTAAAGAGGTTTAGACTTCTAAACAACAATACTGTTAAACATTCCAAAAGAATGACGGAGATAGCAAAACCACAATATGCACATTAATAACAGGTTTCAAAGCAAATGATGGTGACATCATCAAATTACAATTTCAATAGTCAATTGCAGAGCTGGACTGTCCTTTTTCTCTAACATGAATTTGGACTTGCATGTGTGAGAACGGGCTAACAGATGTGGGGGGAAGCAGGAAGAGACACAGATTTGGAAAAATCATCTAACTATGGTAACTCTATATAAAAGTATGCTGATGTACTTATCTAAGCTGGAAAAAAAAACATTTAATTATACCTCACCTCATGGGACAGCAGACAGGAATACTTCATCATATGGAACATTCACCTTCTTCTGACATAAGTAGACAGCCGCATCAGGACGGTGCAGAACACGTGCTGCACAAAGGCCAAGTCAGCAGTTCAGATTTAGTTGGGCATATTGATACTGAACAGCATAAACAAATGGGTCAATTAAGACTAAGAGGAAACTAGACAGGAGGTTAAAGCAGCAGATTCAAGAAGGAGTAGACTAACTCTGGCAGATTTCTGGACAGACTAACTCAAAGTTTCAAAGTCTCTCACTAACTAGAAATATCCCTGGACTTCTTGATTGGCCCTCCAGGTGGACTCATCTTATGCACAAGATTTGGCATCCAATTGTTGTTGATGGCACCATCTATTTTGCAACTACTCCAAATTTAGTCACCAAAAGTGCATTATCACTTCCATTATTTCATACAGTTCTGCCAAAATGCTACACTTTCTAGTTGCTTGCTACTTCAGAATTCTTTCTCACCACACACAATAAGCTAAGCATTTCTCACATGGGAATTATACGTTTCCGGTCTTGTTCAACAGCTAGAAGAAATACTGTTACATACTTAACAATGAAACTTGTTCTTCAACTTTAATACAATAGGACATTCAACATTGCATCAGCAACTTGGGGAAAGAATTCAGGTCAAGAGGAAAAAAATAGGCAAGTAATTGTACTCTACTGCTGCAAAATGAATCTCTTGGCCCTAATCAAGCCAAGAAAATCCTATGATTTACATATTTACACCAAATTAGAATATGATTTAAATGGGCATTATTTTTTGCACAGATGTAACTTGCATTAATTAATCCACTTAAACTTTTATCACATTAATTCATGTTTATTTAATACTTCACTTCTAGTTTCATCTAGTAAAATATTTTTTGCATTATCTCACGTCAGTAATTCACTCAAATACAAATGCACAATGTCTTTCATGTAAAATGTGATGTCCACTATGAATGGTGACCAAATGTCCACTAAAATTCAAACATGCACATTTTACATTTCCACATTAATTTTTGTTATGCTTTTAAATGAAGGGTTGTAAGTTTCCATATGCTGACTTCTATGCTACTAATGTATTAGTAAAATTTGATCTTTATCAATGTAATAAATAATCAAGTCATCCAAAAAAATTAAAAAAACAAAGATAGCAACTAATTTAAAAATACTTTGATGCTATTTGAGATCTCAGAAAATATGTCCTCATTTTAGGTTTACATTTCTATGGGAATAAGATCCTCTAATTTTTATAATTTCTAAATGAAATGCTTTAGGTATTTTAATTATATCAAGGTGACCTCAAGCATGTCACACTTTTGTAATGAATATAGAATGTTAGCAATGTAGTTGTTCATCAGAATAAGGTGGAGAGGCAAAGGTCAGGGGCATGGACTCAGATCATTGAGGGGAGGGAGCAGGGTCAGAGGCAACAAGTTGAACACACTGGGCAGGCAGAATTGAAAGTGGCAGCAGAATGTACCAAGGGGGGCAGGGGAACAAACCAACCATACAGGACAAGCGAGAGAGGCTATAGCAATATAAAAGACCATTGAGGGCAGAAGGAAGATTCAATGGCAGGACAACCATACATTCTAACAGACCAGATTCAGGCATAAGACTCCCAATGTTTTTAGGCTCAAAAGGGCTTTATTTGTCTCTTGTCTAAAATCATCTTGTTCATTGTAAGTCAGAGTGGAAATTCGATTGCCCAGATGTTTTTCAAAATCTCCCTCTTAACAAGTTAAAAATGTTGGCAAGTGTTGGAAATTACCCTATCTGCAGGGTAGCCCAAACTTTTTGCCTTTCTCCTCTTATTTTTCTGACCCTCTTTTTGTTGGCTCTAGGATTCTGGGCACTTTACCACTGCTAATCAGTGCTAAAGTGCTTGTGCTTTCTCCCCCACAACTTGGTATAATTGGTTTACACCTGTTTAGCTTTTTCAATTTACTTGAAAGTCCCTTTTAAAGTGGTATACCACATACTCAGGGCCTGTAAATTAAATGCTGCTAATGGACCTGTAGTGCAAATTGTGCCATCCACAGAAGTAGCCTTTCAAATATGTCTCAGGCCTGCCACTGCAGGGCCTGCATGCTCACTTTACTGCCACATTGACTTAGCAATTCAAACTACTTGCAAAGGCCTGATCTCCCTTTTTATTACACCTAAGTCACCCTAAGGTAGGCCATAGCTATCCCTATGCAGGGTGCTGTGTATGTAAAAGGCAGGACAGATGTTTTTATATACTACGTGTTTTAGCAATTACAAACAATCTTTAAGTTTCACACTCCTGTGAGTGCTGCTCCTCTCATAGGACTGCATTGAAAATACCCTGACATCTGCTTGAGGGGTATCTTCCTATCTATGAGGAATAGTGTGGGCATGTTTAGTATGTTTGGAATGGTAGTGAAATCCTGCTTATTGGTGTAAGAGGATTTGTTTTATGACCATGGTAGAAAGTGGGCATTTCTCTGTGTTTTATAACTCTAGTGCTTTTGCAGACAGACTCTAATCCACATCTGGGGTAGAGTGACAGCTCCACTTGGTGCATACTTTCCAGACAGCCATCACACAGGAGGGCTGGGTGTGACAGAGGCATCTGCAATATAGTCTTCCTGGGCTGGGGAGAGGGAGGGTTGTTCACACCTTAAATGTGAATAGGCTGTGTCCTGCCCTCACCCAATGGACCGATTAACCCCTTCTGATTTCTGAAGAAGGGGCCAGGTTGAAAGGGTATTTGTGCTTGACTTGCAATGACTCCTTTGAAGTTACCCTCCTGAACAAACTTATTTTGAGTATAAGTAGAAAGGGCTCTGCCCCTGACAGGAGATCACTTTTGGAACTGGGACTGAACCTCTGTCAAGGACTACTGGACTGCACAAATGACTTATTTGGACTGCCCTTCTGTTTGTTGCCTTGCTGCCTGGTGTCTGCTGGGTGGCACAAAATAACTCATCAGAATTGCTTTCCTGTGTTCTGCCCTGCTGCCATCTGCTCCCTGATTGTTTTGGTTCTGCTAGGACACTGCGTGGACCTGTGCCAGATGCTGCTCAGAGGAGCTGCCATTGGGACTGCTATCCTTGCTGGACTGGTCTGTTAGTTACTGATTGAATAGCTGAAAGGTACTGTCCCCTGACCTTGCTGCCTGATGTGCTGGCCTGCTGTTTGTTTGCTCTGCCCCTGGTGTCTGAGGGATCAGTAGGGAATTCCCCCTATACTAGTGCTGCCCCTAGCCCTGTGGCCATGGCTCTTGGGGAGGACTATAGTTTGCATTGGAGCACCGTCAACGAAAGTGCCTGAGCAAGTCGTGTTTACCCTCCATCTCGCCTTGTCCTAGAAGAGGGTGTGAGGATTGACCTAGCCCCTCCGGAGCTCTGGTCTTTGTCTCCATAAGCACATGGTGAGCTATGAGATCTCATGCGGTAGCGGCAGCTTCTGAAGCTTGGAGGAAGCACACACTGTCCAGAACCGCGGCCCTGCCCCCTTGAGAATAAAGAGGCTAAGAATAAACTATTTGAGTAATGATTGTACCAGCACAATTCACATTCACAGGTACTTGTACCCCATTTGATGCCCAAATATTTTCTGACAAGTTGGCCACCAAAAGCCTTTTGTGAAATAGCCTTTTTGTTCCCGTACCATAAATTGTTAGCAGGTTGGTGTCAGTTCAGTTGAAGAGCTGCTTTTTTGTAGTCACAAAGTGCCTGATTTGCAGAACTGGGCCATTTGTGACTGCAAAAATGCCTCTTATGTAAAATACTAAATTTGTTAATCAGTAAAATGCTACCGAAAAATATATTTTAGTTTTGAAACCAAATACTAATTAAGCATTTGGAAGGATGTCTTTAGGCTGTCCCTTTCAAATACTGAATCGGATTGGTGTTTATTAATTTCTTGTGACCAAATTTCCATTGCAAAAACATTTCTCTTCAAAGGAAGCGGCAAACCATTTAGCGATCTGGAAGGGGCGCCAAGATGTCTCTTTCCCTTTGTGAATGTTGACAAACATTTTTAAGACTAGGCAGTGGTCTCATGGACCACTGCTTACTCTTAAAAAATCAAACTTACATTTTTTTTCAATTGTGGTTACATTAAAAAAAAATAAAAAAAATAAAAAAATGGTCTTATGTAATAGCAATCACATACATGGTGGTCTGCTAATCAGGCCACCATCACTGTGATGGCTGGGGTTAGTAGTGGGTTGCAATTCCTAGCCTACCTCAAATATTTGTGAGGTAGGTTGAATTGTGACTCGTTAGGAATTGGTCATTTGGGGACCAAATTTAGAACATAGGTCGGTTTGCAAATTACCACACTGGCCACAATAATAAAGGCTGCAAATTGCAACCAGTATTTAGGGTCCGGTTCTTAATACATTTGGCCCATAGATATGACACCTAGAGTCAAGGTTTTTAAAGATGGCTGAGAAAGGTCTACTGATTGTCCCAGTGCCAACGGTACTTATCTACGCTGTGTCCATCCATGTATGAAACCAGTTCATTTTTTTTCCCCTCTTGTCCAAAATCTGATTATCACCAGCCTCAAACAAGAGCAAGATTTGCGTGCAAAGGTCCTCCACCAAATTTCATAGTTCCATTTCAGCAGCAATAAACAAATTAACATGCTGGCTCAGTTCATGTCTCTCGCTCATGGATAGCTCACTGTTGAGGGACTATTCGGAATGCATGTGTGTAATTGGAATTCATTAACCATGGTCTCAAATCCAAATGTGGCTAGCTTAGCTTCTCAGCCATCCTATGTTGATCATGTGACTGCCACTTAAGATTTGCATTACAGTTCATTTTTGAGTCATATAAATGACTGACTTGAAATAATTTAGCAAATACAATATATATAATATTTTTATGTATGCTTTTATTTGTATTTTTTTATTTCTTTTAGCTTTTAAATACAACACTGAAGGGTCATTGTTCAATAGTACTGGCAATGAAGAAAGAAAAAAAATAGTACAACAGCGTCCAAACCTAATCATTAGAAACACATTCCCAGCTCCCACCCACTTGCTGCGCTTCGCTTACAATATTTTTCCTAATGCCACATCCATATGGTAGTTTGTCATTGATATGTGGTGGATGTTACCCCCTAACTTTCGTCCACATATCCACCCATGTAATTTACTGAAAAGCTTGGCTTATCCCCTGTTAATCGACACATCAAACCGATACAGGTCCACAGACTTGACCCCACTGACACTTCCACACTGCTCTTTACCACAAAATCCAACTGTTCATAGTTTCTATCACATTTTCACACTATGGGCCTGATTCAGACCTTGGCGGGCGGCCGAGGCCGCCCGCCAAGGTCCCGCCGACAAATGACCGCACCGCGGTCAAAAGACCGCGGCGGCCATTCATACATTTCCTCCAAAAGAGCGCCCGCCGGCCCAGCGGAAATGCCCCTGCAACGAGGATGCCGGCTCCGAATGGAGCCGGCGGAGTTGCAGGGGTGCGACGGGTGCAGTGGCACCCGTCGCGTATTTCAGTGTCTGCATAGCAGACACTGAAATACTTTGTGGGGCCCTCTTACGGGGGCCCCTGCAGTGCCCATGCCATTGGCATGGGCACTGCAGGGGCCCCCAGGGGCCCCGCGGCACCCCCTACCGCCATCCTGTTCCTGGCGGGAGACCCGCCAGGAACAGGATGGCGGTAGGGGGTGTCAGAATCCCCATGGCGGCGGAGCGCGCTCCGCCGCCATGGAGGATTCAGCAGGGCAGCGGGAAACCAGCGGGAGACCGCCGGTTTCCCGCATCTGACCGCGGCCGAACCGCCGCAGTCAGAATGCCCTGCGGGGCACCGCCGGTCTGTCGGCGGTGCTCCCGCCGACCCTGGCCCCGGCGGTCTCTGACCGCCGGGGTCAGATGACCCCCTATGTCTCAGTGATCATCAGGCTCAGATTTGTGTTCTTGTAGCATATGTGAACATGCAGCCCAGTCATCCACAAGATTCTCATATCTGCGTACATGTTTCATCCTTAATTCCGCTCCCACCTCCCATTCTGATACATCCCTGATCCAGCCTTCAAATCTAGGTGGTGCTGGGCTGAGCCAATTTACTGGCAATATGGCATTTCGTGAGCAGAAGCCCCAGTAGTAATCATTTGTGATTTCCAAGCCCCGCACCCCCCTTCCGGTTCGGGTATTCGACCCAGCAAAAGGGCCCTGAGTGTAATCTTTAAGTCCATGGCCTTCTCAAAAGTGCTCACCTCCTCCCTCTATGAAGGTGCTTGGGAGGGGTACTGCCACACTAGATGCATAAAATTCACTGGTGCCACATCTGACCATTTGAGGAGGGGATTATGTAGTAGTCATCAGGTGAGGTAGTCTATTAAGTAAAGTTGTACGGAATAAGCTTGAATGGTGCATTGTTACTCACTTTCCTGGCTCTCTCAAATATGTTTCCTCAACTGTGCTGTCATTCTCCTCCAGTGTTTCCTCCCATTTAAGTTGTGCTTTAGGTTTTATCTTGGGGAGGTCTCTTCTAGAGCCCTGTAAACATGGGATACCAGTCTGTGCAGGCCCCCAACCCATATATTCAGGAGGTTTGTTAATGTGTAAGAAACTAGCTGCTCTGTTGAGAAGCAAGGCTATATCACACAGACCATCCTCTCCATTATTGTGTACTGTAAATACTGACCCGTTCCAAACGCAGATGATTCAATCCCTTTCTCTTGTATAATAAATTGACCTCCCAGATAGAGGTCCCCAAGGACATTGCATCTCTCCATCCCCCCACCAGTCTCCATTATTATAGGGACCTGGGGCCAGATGTAGGAAAGGTTTAGCGACTCGCAAACGGCGAAAAACGCCGTTTGAGAGTCGCTAAAGCCCATCTGGCATGTAGAAATGCATTTTGCGAGTCGGAGACGACTCGCAAAATGCATTTCTGAGTCACAAATAGGAAGGGGTGTTCCCTTCCTATTTGCGAGTCGCACTGGTATGCAATTCCATTTGCGAACGCGAGCGCAGTCGCAAATGGACTCGCAGTTACCATCCACTTGAAGTGGATGGTAACCCAGTCGCAAACGGGAAGGGGTCCCCATGGGACCCCTTCCCCTTTGTGTCTGGACCAAAAAATAATTTTTCAGAGCAGGCAGTGGTCCAATGGACCACTACCTGCCCTGAAAAATACCGAAACAAAAGGTTTCGGTTTATTTTTCAAAGTGCAGCTCGTTTTAAGGAAAACGGGTTGCACTTTGAAAAAAAAAAACTGCTTCATTTAAAAGCAGTCACGGACATGGAGGTCTGCTGTTCCCAGCAGGCCTCCATCCCCGTGAGTGCCCTGAGTTGTTATGGGGTCGCAAATTGCGACCCACCTCATTAATATTAATGAGGTGGGTCTTTGCGACCCCATGGCGACCCGCAGAAGGTGTCTGAGACACCTTTCTGCATCCCAAATTGCGACTTGCAATTTGCGAGTCGCAGGGACTCGCAAATTGCAAGTCGCAATTTGGGACTTTCCTACATCTGGCCCCTGGTGGCAGCAATGCTGGCAAACACCTGTACGTCCTATATATGCACATCTCTTGCATATGGGGTTCGATGTAATACATATGCAACGGTATGCGTCACATACTTGATGCACCACAATGTGATTTTCTGTCTCCCATGAGCAGGGCTGGTAAAGTCTGACCTCTGCAGGTTCCTTTTAAAGAGTCCCCCACCTCCCCCCAGTTATTGTCATGCTCAAAACATTGAACCACATGCTGAAACAGGCATGCCAGACAGTATAATTCCAGCTGCCCTGCCCATCAGAGAGCAGGAGTTCCCTCCAGAATATAATTGAGGTCCTAAGTCCCTCCAGTACTCTGCCCATGTTAGTCATGATACTTACTTTCAGTGTGGGTCAAACTAATCCCAGATATCTGAACCCTTCAGCTCCCCACAGAAGTCTATGTGCGGCAAGGAGTCATGCTGTGTCCCAATCAAAGTACCTATTGGAAACACTCCCTGAATAGTTACAAGGCGTTCAGTAGTATAGGAATCGAGTACTCCAGCTGACTGACATAAATGAGGGCATCACCCACATATGAGGATAACTCATATCACCCAGGGCCCCAGCACCTAATGAAGGAATGTGGCCAGTGGTGCCATGGCAAGGAGGAGGAAGAGGGGGGTGTTCGGGTGGGGGGACGGGGTAACAAGGGCATGCCTCTCATTTCCCTTTGGACAAATGTATCCTTTCATACAGAAGTTCTCCTGTGTGCACTTGGGCCACTGGGTCCACATGCAACAGTTTATCAATGCAACGCAGTTTGGGCCTAGGCCCATCCTATCCATGACGAGCCACAGGTATTCCCACTCCACCGAGTCAAATTCCTGCTCGATATTCAGGAGCGTGAAGGTGTAAGGGTTGTCACTTAGATGTGGGGCATGGTAGATGTGCGATAGGTGACAAAGATTATGCATTATGCTGCGGTGTGGTATAAAATAGTGGCGGGTGGAGCTCATGGAGTTCTGCTCTGTAGAATTCTGTGGAGACGGGTAAAAATTCCATGGAGTTCTGTGTGCGACAGACTGCTGCGTGCCCAACCACCCTGGTACTGAATGAGCCGGATCTCAGAAATGCTAACCAGGCCTGACCCTACTTGGGAGTAATAACCAGGCCTGACTCTTATTAGTGCTTCTGAGATTGGGTGCGCTCAGGCCTCTTGTGCTTACAGATCCCACCAGTCTAGAGCCTGCTGCTCTCTCCCACACCTGCACACCTTCTCAAATTTGCTCTGGCGGGCCAAGCACCCCCTCCCCCTCATTGTGCCAGCCTTGCAATTGCTTTGTCTGTGCTTACCCACAGCCTCAGAACAACCTTTCTTTAGGGCCCAGCACTACCAGCTCACAAGCAGCAGGCTGGTATTTTCACAACGCGCCTAGTCTTGCTTGTCTCAGAGGTGTGTGGCCTGAGAGTACCTCAGTCTGGTGGGGGCTGCTGGACTACCACTCAGCAGCTCATGCTCCCACAGTCTCATCTCTCACTGCTGGCCTCAGCACTGTACTCAAAATACCACTTCCTCTCCGAAGGACTCTGGGGGAGAAAATTTATTTTCAAGTGGAGCTCTGACTGCAAGCACAGACCCCCTCTACCACTATGAAAATACTGTCCATGCCCAGTGATGGCACCCTATGTGCACATGGAGAGAAACTAAAATGAGGATCTTACTTTGCTCCAGTACTCCTCACTCCAGGGCCCCTGTTGCCAGCAGCCTAGCTCTGTCATGTCTGCCATCCCCCAGCTCCTGGGCTTCTGAGGACAGTGAAAGGAGGGAGGCCTGGATCTGGTGCAACCCCTCACCAGCAGCACCATGCCTGGCTGCCACTTACCTCTTTGAGCCGAGTGCACACTGCAGCCCTGTTATGGGCCACACAGCAGAAGGGTAGATGGGCTGTGTGGCCCATAACAGAGCTGCATTGTGCATAGGGCGAGCTCCACTGTGGGGCCAGTGAAGTTTTTGTCTGAGCTATGAGCACCAAAAACTCTAACTGCCAACGGAGGTCACTGACTATCCCTTGCATGAAACCACATTGGTTGAGATGTATAAATGTTGTCAGTTGTGGGAGAAGGTGAGTTACCAGGAGACTACTGAATATCTTGACATAGTGGTCTATATACATCAGGGTCTACTGGATCCTTGTCCGGTGTTTGGTAAAGGGCCTCTCACATAGGCAGGTGGCCATTCCTTCTTGCCTCCTGTTATACTTCTAGCAGCTTATCTGTGAGTGTAGCTGCGTTTTTTGGGTAATACTCAGCTTAAAGCTTGTCTGGTGGTTTGAGGTTTTTAAGTCTTATACAGGCCAGGATTTCTTCAAAGGAAACAGGCTCCTCTAGGGAGCCCTGCTCTTCTTCCCCTAATTTAGGAAGTGCTATATTCTGCAAAAAAGGCAGCTCCATTGTCTGTCAGGTACTGGGAATGACCAGTGTATTGTCTGAGATGGGCTATTAACGCTTTATTGATAGCTGTTTGTTTACAGACTTGCCTCATGGTCCCCACTGTCTGCTGTTTAAGCAGCTACGCAGCAATGCCCCAGCATCCTCACCCTCTGGCACAGGCTGGAGAAGCATCTCCACACCACTTATCGCCAGCAGCTGCATGCAATCATCCAACAGGTCCCTATGTGCCTGTTGCCAGTCTGTAAGCTTTTGTGGCTTGGCTGGGAGGAGATTTTCCAGTATAATCAGGTTTGTCTCTGGTTGGGTAAGGTCTTCCTCGAGCTGGTGTATAACACTGTACATTGTATTGTGCTAGATCCCCTCTTAGGATGATGTTCATGACTTCCCAGTCACATGCCAAAGTCTTCTAGGTTCTCAACTTTTTGTTAAAATAGTGCATAAGGCCATCTCCAAATGTCACTTCAAAGGGAGGGTCAGTCAGAGCCTCCGGCAGAGGTACAACGATTGAATCAATGGTCATGGATAGCCTTAACCCAAAGCAATCAACAGGGAGTGGTTAGATATATCTGGCAAGATTGGACATGTCTTGCACTCAGAGAGCAGTGTCTCAGACAAAGCAGTAATTTAGCTGAGTCAAATCAAATCATTAACATTTATAAAGCGCGCTACTCACCCGTGCGGGTCTCAAGGAGCTAGGGGAAAAAGTGGGGGGGTTACTGCTGCTCGAAAAGCCAGGTTTTTAGGAGTCTCCGGAATGCGGAGTGGTCCTGGGTGGTCCTGAGGTGGGTGGGGAGGGAGTTCCAGGTCTTAGCTGCCAGGAAGGAGAAAGACCTCCCACCCGCCGTGGAGCAGCGGATGCGAGGGACGGCAGCGAGCGCGAAGCCAGAGGAACGGAGGAGGCAGGTGGGGACGTAGAAGCTGAGGCGTCGGTTGAGGTATTCCGGTCCCTTGTTGGGGAGGGATCTGTGTGCGTGGGTGAGAAGTCGAAAGGTGATTCTTTTGCTGACTGGGAGCCAATGCAGGTGTCTCAGGTGTGCGGAGATGTGGCTGTTGCGGGGTACGTCGAGGATGAGGCGGGCCGAGGCATTTTGAATGCGTTGCAGGCGTTTTTGGAGTTTGACTGTGGTCCCAGCGCAGAGGGTGTTGCCGTAGTCCAGGCGGCTCGTGACGAGGGCGTGGGTCACGGTTTTTCTAGTGTCGGCGGGGATCCAGCGGAAGATCTTGCGGAGCATGCGGAGGGTGAGGAAGCAGGCGGAGGACACGGCGTTGACTTGCTTGGTCATGGTGAGAAGAGGGTCCAAGATGAAGCCTAGGTTGCGGGCGTGGTCTGCGGGGGTCGGTGTGGTGCCGAGGGCCGTGGGCCACCAGGAGTCGTCCCAAGTGGAAGGGGTGTTGCCGAGGATGAGGACTTCCGTTTTGTCAGGGTTCAGCTTTAGGCGGCTGAGTCTCATCCAATCTGCAACGTCCTTCATACCCTCTTGTAGGTTGGTTTTGGCGCTGGCGGGGTCCTTGGTGAGGGAGAGTATAAGTTGGGTGTCGTCGGCGTTGGAGGTGATGATGATGTCGTGCTTGCGTACGATGTCGGGGAGGGGGCTCATGTAGACATTGAAGAGTGTCGGGCTGGGCGATGAGCCTTGAGGTACGCCGCAGATGATCTCGGTGGGGTCTGAGCGAAACGGTGGGAGGTAAACTCTTTGGGAACGGTTTGAGAGGAAGGAGGCGATCCAGTCCAGGTCCTGGCCTTGGATCCCGGTGGAGCGGAGGCGGGTGATTAGGGTGCGGTGACAGACGGTGTCGAAGGCAGCCGAGAGGTCGAGGAGGATGAGGGCGACTGTTTCACCATTGTCCATCAGTGTTCTGATGTCGTCTGGAACTGAGATGAGGGCGGTTTCTGTGCTGTGGTTGGTTCGGAATCCGGTTTGTGAAGGGTCGAGCAGGTTGTTGTTTTCCAGGAAGGTGGTCAGCTGTTTGTTGACGGTCTTCTCTATTACCTTGGCTGGGAAGGGCAGGAGAGAGATGGGGCAGAAGTTTTTCAGGTCGCTCAGGTCAGCCGTAGGTTTCTTTAGTAGGGCGTTGACTTCGGCGTGTTTCCAGCATTCGGGGAAGGTAGCAGAAGAAAAAGAAGAGTTGATGACGGTCTGGAGGTGCGGGGCGATGATGTCGTCGGCTTTATTAAAGATGAAGTGAGGGCAGGGGTCCGAAGGGGCGCCGGAGTGGATAAAGTTCATGATGGATTTGGTTTCTTCAGTGTTGATGTGGGTCCAGTCGTTGAGGGTAATGGCCGGGGGTGCGGGTTCGGTGATGCTTGGTTGGATCTGGTGTCCGAAGCTGTCGTGGAGGTCGCTGATCTTGCGATGGATGAAGGTGGCGAGGGATTCGCACAAATCCTGTGAGGGCGTGACGGCGTTGGCGTTGGAGAACTCCTTGACGATGTTAAAAAGTTCTCTGCTGTTGTGGCTGTTTTTGTCCAGTCTGTCGGTGAAAAAGTTCCTTTTGGCAGCGCGGATCAGGTGGTGGTGTTCGCGGGTAGCGTTCTTGAGGGCGGTCATGTTGTCAGCGGTGTGGTCCTTGCGCCAGGCCTTCTCGAGGGCGCGACATGTTTTCTTTGATTCTTTGAGCTGAGTGTATGTCTTTGTAGCAAGTGTATAGCATGAGTAAGCTCTGAGAGTAGGGTGTTGGCAAGGGTCCAATAATGTGAGTGACCTTAAGTTTTCCACCACTGTCTGGTTTTGTGTGGTGTCTCTGCAGCTCCTAGTCGATGTCCCATCCAGAACACAACTGCAGTCCCCTGCAAGTAGAATATCTGCTGTTAGGTAAGGGGCAGCAGCCAAGACCACCTTGCTGAAGAATGACCTACTATCATTGTTTGGAGCATAGACGTTGATCAGACATATCTTACGTTCATCCAAGATACCAAGCAGCATCGCATATCTCCCCACCGGGTAAGGGACATGCCCTTGTGTTGAAAAGATACCCATGGGGCCATCCATATACTCTCCTAGCAAACCCTGAATAGGTTGCATATATCTTCCCTCTCCAGTGCCTTTGGAGGCTCTGGATGCATCACCCCTCAAGTATTTGTCCTTTGCAGTAGGTCAATTAATATGTGGTTGCATTGTAGATAGGCATGTACTCAATGCCACTTGTCTAATTTAGTCCAGCATCTCCCATTCCCAGTCAGCTATTCTGGATACATTGCATGCCCATCCTGTTCTGTTCCACCCTTCCTGTTCACATCCTCTTTTTTTGGGGGGGGCATCTCAACCAATGCATGTATAGACTCTGTATCCATAAACAGAAATATGAAACCCCTTTCTAACCAGTGAACCATAGAACTTTAAACACTTCCCTGACTTCCCCTTCTCCTTGGGCAGTGAAGCTACCCCACCCCAAACATGACTATGTAGAGAGCATCATGACCCACCCCATTAACAATTCAGATCTCAGTCCTAAAGGCTAATCTAACCAAGTATCTCATTATGCTATGCCAGAGGTCAGTTCAAAAAGGTGACCACGAGAATTAAGCCTCCAGCAGCTCCACTCTGCCTGAGCCCCTGAAGATCTACAGGCCTAGCAGGCCCTACACAAGTCAATAGACGCAATAATAAGTATCAAATATCTGGCTCCGTGCATGAAATGTTAATGATAATTTATCCCCACATAAGAATCTATATGCAACACCGTTATAGTGAAAGCCTCACAATCACTGTGTTCATTGTTTGGTCTATATCATGAATTAAGTTAGGCTCTGCAACAGCTCTGGGTAACTGCATGAGGACAGTCTGGGAGCTTTCCAAGGAAGCTCCTTATTCAGTGCTATCTGTGCCAGAGTCTGGGTGGCTCTGTTGTCCTGAAAGCCTTGTGAAGTTGGCTCTGCCTGGGCTTCCATAAGGGTTCCACCGGATCTTAACACTATGCGGCCTGTTGGTTAAGATGACTGCTTATCACCTTGGGAGTTTTCATGTTTCTGCCAGCGAGGTAAATGTATCATGTAACATGAGTTCCCCCATTTCAACCCTCTTGTGGAAAACCTAACTGCCCCGATCCAGCTGTGGCATCCACGCCATCACATGCCTCCTGTACACTGGAAAAAAGAGCACCTTATTGTTGTGTACCGTGCTCAGCTTTGTTGGGAAGACTATGCTGTAGCACAGGTTAACAGAGAAAAAGAAGAGTCCAGCCTGACGACTTCCTTAAATTGCCTGTTTTGTATTGCTGAATATATAAAACGAGATGTGGGAAATGCAGGAGGCCTGGACCCTAAGCCTCCCAAAAGTTGCAGTCCTGAATTAATGAAAAGGTGACTTCCCACATAGTAAATTTATGACAGATCATTGGCAGAATGCTTCAAAAATTATTTTATTTCATTGTAGGATAGAAATTCAGTTACAAAGAAATTTAGTTCAGAAAGCAAAGTTGAAAATGAGGAATGCTTCACTAATCAGTAAAATTAATAATCCAGTCCGGAGAGTTGGAAAAGAGGTCAGGTAGAGTTGTGCGTGGTAAAACAGCCAATTCAGTTACAAAGAAATTTAGTTCAGAAAGCGAAGTTGAAAATAAGGAATGCTTCACTAATCAGCAAATTTAATAATCCAGTCCGGAGAGTTGGAAAAAGAGGTCAGGTAGAGTTGTGCGGTGGTATAACAGCCAACACGTGTTTCGCCCCTTGAGCGAGTAAGCGGGGGCTTTCTCAAGGCTGAGGAAAATATATATAGACAAGGTAAGTCAAACAGTCAGGCAAATGCTGTCAAATGTGATAGCATGCTTTCAGTGCAGATTGTGCAGAGCATTTTGTGCTCCCTTTAGGGGAACCCATGAATTTTAAGAAAAACCCATACCATAATCTCAAGTGAGATCCACTAACTGAAGTGAAAAAAACAAGTGCTTATAATCTACTATTTATTAATATTCTGGTACGCAAAAATATATTAGTAATGCTCTACTAATTAAAAAATAAAGCTAAGAGTAAGTCCAAGTGGATGTGTGCTGGCACTCACATGCTGTTAATATATATTAGAAAAATACACGTGACGAAAAAATAATAACCAAGGACATTCTGTGATAGATGTTAATAAGAAGAAAACTTAGAAGAGTGGAAAAAACATACCCAATTCAGAACAATATGCAAAACACTTCTGACATTAAATTGTCGCAGTTGAGGATAGAAATCTAGGCATGGAATTATGTACAATAAATTATACAAACTACCAAGTAGAACCAATATATATCAAGGACACAGATGAAGAACATGCAAAAATGTTTGAAAAGCTCAGGTTTACCGCCTAACAACATATCTCTAAACGGAAATCTATAATAATTTAGATACATTTTAAACAACAGGGAAGAGACAAGAATATCTTAATATAACAGAGAGAATCTAATTGTAGAACGACAGGCTCAAAATGAACTTCAAAGTAACGTGCCTTGTCTAACGAGCATATTTAACTTTCAAACTGCGAGCATTTTTAACATCGTAGCACTGTAACTAAAATCCAGCCTCCCTGTGAGGGGAGACGCATAAAATACAGCAAAGCGGAATTAATTTTTACCTTGTTCGGTGTTTAAAGTTAAAGAAAATGTGCCGGCGTCCCGCGGTAAATCGCATTGGCTCCGACGGGCTGCTGAGCATGATTTACATAGGTGCGCGTCCCTTCTCTGCCTCGCAAAAGCGAAACAGAGAAGGGACACTCCATACAACAAGACAAGTGAGAAAGGGGGAATAATGGCGGCCATATTTGAACAGGTAGAAACCCTACCTGGTAATAGTAAGACTCAAAGAGAAAAAATACGAACTGCAGACCTAAACAATTCAATGGTGAAAAAATTTAACTAAAAGAAAACTCATTAGTAAAGAAAATTATCAATAGAAACGAGGAAATTGTAAAAAAGAAAAGAAAGGACAAATTAAGGAATTATAGTGTAAACCATCAGATAGAACAGATGAAGAAGAAGACGTGGCTCGAATAGAGCGTTATGAACTGTCAGCCAACAAAAACTGTATTAACAGTACATCATTTACAATAACCAATAGTGCCATTCATGATCCTGGTTCAAACCATTGTTCACTGTATCATATTGAATAATCATCCTGCTTTCTTGTTGACGTAAACGTAAGTGTAAGTTACCACCCCGTGGAGACAGAGTGATGCGGTCAATTCCAATAAATTTAAAGGAACGTGCATTATGATGAAAAGTTTTATAGTGCTCCACTAAAGGTGCCTTGGTCTCCAGTTTCAAAATGTTCCGGGAAATGTTCTTGGATTCGAAGTTTTAGGGGGCGGATCGTGCTGCCAATATAAGCCTTTTGACATGGACAGAATATCAAATACACCACGTTTCTACTTTCACAATTAATAAAGTCCTTGATTAGAAGTTCTTGATCATTAATGTGCAATGAAGTGGTTCGATTGAGACCCAATTTACATATTGAACACTTTGTACAAGTAAAAAATCCCTTTGGTTTGGGAAAGTAAGGTTCCGAAACTGTTTGTTGAAACAAGGAAGGACAGAGTTTGTCACGAAGGTTAGGGGCCCGTCGGAACCCTATTTGTGGATATTGAGTAATAAATGGTTGAATAGAGGGATTATTACTAATAAGATGCCAGTGTTTACGAAGGTGTTTTCGTATTAAATAATGTCCATTGTGAAATTGGGTGATAAATCGAATAGTGGTGTCTACTTGACGTTGTCGTGTTGAGTTGATCATCTTGTTACGATCCATTTTACCCATGTTGTTATGGGAAGTGGTCAATGAGAATTGTTTGTAGCCCCTAATCAAAAGTCTCTCAGTAATTTGTGAAGAGAACAGGTCATAGTCGCTGGGTTTTGAACAGTTAAGAAACAGCCAAATGGTGGGAGGTGGCTTCTCTCAAGAAATATCTGGAACACGATCGTATTCCTCGGGGGCTACGTATTTTGATCTTTCCACCGACAGATACCACCTCCCAAGAGAGCCTTCAGAAATGGGAAGCTAATTTAAAAATGGCTTCAATTAATATGATTCATCAACTCATTGATATATCCCAGGAACAGTATGAGCATCATAAACAAGAAGTTGATCAACTTACCCAAAGAATTGATGAGGCTAACTGGGGTGACATCTCAACAAAAAAATTATGCAATTCTTAACAACATAATAGATAACTATGAGGCCGATATCATCCAGCGTAAAAACCGGAAATTCAGACGAGACCTTCGTGATTATCAGCAGGGGAGAGTATACACCTTCAGTAAGAAATATGATAATGTTCAGGACTCTAATCCCCCTGTAGATACACATAGCTGTCCAGACACTATTCCCTCCTCTGAAGTAGAAACATCTGATGACTCTGATAAGGATTCTTCCACCAGGCCTAGGGTAAATTTTTTAGAGGAAGCCCGGCGATTCCGCCTAGGATCTTTACAAGAAACTCGCACAAAATTACCAGATACATCAACGGTCACTCCGGGCACCTCAGGTATACAAACATGGGCCCGCAGCAAGAATCTTCGGCCTCTAAATACAATGACCAACTAGTAGTTAATCTTTCAGATTATTCTCTTTCTTCATCTGAACTATACATCCTAAACAAAGGTCTGTCTTACTGCCCTACAAACATGTGGAATATAACTCAAACCAAAATTGACTTTTTCAAATTTATACGTCAACTTAAACTAAAGTCATTTTTCTCTACATTTTCTTCTCCTCCCTCCCAGCCTTCGCTCTCATTACCCTCCCAAGATCTTTCTGTTCGGGACCTGGAAGACATTGGACTTCTTTGCAATTTAGCAAATATTACTGAACCAGATCTCCCCCTTAGCACATTAGCCGAACAACTCGAGCTTAATACTAACCAGTATCATCCTTCGGGAATGAGACCAAAATCTACCTTTACTCCTTCCCTTCCAGCAGGGAATTCTATCGATCTTTTCACCTGCACAGTTTTAAAAGACCTTGATAAGGAGTATAAACGTTACTGTGACAAACGCAAATTTCTTACCTAAAATGTTACTCGTCAACAAAGATTAGCTTTGTCCAATCTAAGAATGAATCCCAATATTATCATCAAGGAAGCAGATAAGGGAGGTAATATCGTTATTCTAAACACCTCAGATTACCTAAAGGAGGCTTATCGTCAATTACATAACACTAAGGGGGTTATTCCAACTTTGGAGGAAGTGGTAATCCGTCCCAAAAGTGACGGTAAAGTGACGGATATACCACCAGCCGTATTACGAGTCCATTATATCCTATGGAACTCGTAATACGGCTGGTGGTAAATCCGTCACATTTGGGACGGATTACCACCTCCTCCAAAGTTGGAATAACCCCCTAAGGGCCTGATTACAACTTTGGAGGACGGTGTTAAACCGTCCCAAAAGTGGCGGATATACCACCTACCGTATTACGAGTCCATTATATCCTATGGAACTCGTAATACGGTAGGTGGTATATCCGTCACTTTTGGGACGGTTTAACACCATCCTCCAAAGTTGTAATCAGGCCCTAAGTGCTATAAACGCTTAGATTCTAATCCCACAGCACATATTCAACAACAACTTTCAGAACTTCTCGATTATTGTTTTTCACGGCAAGTCATCTCACATCAAGAAAGAACTGCCTTATTTCTCTCTCATCCAACCGTGCCAACACTGTATCTTCTTCCTAAAATTCATAAAAAAGATTTTCCTCCCAAAGGCAGGCCCATAATATCGGGTGTAAATTCTATCTGCTCCAAATTAGGGACTCTAATTGACCAAGTACTTCAGCCCCTAATGACTAATCTACCTTCCTTTGTGAGGGATACAAAAGACATCATTCGTAAACTCCAAGAAATAGATTGGCAGCCTGATTATCTCTTAGTGACCATTGATATAGTCAGCCTCTATACCTCCATTAAACACCAGGATGGTCTAGAGGCTGTTAGATTAGCACTCTCGACCAAATCAGTGTCCTTCTCTACTCATAATAGTATGATATTGAACATGTTACAATTTTGCTTGGAGAATAATTATTTTCTCTTTGACGGACAGTTCTATTTACAGCTTCAGGGTACGGCGATGGGGGCCAAATTTGCGCCTTCATATGCTTGTATACTCATGGGAGCGGTAGAATGGGAGTGGCTGTGGAGTGACCACAATGAAGAGTTTTCTCACAATATCATTTTTTGGGGACGCTATATCGATGATATCCTGTTGATCTGGCAAGGAAACAGAACATTACTAACTCTTTTTCTTCAGTCCCTAGTACCAAACAAATGGGACATTGATATCACATATAATATTTCAGATACACAGGTAGAGTATCTTGACCTGTTGATTTACGTGGAAAACTATAAATTACAGACTAAATTCTACAGAAAATCCACAGGTGCTAATTCTATTCTGCATGCTTTGAGCTGTCACCCCCCTAGTATAATCAAAAACATCCCACAAGGCGAGTACAGAAGAGCCAAACTTAACTGTTCAAAACCCAGCGACTATGACCTGTTCTCTTCACAAATTACTGAGAGACTTTTGATTAGGGGCTACAAACAATTCTCATTGACCACTTCCCATAACAACATGGGTAAAATGGATCGTAACAAGATGATCAACTCAACACGACGACATCAAGTAGACACCACTATTCGATTTATCACCCAATTTCACAATGGACATTATTTAATACGAAAACACCTTCGTAAACACTGGCATCTTATTAGTAATAATCCCTCTATTCAACCATTTATTACTCAATATCCACAAATAGGGTTCCGACGGGCCCCTAACCTTCGTGACAAACTCTGTCCTTCCTTTTTTCAACAAACAGTTTCGGAACCTTACTTTCCCAAACCAAAGGGATTTTTTACTTGTACAAAGTGTTCAATATGTAAATTGGGTCTCAATCGAACCACTTCATTGCACATTAATGATCAAGAACTTCTAATCAAGGACTTTATTAATTGTGAAAGTAGAAACGTGGTGTATTTGATATTCTGTCCGTGTCAAAAGGCTTATATTGGCAGCACGATCCGCCCCCTAAAACTTCGAATCCAAGAACATTTCCGGAACATTTTGAAACTGGAGACCAAGGCACCTTTAGTGGAGCACTATAAAACTTTTCATCATAATGCACGTTCCTTTAAATTTATTGGAATTGACCGCATCACTCCGTCTCCACGGGGTGGTAACTTACACTTACGTTTACGTCAACAAGAAAGCAGGATGATTATTCAATATGATACAGTGAACAATGGTTTGAACCAGGATCATGAACGGCACTATTGGTTATTGTAAATGATGTACTGTTAATACAGTTTTTGTTGGCTGACAGTTCATAATGCTCTATTCGAGCCACGTCTTCTTCTTCATCTGTTCTACCTGATGGTTTACACTATAATTCCTTAATTTGTCCTTTCTTTTCTTTTTTACAATTTCCTCGTTTCTATTGATAATTTTCTTTACTAATGAGTTTTCTTTTAGTTAAATTTTTTCACCATTGAATTGTTTAGGTCTGCAGTTCGTATTTTTTCTCTTTGAGTCTTACTATTACCAGGTAGGGTTTCTACCTGTTCAAATATGGCCGCCATTATTCCCCCTTTCTCACTTGTCTTGTTGTATGGAGTGTCCCTTCTCTGTTTCGCTTTTGCGAGGCAGAGAAGGGACGCGCACCTATGTAAATCATGCTCAGCAGCCCGTCGGAGCCAATGCACATTTTCTTTAACTTTAAACACCGAACAAGGTAAAAATTAATTCCGCTTTGCTGTATTTTATGCGTCTCCCCTCACAGGGAGGCTGGATTTTAGTTACAGTGCTACGATGTTAAAAATGCTCGCAGTTTGAAAGTTAAATATGCTCGCTAGACAAGGCACGTTACTTTGAAGTTCATTTTGAGCCTGTCGTTCTACAATTAGATTCTCTCTGTTATATTAAGATATTCTTGTCTCTTCCCTGTTGTTTAAAATGTATCTCAATTATTATAGATTTCCGTTTAGAGATATGTTGTTAGGCGGTAAACCTGAGCTTTTCAAACATTTTTGCATGTTCTTCATCTGTGTCCTTGATATATATTGGTTCTACTTGGTAGTTTGTATAATTTATTGTACATAATTCCATGCCTAGATTTCTATCCTCAACTGCGACAATTTAATGTCAGAAGTGTTTTGCATATTGTTCTGAATTGGGTATGTTTTTTCCACTCTTCTAAGTTTTCTTCTTATTAACATCTATCACAGAATGTCCTTGGTTATTATTTTTTCGTCACGTGTATTTTTCTAATATATATTAACAGCATGTGAGTGCCAGCACACATCCACTTGGACTTACTCTTAGCTTTATTTTTTAATTAGTAGAGCATTACTAATATATTTTTGCGTACCAGAATATTAATAAATAGTAGATTATAAGCACTTGTTTTTTTCACTTCAGTTAGTGGATCTCACTTGAGATTATGGTATGGGTTTTTCTTAAAATTCATGGGTTCCCCTAAAGGGAGCACAAAATGCTCTGCACAATCTGCACTGAAAGCATGCTATCACATTTGACAGCATTTGCCTGACTGTTTGACTTACCTTGTCTATATATATTTTCCTCAGCCTTGAGAAAGCCCCCGCTTACTCGCTCAAGGGGCGAAACACGTGTTGGCTGTTATACCACCGCACAACTCTACCTGACCTCTTTTTCCAACTCTCCGGACTGGATTATTAAATTTGCTGATTAGTGAAGCATTCCTTATTTTCAACTTCGCTTTCTGAACTAAATTTCTTTGTAACTGAATTGGCTGTTATACCACCGCACAACTCTACCTGACCTCTTTTCCAGCTCTCCGGACTGGATTATTAATTTTACTGATTAGTGAAGCATTCCTCATTTTCAACTTTGCTTTCTGAACTAAATTTCTTTGTAACTGAATTTCTATCCTACAATGAAATAAAATAATTTTTGAAGCATTCTGCCAATGATCTGTCATAAATTTACTATGTGGGAAGTCACCTTTTCATTAATGTAGCACAGGTTAAGGCTCTACACTTGGCCTCCTGGAAGGTTTTCCTTTGAGTTTGAACCTTTTGGGTGTAATCAGGGAAATGGAGGATAGGGTGTCCCTCAAACAGTGGCTGGCCAATGAGTGGTACATGTCATAATATTGAGTCCCAGTCTTTAGTTGAACAAGTGGACAATTATTGTATGTGGCGACATCCCAGGGGAACCACACTGAAGAAGGTGGAAAGATCGCTAGAGGGAACTGCTGCCCCAAGCCATGTTTCCAGTCACCATTCCAGCACACCAGAAATGGCTGGATCTCGTGGCACCCTCTGCTCACCTCATTCCAGGTCTTCGCCTTGTAACAAAAGTTTAGGGAGCAGGCGGCAGAAGCAATATAAGACTCATTGCCTGCAGAAGGGTGCCTCAGCTGGAGGGGTGGCAATTTTCTGTGGAAGGGAATAGTGGGGTTTGAGGGCATGATCCTCTGCTCACCCACACCAGTGTCTGTGTCGGCATTACACACTGACACAGGGCGGTGTGCACAGCAATCACTTCTGCCCACGCCAGGCCTCCTGGCTGGGTTTACCCGTGGGCTGGAGGCAGGCAGCACAGACCAGGCAGGCACAGGAAGTTGTGGCCAGCTGCCCCACCCAATGACTGAAAGCTCTGTATGAGAGTCAATCTTTAGGGATCTCTCAATCCCCCTCAAGAAACTTAGGCCCTCATTCTGACCCTGGCGGTGAGTGATAAAGTGGCGGTAATACCACCAACAGGCTGGCAGTAATTACTCCCAAATTATGGCCATGGCGGTGAGAACTCCCATAGACAGCCAATGTGTCACACCAACCGCCAGGGCGGAAACAACACTCACCACGGCGGTAGCCGTCAACAGCCGGCCGGAAGACGAAGTACCGGCCACCATATTATGAGCCTTCAATCCACCACGTTTTCCGGGGCGATACCAACGTCATCAAAAGCCTGGCAGAAACACATCACAGAAGAGCAAAGACTCACCATCGGAGACACAGGGAAAAACAACGCTGCCATGGAACCGGAACTGCAAGTCTTCCCGATGCTAATCTATGTCATGGTCCACCTGGAACACCAACGCCAACGAAGACGATGATGGTGAGTACAGCCACCTAGCACATAAGAGAGGGAGGAAAATGAGAGAGACACACAACCAGCTGCAGGTAAAAAACAATGGCACACGATACACGGCACAATAATGCAAGGACAACAAGAATGCAGTAATGAGAATGTATTAAATATGAATTAACATTAATGTATTTCAATGTAAGTTATTAATAATGCAAGTTATCTGTGCCAAACAAAATGTATGTTTAAATTTGCTCTAACATGTAGTAAATGTTAGCCATTAAATAATATTTAATTGTAAGTTGTGCAATCGAATTTTTAATGAATTAAAAGTATTAATGTGTATTAGGGTTTCTTAGCTTGACTAGGCCTGAAAGATTCGTTTTGCAGCAGTGATGGAAAAATCACCTATTTATTCTGATCCCTCTGACCTGAATTATTTTCCCAGGGTTGGTATTATGTTGAATGTCCTATTGGATGGAAGGCAAATATTTTTCAAAATGTACAATGTTGCATTATTTGTTCTAGCTGTTGAAGACGGAAAACTCATGATTCTTATGTGAAACAGGTTTAGTTTCACGAGAGAAAACTCTCTAGTAACAAATTGCTTGAGAATGTAATAGTTTGTTGGAAGTGTGTGAAATCATTCAAATGATAATGCACTTTTGCTGAGATTTGGAATAATCACAAGTTTGATGGTGCCATTGCAGTCACTGGACCCTGAATCTGATGTTTGGAGTGTGCCCATTTGAGGGAACAATAATTGGATTGTGTATAATTTAAAATAGTGATGAATGTTTGAATTTGTGAGTTAGTGTTGTCATGAGAGTGAGTAGATCCTGATGTGTCAAAGATGTGCAGCTGCTCTCCGCTTATTTTGAATCTATTTAACCTGTAGCTGACACCAGAAGAATAAAGTCTTAGTTTCAACTGCTCTTTTCTATTATGTGGTTCAGGACTAATAAGCTGAACTCATTTGAAATTGCTGATCTATCTTATGTGCAGCCTGTGTTCTGCACTATCCTGATGCTGCTATCAATTGATGCTGGAAGGAAGTGACTGGTCTGCCTGTTCCATTTCATATTTCCTTTTCAGTTGGAAAAGTACACTAGTGTATATTTTATAGTGAGTGTTTTTCAAATTAATTTTGCTTGTCCTACTTTTTGCTTTTGCCTGCATGTGTTAATCTATTCCCATACATGCAAGTCAAAATTTGTGAGAAGAGAGCTCTCCAGGTTCTGTTACCCAGAATCCTTTGCAAACCTCACAATTTGGCAAAATAACACTTCCCTCAGATTTTGGTCCTGCAAAGTTCTGGAATCTAAGAGGAGCTACACATTTCCTTCCACCCAGCTTTCCCCCCAAATCTCCTAATAAAAATGGTACCTCACTTGTGTGGTCTAGTGCCTATGTCAGGAATGGATCACACAACTGTCAATGTTAGACCCTAGATGGGGGCAACTGTTGACCCTGGGGTGATCCATTCCTGATGCAGGCACTAGGTATAGGCACTCAAGTGGGGTAGCATTTTTATCAGGACAGGTGGGGAAACACTAGGTGGTAGGAATTTTGTGGATCTCAGCATATTCCTGTAGTTTGTGTGACAGAAATGCAGGAAAATATAGTTTTTATTCAACATTTCACCTTTGCAGGGTATTCTGGGTAAGAAAACTTTGGGAAACCCACACAAGGGTTCCCTATATGGCTGTTGGGACTAAAAATGCAGGTACCTGCTTACAAAAACAGGTTGTTTTGTGAGGCATACTTTTGATGTCTCCACAATACGATTTGGGCAATGGCATTTGGGGCTGAACTACATTGGGGAGCTCCCATGAGAGCACTCTGTTTGCCGCTACATGCACCTGCTCTCTGGATTGGGCTAACCCGCTATTGTCCCACTGCACAGACAGTGCTTGCAGAAGGATAGCAGGACTGTCCTTGTCACATCCCTCAAAACCACTGGAAGAGGAGTTGTCAGAACAATCACTCCAAAAGTCTGCATCATTGTCCTATCCCTCAGATGTGTCTCAATATCTGCTGCCTCAGTCTCTGATCCTAAGTCAGAGCTGTCCTCTATAACCTGAGTTAGGGCTTGAGCAGCAGCCATCCAACGAGACGCCATCTCTGCTACTGGCTAAATTCTCACTCTAAAATACTAGCCTATGTAGATGGTCACAAAATTGTGTGTGTGTGATGGGTTCAACAGTAAAAGTCAGTCACCTTACCTTCGCTTCTTCCCTCAATCAGCACATTCTCTCAAGAAACTCAAAAAAATTAAAAAAGACACACTATTAATTCACCTTGTCACATACCAATCGGCAGTCTTTAGTGCCTCTGGCTACCAGTCCTGCAATCATTATTGGTTCTCCCACTCCCATGACCTCCTCTTCGGATTCCCTCACTACCACCCAGCAAATATAAATATAGATCTATATATAGATATAGATCTAAATATTATTTTTTAATAGCTGTATGATTTCCCTGGGGGCCATAGTGGACACGGAAGCTCATCTCACAAGCGACATCCCCTGTCAATTTAATGGGTTTTTGTTTGTAGAAAAAAAAAACAGCGGCACGATGACATCATAAAGGGGCAGGTGGGTGGTGGAGACACATAAGCTCCTCATGTCTCCTGATCGGGAATTAAATAAAAAATAAAAAAAATAAAAAGAAATTCTCCTGTGCAACGCACCAGAGGATTTGTCATCTCCCTCCCTGGTCTCGGCCATGACCTGCACCATGGAGGTAGTGTGGGCGTCAGCCAGTGGCTGACACCCGCACTTATGAGGTTAAGCCCACATTTTGAGTCACGATAAAAACATGACCATAATCCACATATTAGCAGGTACAAAAGTGATGCAAGTACTGAAAGTAAGGCAAAAAGAACAGATGTTGGAAGGAATGTGGAATGCCAAATATTTACTCCCTGTCACAGGTCTAGGCCTACATATATATATGTATTTGCTCACCACACCATTCCAATTTGGACCCAGTCATATGTCAATCAGTCTTGACCCTGTTCCCCTTTGGAACAGTATAGCCCGAATTTCCAGACCAGGTCCTCCCTAGTCCTGAAAATAAATATAGATCTATATATAGATATAGATATAAATATTATTTTTTAATAGCTGTATGATTTCCCTGGGGGCCATAGTGGACACAGAAGCTCTTCTCACGAGCGACATCCCCTGTCAATTTAATGGGTTTTTGTTTGTAGAAAAAAAAAACAGCGGCACGATGACATCATAAAGGGGCAGGTGGGTGGTGGAGACACATAAGCTCCTCATGTCTCCTGATCGGGAATTAAATAAAAAAAAAAAAAAAGAAAAAGAAATTCTCCTGTGCAACGCACCAGAGGATTTGTCATCTCCCTCCGTGGTCTCGGCCATGACCTGCACCATGGAGGTAGTGTGGGCGTCAGCCAGTGGCTGACACCCGCACTTATGAGGTTAAGCCCACATTTTGAGTCACGATAAAAACATGACCATAATCCACATATTAGCAGGTACAAAAGTGATGCAAGTACTGAAAGTAAGGCAAAAAGAACAGATGTTGGAAGGAATGTGGAATGCCAAATATTTACTCCCTGTCACAGGTCTAGGCCTACATATATATATATATTTGCTCACCACACCATTCCAATTTGGACCCAGTCATATGTCAATCAGTCTTGACCCTGTTCCCCTTTGGAACAGTATAGCCCGAATTTCCAGACCAGGTCCTCCCTAGTCCTGAAAACAAGTATCCTGGGACTGGTTTCGGGGGTATAACGCCTCTTTGGCCAGGCTAGCTTGAATTTAGTAGCATAGCAAGCACAGAATCTACATCTGGGCATATCCTGCCCACTTAGGACTACAAATGCAAAAAGAAGAGATGATGGATGGAATGCTGAATAATGTCACATTCAATCCAATCACAGATCTGGGCCTGAATCCTTTGTTTGCTCACCATGTCATTTGAGGTTGGATCCAGCCACATGTTAATCAGTCTTTACCCTGCTCCACGTGGGATTAGTACAGCCAGAACTGCCAGGGAAGGTCCTCCCTGGACTAGGAAACAAGCATCTTGGTACAGGTTTTGGAGTATCACCCCTCATCAGCCAGGCTAGCTTGAATCTGGTGGCATAGCTAGCAGGGGATCCACGCACTGCTTTGTGTTAAGCTATGTCATGGGGGTATTCTATGGATGGTACATAGACATTCCAATGCTACTACCCATGAGTTTTGATGCAAAACCCTATCTACTAACAAAAGTAGCCAGGCTTTTGCACAAAAAAAAAACCTCTTGAAAGCGGGCATTAAAAATGCATGCTTTTATTTCTCCTACATTTTCCCACATATTGCTTGTGGACTGCACTGTATAGCACATATCCAAATGATGAGTTTTAAAGTTTGTCTAAAAATAAAATCTTGTCCTAGAGTGGCACCCTTTCAGCACAAAACCTATGGTAGACTCACGCAGACAACGTTGCACTATTGTGCAAAAGTGTGTGTGGCACTCGTCAGCATCCTTATGCACCATCACTAGGGAGAAGCTAGAATAATGCCATATCTTTGTAGATAGGGCACATTCCTTCTCTCTCCCTCTAGTGCAAAGCAGCACAGAATTTGTGTTTCACTGCCTTGTGAGAATGTTTTGATAATCTGGCTCTAGTCTGAGACAGAAAGGGTGTTTTAGTGCAGGACCTTGCATAGATCCCATGGTGAGAGACTGGATCCCACAGACACAGACACAGAGACAGGGTGTGACAGAGTGCAACTCTAGCAAAGTACAAATTAGTATCTGCCTCTGTCATCCATTTCCTGGCAGACATACCACAGTAAATTGTGTGGAAGCACCTATATCAGGTAACACAGCATGGAAATTTGTTAACCAGGCAAGTGGGTGAGCACCTGTAGTATTCCTCTGAACACAGTTTGGTGGTGTGGCCTGGAGAGGGATGTATGCTGCTGCTGCTCTGTGGGATGGTAACTGTTGGGTTATGCTTTCACGAGTACTGCTGCAGACATGTCCTGGAGAGTGACAGAAATTACCTTACATTCATTGTGCTAGTGCTTTGTGTACGGAGGCCTTCTTGCTAGATGAGAGATGCCTGTCAATGGAGTGGGGTTATAGGTGCAACCATGGACCAGTGTGCCCATACCAAGTCCCTGCAGTCCAAGGCATGCTGCAGCTTGCTCTACTTGTTGGATAGCTGATCAAACACCTTACCTGGAGTTGCCAGTGCTTCAATGCTCTTGAAATACCAGGTGCCAGCTGGACTGCTGCAGCTTCAGTACCCATCATGCTTCAAGATGGATACATGACTCCTTGTGAAAAAGCAACATGGGCATCACCCAGATTGTGAAGCCACTAAACTGTCAGGTGTTAAGTGATTTCATTAAAGCATTGCCCGTTGGGAACCAACAGTCTAGTTCAAAGGAAGAAAACATAGAAAGACTCCTGATCAAACAAGAACAGGCAGAATAATTTTTTTAATTGACTACTCCCCCACTGTGTCGATCAATGGCACTGATTAGGAAGGGAGGAGACAATCTCACCGTGCAAATATGAGATGATACTCTGGGAGTGCTGTATTTTGCCAACAACAAGGTACTTCGGGTAAGCAACTGCTGCAATTTTGCAGCACTTGCCATGCTTCCATGAACCTGGTCTGTCTCTCCAAAAGGTCACCTTTTATCCTCAGCCTCATTGGGCAGCTGATAGACACTCACCTGTTCCCATAGACAGGGCTGGCGTAGGAGCTGGCATCATTTTTGATGCCCCCATGGCTTACTCCTCGGATACCCTGACTACCACCGGGCAAAAGTGACCCTTATCTCTCCTTTGCCCTTCTCTCACATACATTTCATTTGTTTTAAAGCACCATTAAAGTCTGGCTTTACTAATAAGGTAGATCTACCCAAGCAAATCCTTTTTAGCAACATTAGGAATAGATAATGAAAGAGGTGGGGGGGAATGGGGGGTGGAGAATAATATCCTCACCTATTTTATGAAGTTTGCATGCTGCACTCTTTGACAGTTTGTAACAGTCACAGGCCCTCATTCTGACCTTGGCGGTCTTTTCGCAAGACCGCCGAGTTACCGCCGCGGTGAAGACCGCCGACCGCGGCGGTATGCCGTTGTGCGCATTCTGACCGCTGGGAGCGTTCCGCCGGGAAACCGCCAGCAGCCACACTGGCGGTCGGCGGGAAAGTGGAGACTGGTCAACCTCCACCGCCACGCCAGCAGAACACCGCCCACAGAATTACGACCCACATTTCTGTGTGGCGGTCTTCTGTTGGCGGTCTTCTGTTGGCGGTCACCTCCCCATGGCTCCCGTCGCCTCCCGGAGGACCAACGCACAAGGTAAGTTGATCGTCCGTGAGGGGAGGGGGTGGGGGGGTGTTGTGTGATGTGGGCGTGCATGGGGGTGTGCGTGTGAGTGTGTAGAGGGGGTGTGTGAGTGCGTGTATGCGGGCGGGGGGTGCTGCTGTGTCTATGGGTAATGTGTGCTGTTCGGCAGGTGCGCGTGTCTGCATGTATGTGTGCGGGTATGTGTCCCCGTTGTGTATGTGTGTGTAGGGGGTGTGTATATGTGCATGTTGGGGGTGTGTGCATGTCGGGGTGCCTGTATGTGCATGTCGGGGTGGGGGTGGGGAGGGGGTTCGTACCACCTCTGGGGGGTGGCAGGGGGGTGGAGGGTGTGGGGGGAGGACTCGGGTGGGTAGTGGGGGGTGGGGGAGACCCCTATCAGTGCCAGGGAAGGAATTCCCTGGCCCCGATAGTGCTTACCGCCATGGTTCGCACGGCGGTTCCCGCCCGCAAGAAACCGCGGCGGTAGGCAGGGTCATAATACCGTTGGCGGTCTTGGGACGACCGCCGGGCCGGAGTGCGCAAACTCCAGCCCGGCGGTCATGACCGCCGTGGCGGTCGGAGTGGAGAAGTGGCGGTCGGTCGCGGCGGGGACCGCCGCGGTCAGAATGCCATTTTTAATACCGCCGGTCTGTTCGCGGTCCGACCGTCGTCTCTCCGCCGACCGCCAGGGTCAGAATGAGGGCCACTGTTCTATATTAGGGTTGTTTCTTATAAACTGCAGTAATAAAATGAACACTGTGACAAAAATCAGTAATCCACTCAGCTCTCCACTTAAATACAGATCTGGGATCTGTATGGTATGCATTCTTGCAACAGGCATATCAAGCCTTTGCTACTTTATCACGAGTCAAAACTGCCACTAGACAAAACTTTGATCTCTCTCTTGAGCAGGAACATTATTCACAAGCGTTCTCTTGATATTTATTGCTGTACGCACAAGAAACTCGGCAGGTGGTCTTTTTTAATTTGTAAGGAATTGCTAAACACAGCGCCCCTCCCCCCCAGGCAATGCCCCACTCCCCCAGTCAGCTCCCAGTGCAGCCGCACCAGTCACGCTGCCGTAAAGCCAGCCAGCCATAGTTTGTGTTCTGAGAATGATGTTGAGGCAGCTCAATGATGCAGAAGCCATGACCTGGGTGTGTTAGTGACGGGTCACTAGTCTGGGATCAGTGGTCAGACCCTAATGAAACAAAATGCCTTCAGTCCAGAGGGGGTATTTGAGTCTGTGTACAGAATACAGAGAGTCAAACTCCACATTGAGAAACAAACTTCAGTGTGTTTAAAGAAAAATAAATTGATAAACAGTAGCTGCAATAACTGGGTGGTGAGGTTTGTTCAGCATCACGGGTGCTTGTGAAATGGTTTATGCTTTTAATTATTTGGTCTAGAGGTGTGAAAATTAACAGGGTGAGGCAGAGCCAAGCCAAGGGTCTGTAGAGCTCTGGGAGCCATAACATAGTTGACTCAGCAAAGGATATTGCATGTAAGCTGTGCAACAAAGGTCATGTCAAAATATGATTAAAAACTTGTCAGAATTTAACAAGCATTAGCAAAGCCAGTAGTTCTCACCTATGCAAGAGTTAATGCGTTTGACAATGAGTTTTAGCCATGTTGCTCACCAGCATGACTGCTGTTCAGCATGGCTAAAAGTTAATCTCATGGAGGAGAGTGTATTGAAGTGGCATAGTGTGAAGTCGCATAGAGTGGCAGACAGTGGACTGGTATAAAGTGTATTGGCATAAAGTGTTGCAGAGTATATTGGCATTGAGTGCAGAGCACGGAGTGCAGGTGCATTGAATTCAGTGGCATACAATGCAGCATCTTAGAATGTAGTGGCATAGATTATAGTGGAGTGGTGCAGACTGGAGCGGCACAGAGTAGTGCAGGGGTATGGCGTAGAGTGCAGTGGTGTTGCATAGAGTGGGTGTAGAGCTGAGTGGTTGTAGAGGGCAGTGGCACAGATTAGACTCAAGTGGCATAGAGTGAAGGGTCATAGAGTTTTGTAGAGTAGAGTGGTGCAGAGTAGATTATAGTGCCATAGAGTGCAGTGGTATAGAGTAGAGATGTGCAGAGTAAAGTGGTGGAGAGTGCAGTGTTGCAGAGTAGACCGTTTTACTCCACTGCGCTCTGAGTTTCTAAAGAGCAGCGGGGTAGAGTACAGTGATGCAGAATGCAGTAGCTTAGAGTGCAGTGACATAGTGCAGTTGTGTAGAGTGCAGTGGTTAAATGTGGATATGGCAGAGGGGAGTAGAGTGGCGTATAGTAGATTGTTTCAGTATAGAGTGAAGTGGTGAAGAGTGGAGTGGTGCAACATAGAGTGCAGTTGCGTATAGTGGATTAGAGTGTATGGCATAGAGTAGAATGCAGTGGTGCAGAATAGATTAGAGTGGGGTACAGTGGATTGGCATATAGTGCAGGGGCATTGAGTTGAGTGTTACTGAGTAAAGTGCATTGGAATTGAGTGTATTGAAATAGAGTGCAGTGTGTAAAGTGAAGATTTGCAGAGTGGTTTAGAGTACAGCAGGGTAGATTGGAGTGGTGCAGAATCTATTGATGTGTCCTAGACTGGAGTAGTGTAGAGTGTAGCAGCAAAGAATACAGTGTTGTAGACTACAGTGGCAAACAGTGCATTTGCATAGAGTACAGTGATACAGGGTAGAGTAGAGAGGAGTAACTTACTGTAGCATAGAGTGGAGTAGTGAAGAATTCAGTGGTGTGGAGTGGCATAGAGTAGAGTGTAGTGGCATAGAGTGAAGTATTCATGGTGTGGTAGCACACTGCCACTACAGACATAGTTTCAGTTGAAATGACCATTACATTGTTCAAGACCTACAGCTGTACTAAAAAAAAAAACTATACAGTGCACAGGCAAAAAATGTGTGCAATTTGCCTCACCTAGTTTAATGATTTGCTTTGATCTTTTTAAAGTATTAGTTTCCAGCACACTTCAAAAATAACAAAAAATGTTGTTTATTTGTATGTTCATAATTCTGATATATTCAAAACTTCTTACAGTTCATTTAAATGTTGTGTGCTAGAACAAAATTTTATTTACCCCCAGTATCTAGCAAAAATGTCACATAAATCCTCTCACTCTGAAGTCGGAAAAATGAAAGTAAACACGCTCCCTATGAAGGTAGCGCTTGTCGTTTTGACCTTGGTCTTTCAAAGCACAGCAATTGTGATGCGATAAGAACAAGATTTAAAGACCTGTTAACAGAAAGCAAGTTTGTGGAAGCATACAGAAAACACAATTTGGGCAAAAGGAGGGACAAACTGATCTTGGAGAGCCTAAAGCAAATAATGCCAGTAAATGGAAAGCCAGAAAGTGTGAGTTACAAACCACAAAGCCAATGGTAATTAAGAAGCAGAATGCATTTCCAAGTCAACTTTCTGAAAGTCCTCAAGGAATCTTTAGCAAACCAGACAACTATGCTGTTTGGTAGGCTGTGACCTAAAAATTGCTTTTTTCTTACATATATGGAACCTTAACTTTATTCCATTAGAATGTAATCACTGCATTCAGTGGTATTTACTAGAAGTGATAGTTTCTGAACCTAGAAAAATTGATATTCCTCTCAATGCCATGCCAGCATGTATCAAGAGGAAAGCCAGTTGTCAAATGCAACCTAAATGTGGCTGAGGTTGTTAGATAGCTGGAACAATGTCCCGTTTATACCTTGTACGTTTGAGGTTTCTGTGCAGTGTACATCTTGAAATCTTGAAATTCAAGATGCTCTCAAATGTGATGAAGGTAAAGGAGGCACAGACAAATAAAGTAATTGCCTCTGATCGTACAGTTTGGCAAAGGATAGAGACTGGGATTAAACAAAGGTTTCCTATTGTGCAAGGCAGCCAGTGGTTGAGTATTGTGCTTTGTGTATGTGAAAGGGTAATGCTTTGTGTTCTGCTATTTAAGGAGTTACACCAGTACAATGCATTAAAAATAGTCACTTTAATTCATGGTAAATCACATTGAAACAAGGATTCTTGTGTGTATTATAGAATTGCGCATTGCAGCAGACCATCACTGTTGTGCAGATGATCACTGTTGTGCAATCTGACAAAGTTAAAAAATGTCTTATTTGGGTGAATATATTTTACCTGCAGAGAAATGCCCTTCCTCAATACTTACACCTTTTGGGTACATTCTGTCCCCTTCCTACCATGGAAAGGGATAGAATCTTGCCATTAACATTGAACACACTAAGGCCCTCATTCCGACCCTGGCGGTTTCAAACCGCCAGGGTGGAGGGCAGAGGAAGCACCGCCAACAGGCTGGCGGTGCTTCCCGGGCCATTCTGACCGCGGCGGTAAAGCCGCGGTCAGAAAAGGAGAACCGGCGGTTTCCCGCCGGTTTTCCCCTGGCCCAGGGAATCCTTCATGGCAGCGCTGCTTGCAGCGCCGCCATGGGGATTCCGACCCCCTTCCCGCCAGCCTGTTCCTAGCGGTTTACACCGCCAGGAAGAGGCTGGCGGGAACGGGTGTCGTGGGGCCCCCTAACAGGGCCCCACAAAGATTTTCAGTGTCTGCTTTGCAGACACTGAAAATCGCGACGGGTGCCATTGCACCCGTCGCACCCCTGCAAATCCGCCGGCTCCATTCGGATCCGGCTTCCTCTTTGCAGGGGCTTTCCCGCTGGGCCGGCGGGCGATCTTTTGGAGATCGCCCGCCGGCCCAGCGGGAAAGTTGTAATGACCCCCGCGGTCATTTGACCGCGGTGCGGTCTTTTGGAGGTTTCCGCCCAGCGGGCGGCGCCCGCCGCCCACCGGGGTCGGAATGACCACCTAAATCTCTGACCATTTCTAAGTGAGAAAAGGTTGAAAAGAAGATCTCTCACATGTTTGTGGGCAGTTGTAAATGCTCAAGGCAAACCATGTTGTGTATTCCCACTAGTTACACCCCGCATTAAATTTACTCCTGCTTAATAGTGTTCCATTTTGGGGTAATATCAAATGGGACTAAAAGGATGTACAACTACAAGTTCACTTTTGTAAATTACTTTCTGTCATAAACACAGCTATTTGCACTCATAAATGTAAGTTATGAGCACAAATAGCATTGCTAATTGCGCACAACTTGGGAAATATGCTTGGCAAGTGTGGTAGCTCAAACACATGCAATTTACACCTAATTATCAAATTGTGAACAGGTGTAAATCTACAATAAACAGAAGTATGGAAACTGCACAGCTGCAGTTTTAATCTTCAAATGAACTAGCGGGTATTAAAAGGGATATGTAAAGGTTCTGGCTGTGGAAATCCATATCACATGTGAAGATAGGGCTGTCTATAGGGTCTTGCGACCGGTGCAGCCATACCAAGTGCCGACTTTGGTGGTGGGGAGGGGGGCGCTGTGTTAAGAAATTACTATTGGTTTACAATCTCCTGTTGCAGCAGCATTTCCTGTGTGTCCAGCACATTTCAGGCACCAATAAAAGAGTAAAGATAACTGATGATTGATGTTTCTGGAGGAGAGGGATGGAGTTTTGTCTAGTGGCACTTTCATGCATCATAAGTTTTTGCAGAGGGTTAATATGTCTGATGTAAAAGAACATGCACCATGCATATCATAGAACTGTATTAAATGTAGATAGCTCAGTGGGTTACTGATTTTGTCACAGGGGTCCTTTTGTCACGTGAAGTCCATAAGTTACAATCCTAATATTTCAGTGAGTTATGAACTGGCATCAAAGATGCATGCAAGCTGCATAGTACAAGTTGTGAAATTATATTTTTCCCTAGTCTTCCATTATTCATTCCTCTGGTTGCTAAAAAAGGGTTAGATTCTTATTAGTGAAGACAACCCCAACCACCACTTTAAAAGAAATGAAATGTGTTAGACCTGGCATTCTTGGTATGGGTTACCGTAACCTTTCGTCCTCTGACCTGTGTTTTTTTTTTTTTTTCTCCTTTTTTTCTAGTTCATTTTTGCTGGCTTTAGGATTCTGTGCACTTTACCACTGCTGACTAGTGATAAAGTGCAGGTACTCTAAACAGGGTGAAATTAGCTTATTCACAATTGGCATATTTAATTTAATTGCAAGTCCCTAATAAACTGCATAATGTGCCCACGGCCTATAAATTAAATGCTACTAGTGGGCCTGCAGCAATGATTGTGCCTCCCGCTACATCAGCTCTTTAAACATGTCTCAGGCCTGCCACTGCAGAGCCTGTGTGAGCAGTATTAAACTGCCTTTTTGACCTGGCAAGTGAACCCACTTGCGAGGCCCAAACCTTACTTTTTATTTCATATGTCACCCCTAAGCAGGCTGTAGTTTCACCCAAGGGAAGGGTGAAGCATATCTAAAAAGATGGACATGTACCTTTTTAACTTTAATATGCCCTGGAAGTGAAAAACTGCTAAATTCATTTTTCACTACAGCAAGGCCTAACTCTCCCATAGGTTAACATTGGAGTTACCTTGAAGCATCCTTTAAGTGTAACTTCAAATTGTGAAAAGATAGAAATTTGGAGTTTGGTGTCTCTGGACTCAGAATTTAAAATCACAACTTATGGTGAAGCCGAATTTTGAATTGTAAATCTGGAAAATCCACTTTTAGAAAGTTGACATTTTCTTTCTTTAATCATTAAGGCCCTCATTACAACCCTGGCGGTCGGTGATAAAGCTGCGGTAATACCGCCAACAGGCCAGCGGTTAAAAAAATTGAGTTACGACCATGGTGGAAACCGCCAACACAGACAGCCACTTTAACACACCGACCTCCACGGCAGTAGAAACGAACACCGTGGTAGTAACCGCCAACAGGCAGGCGGAAGACAATGTACCGCCCACACTATTACAAGGGACCAACCTGCCAGCTTTTCTGGGGCGGTACTAACACCATCAAAAGCACGGCGGAAACAGGAATTGAAAGGGAAACCACCCACCCCTCGACACCTAACGAGGAACCAGGATGCCATGGAGCCTGAGTTACAGGTGTTACCAATGTTGGTTTACCTCTTCTACCAGGAACATCAAAGATGGCGGCGACAACCACTGTGAGTACTGCACCTAGCACACGGGGGGAGGAAAAAGAGTGACACACACACGCAACACCCCACCCCCAACAACACACACATAAACACATGCAGCAACATGACATTTACTCCCCGTAACCCCCTGGAAGAACGCAAGGACCAAATGAAATGATTGTAACAAGTGTAATCATCGAAAATCCAGATGCCAGCATAACTTTAAAAGATCAGTATATACAAATATTTACAGTAAGTACACAAGTCTGTATACTGTTCAATTCAATGTCTGTTGACCAGTAGTCCCAAAAAGCATGGGCGAAGCCCACACTTGACACCTGCCTCAAAACGGAGAGGACACTGCTGGGGCATCAGGTAAAAAAAAAACAGGCACCTCAGGGGGAAGGGGAGGAGGGCACCTCAGCCGGATGATGGGACAACGCCACTGCTCCACAAAGGGGCTCCATGCCCACTTATTGCTCCTGGGGAGTGCAAGGCCAGTCTCAAGTGGGTGGTTTGCCCACTGCTTGGTCCTAGGAGTGCAAGGCCACAGTGTCTCAAGTGGGTGGTTTGCCCACTGCTTGGTCCAGGGGAGTGCAAGGTCACAGTCTCTCAAGTGGGTGGTTTGCCCACTGCTTGGTCCTGGGGAGTGCAAGGCCACAGTCTCAAGTGGGTGGTTTGCCCACTGCTTGGTCCTGGGGAGTGCAAGGCCAGTCTCTCAAGTGGGTGGGTTGCCCACTGCTTGGTCCTGGGGAGTGCAAGGCCACAGTCTCTCAAGTGGGTGGATTGCCCACTGCTTGGTCCTGGGGAGTGCAAGGCCACAGTCTCTCAAGTGGGTGGGTTGCCCATTGCTTGGTCCTGGGGAGTGCAAAGAGACAGTCTCTGGAGTGGATGCAGTTCTTCCCTGGTTCTGGAGGGGGCTTTGTGCCCAGAGTGCTTCATCCTGCCAAGGACTGGGGTAGTGGATGCAGTTCTCCACTGGTTCCGGAGGGGGCTTGATGCCCAGAGTGCTTCATCCTGCCAAGGACTGGGGTAGTGGATGCAGTTCTCCACTGGTTCTGGTGCCCAGAGTGCTGCACATGGGGTGTGGCAGTTCCCATTCCCTCACCTGGGTGTCTGAGCCACAAGATTTTCTGGGAACAGGTAGCATGATACTCTATGGAGGCAGAGACACACTCCACCCTGCGGCGACTTAGCCTGCCAACTGCAGGTACTGCCAGTGCTGGTTGTGGTGCCTCATGTAGTGTGTGCAGGGTCCAGGACGTCTCCTGCAGCCTCGGAGAGCTGCCCACTGGAAATGATGCTGATGTCGGCTGTGGTGGCACTGGCTGGAGACGTCGTGGGGCAGGTGGCGGTGGCTGCGGTGGTGTCTGCAGCGGAGATGCTGCCGGTGGTGCAGGTGTCAGCACTTGTGGAGGGAGACACTAGGACGTCTCCTGCAGTCTCAGACGGCTACCCACTGGGGACGATGCTGGGGACTGTAGCAGAGGCAGCAGACGTGCAGGTGGCAATGGTTGCGTTGGTGGCCACCGCCGTACAGGTTGCTGTTCTGTCTTGCAGAAGTGGTGACACCAGTCCCTCACCCGGAAGCTCCGTGCCGTGAGCTGACTTCCCTTTGGCCTTGTGTCCCTTCCCCACCTTGGAAGTCACTGCTGGGACCTTGGTACTATCCTCTTTTGTCTTGGAGAAGGCCTTGCTGGGTGGTTGGTGCGGCTTTTCCCTACGGCATGTGGGCCCCTTCTTCACCTTGGCAGGTGGTGGAATAGGGTGATCCATGGCCTCACTAGGTGGCACACTGGCAGCCCTGATGGGTGCCACCTTCGATGTCACTGGACTTGCAGGGACCACAGTGCTCGAGGATTTTGTGGCTGAGGTGCTGGGCTGGGATCTGGACATCCTAACCCTAGGGGAAGGACGGGGGGAGGTGTAGGGAAGAGGTCAATGGTAGCTAGGAAAAGTTTTTTTGACACACTGGGATGGGAAGATGGAGGGGGTTTGGGAGTGGAGGAAGAGGTAGTAGTTGTAGGAGGTGTACGTCTGCTGAGTTTCGGTGAAGGTGCATAGGCTGGAGGCTGTTGTGAGGTGGATGGCTGTTGAGTGGGTGTGTGCCTGCGTTTGTGTACTTTGGGAGGAGGGCTCACAGACACACTGGGAGAGGACACAGGATATGTGCGTGGAAGTGGGGGTGGTGATTGCACATGAGCGGTGTGTGGTGATGGGCGTGCTGGTGATGGAGGTAGTGGCTGAGGATGTAGTGCATGCAGGTGTGAGTGGAGACAAGACTGGGAGGGAGGTGGAGGACGTGGAGGAGGGGGACACAGTGGAGGCAGTGGATGTTGGTGTGTCTGCATGGGTATGGTGCTTGTATGAGTGCATGTGGGGTGTGTGGTGCTTATGTTTGCCTGATCCACTCTTGTGTGTTGATGAGTGTGCATGCTGGTCTGATGGTGTGCTTGGGATAGGCTGAGGTAGAGGCGATTGGGTCTGGGTAGTGGAAGTTGAAGGGGGGGAGGCTGGGCGCAGGGACAAAGGCTGCCATCAGTGCTGAGCCCAGAGCCTGAAATGCTCTCTGTTGGGCCGCCACGCCAGAATGAGTGCCCTCCAGGTATGCATTTGTTTGTTGCAAATGCCTCTCGACACCCTGGATGGCATTCAGAATGGTTGACTGCCCAACAGTGAGCGATCTCAGGAGGTTAATAGCCTTCTCACTGAGGGCAGCAGGGCTGACTGGGGCTGGGCCTGAGGTGCCTGGGGCGAAGGAGATGCCCACCCTCCTGGGTGAGCGGGCACAGGAAACACGCTGAGGGGCTGCTGGGAGGGCAGTGCTGGTAGGGGGGTGACGGCTATACCTGTTGTTTCGGTGGGCACAGAGGTGCCCACCACTGCAAGGGAGCTCCCATCAGAGGAGGAGTCGCTGGTGTCTCCTCCTGTCCCCGTCGTGGAGCTCCCCTCGCCCTCCCTCCCACTGGTGCCTTCAGACTCTGTACATTCACCCTCCTGGGCCATTTGGGTTGCAGCACCCTCCTGCTCCAGTGCCAATGCTTCTCCATCAGATGATGATAATGCACACAAGGACAGGGTGACACATCAAAAGGGGGAGAGACAGAGGAGACACATGGTCCATGGCAGCAACAACACCACTGTTGGCGGACACAACACACAGGGAGCAGCCCTATGCACTAGGCCATGCACTAACTGTTCTTGGGAAAATCACCTGCCCATGGGGGACTCTGCCTAAGCCCATTTGATGCACACCTGGAACCCACAGGAGCTTGACTAGGTGTAGATGGCGACTACCACTTTTGGGGTTCGAGTGCCACAGAGCCTGCCTAACAATGGACCTACCCAGCAAGTTTGCCCCTGCCTAGGGGAACCGACAGCCCACTTCCCCCACCCAGACACCTCATACAGCGCACAGAGACAGCTGAATGAGACTGTACTCACCCCCTTGTGGCTGCTATGATGCCCTGAAGCACCCATCCAACTCAGGATATGCCACCAATAGGATCCGGTACATCAGGCGGGTCATGGTGCGACGGGCACCCCTTCCATGTTGGGAGGCCATCCCCAGCTAGGCCTCCGCCGTATTCTTGCTCCAGTGGCGCAGGTCCTCCCATCTTTTGCGGCAGTGGGTGCTCCGTCTATGGTAGAACCCCAGGGTCCGCACTTCCTTGGCGATGGCATGCCAAATACCCTTCTTCTGGTGGGCGCTGACCTAGAGGAAAAGTGAAGTAAGAATGGATTTAACTCCCCCGTCCGGTTCTTCTTCTTACTCATTGGCCACAACTTCCCACCCTGGCCCAGAAACACATACACTGACCATGCTCACATGCTGGCCACAGACCCCACCCCCCACATGTATCTTCCATCCACCCCACTCCATACATTCATGTCCCATCCATCATGCTCACAGTGTACTCACATGTTTGTCTGGAGGACCGTAGAGCAGCGTGTACTGGGGGGAGGACCCCAGCCACCAGGTTGTCCAACTCCTCCGTGGTGAAGGCAGGGGCCCTTTCCCTAGACACTGTAGCCATTGTCACTCCCAGACTCAGGTCACAGCAGCACTTGCAGTGTAGGTCCTCTCCTGTTGAAGGTCAGGTATCAAGTGAGTGAACAAATAGAAAATGGCGGTTACGTCCGCGGTGGTGCGTACCATCACCACCGGTGTACATCGTCATTGGCTCCTGGAACCCATAGGGCCCAATGATGACCAATGCTGAATTGCGCAGCGGTCTTCGACCGCCAACCGCGACACTGTACAACGCCAGTGCAGTTACCTGATTTCCCCTTGTCCCTCCTTACAGGTCAGGCAGCCGCCATTTCAGGGGGCCACATGGCAGGCCAACTAACTGCGTCACAGCACTTTTGGGCAGGAATACAGACAGGCAGCGCCACACAGCGATTACATCACAATAGTTCTAAACACCCTTGTGCAAGCTGTGGCACATGACCCTCTGCTCACCCTTCTCCTCCATAGGGCACATCCGCTGGCGCAGATGATGAGAATGCGTCATCCTCCGGTATACAGACCCCTGGTGGACTTGTCGACAATGGAAGACAGACACATCATTATCACCTACAGACTTGATCGTGCCACAATCCATGAACTGTGTGCCCAATTGGAGCCAGACCTGATGTCAGCTATCCGCCATCCCACAGGAGTCCCCCCCTCTAGTGCAGATCCTGTCAGTACTCCATTTCCTGGCCAGTGGGTCCTTTCAAACAACAGTGGCCATGGCATCAGGGATGTCACAGCCAATGTTCTCTAACGTGTTGTCCAGAGTGTTATCTGCCCTGCTGAAACACATGCGCAGCTACATCATTTTCCCTCAGGTGGAAGACTTGCCCACAGTAAAAGGTGACTTCTATGCCCTGGGACATAACCCCAACATCATTGGTGCCATTGATGGTACACATGTGGCATTTGTCCCACCCCGCAGGAATGAACAGGTGTACAGAAACCGCAAAAGCTACCATTCCATGAATGTGCATATGGTGTTTGGCAGACCAGTACATCTCCCATGTGAATGCCAAGTATCCTGGCTCTGTGACGCTTACATTTTGAGGAATAGCAGCATCACTTATGTGATGGGTCAACTCCAGATGCACCGGCTGTGGCTGATAGGTGAGACCAAGATCCCCAAACAGTTTGAATAGGTGTCTGGGTATGGGAGAGTCTCTAAGGGTTGGTGTATGTCTAACAGTTGTCCCGCGATATTTGCAGGTGACTCTGGTTACCCCAACCTGTCATGGCTACTGACCCCAGTGAGGAATCCCAGGACAAGGGCAGAGGAACGCTACAATGAGGCACATGGGCGAACTAGGAGGATAACACAGCGGACTTTCGGCCTCCTGAAGGCCAGGTTCCGGTGCCTCCATCTGACAGGTGGCTCCCTATACTACTCATTGAAGAAGGTGTGCCAGATAATCGTGGCATATTGTATGTTGCACAACCTGGCTTTGCGACGCTAGGTGCCTTATCTGCAGTAGGAAGGGCCTAATGTTGCTCTTATGGTAGCTGTGGAGCCTGTGGACAGTGAAGAAGAGGAGGCAGAAGAAGATATAGACAGCCGAAACAACATCATCATGCAGTACTTCCAGTGAGACACAGGAAAGAGACTGGCACTGCTCCTCTCATATCATACTACTGTTGGACATTGCATGATTCTGCCTTTTTACCTCTGTGTATGGACCATGACAGTACACTTTGGCTTTCCATTTCACAGATCTGGGTACCACTTTCTACCTTCTGCTACGTTTACTGCTGCCCAACAACTCTCGAACATTGGTATGTGAAAATGAACATTGACTTTGCTATTTATCAGAGAGGTTGTAATAATACACTTGTGAAAGTACAGACTGACTCCAGATCATTTTTTGATCCAAGGGTGTTTATTTAAGTGCTATTCAGTGGAGGGGTATGTGCAATGGGCTGGGGTGATGGTGGAGGAATGTTCATGGTGGAGTCCAGTCTCTTTCTATCACAGGTGCGTTGTCCAAGGGCGCATAGGACGTGGAGTAATGGCAGTTCAAGGTTGTCAGGGTGACATAGTAGGACAGAAGGGTGACAATCAGGAGAGTCTTATTTCCTGGCGGGGTCTTGGCAATGTTCTCTGTCTTGTGCCTGGATCTCAGGGACCGTTTGGGGGGTGGTTCTCCTTCTGCAGGGCATGGGGTGCTGGTGGCCTGTTGTTCCTGTGGCAGGACCTCCTGTCCACTAGCGCCGGCGGATGTGGAGGGCTGTTCATCGGTCAGGCTAGTGTCAGGGGCCCGTTGGGGTGCCACTGTCTCCCTCATGGTGTTGGCCATGTCTGCCAGCATCCCTGCAATGGTGACCAGGGTGGTGTTAATGAACTTCAAGTCCTCCCTGATCCCCAGGTACTAATCCTCCTGCAGCCGCTGAGTCTCCTGAAACTTGGCCAGTACCGTGCCCATGGTCTCCTGGGAATGGTGGTATGCTCCCATGATGTTTGAGAGTGCCTCGTGGAGAGGGGGTTCCCTGGGCCTGTCCTCCCCCTTCGCACAGCAGTCCTCCCAGTTTCCCTGTTGTCCTTTGAATCTGTCCTCTGAACCGTGTGCCCACTGCCACTGACCCCAGGTCCCTGATTGTCTTGGGTTTGTGGGTTTGCCTGGGGTCCCTGTAGTGGTGGACACACTGCTGATTGATGTGTCCTGGGGACAGAGGGATGCGCCCGCTGGGTGGATGCTGTGGTGGTGTTTTCTGAGGGGGAGGTTCAGTGGTGGTTTGGGACTGTGGCAGGGGAACCGACTGTCCAGAGGTCGCTGATGGGCCGGGTTGGTCATCTTGATCCAGGCGTGCAGAGCTGCTGTCGTCAATGTGGGCCTCTTCTGTGGGGGGGATTGGACAAGGCTGGCACCTCCTGTCCGGTAACGTTGTGTAAGGTTCCTGTTGGAGTATAAATGCATAGTTTTTTTTTTTTTTTAAGATCTCTTTTATTGCTTTATAATTGCATGAACGCATACAAAAACAAAATAACTTCCCATCTTTTTGTAACTCCCCCTCCCCCTCCCTCTCCCCTTTCGCACTTCCCATCAATTATACAGAGGTATTTGTTAGGTTCACAAATGAATCACTTATTTGGTCTCTTGTACGATCTTCAACAGGAATGTCTTGAACAATTATAAATGATCTGTTTCTGGTAAATCTGCCTCCGCATCAGAGTTAGAAGTGTCAGGTGTTCTAAAATTCTCCAGTATCATGTTCCAGTGCTGAGCATTGTCTCTAGTTCCTAGGCCCCTGAGTGTTTCCCTTAGTAATACTGTCCCTTCAGTTTCCGCCCACTTGATTAATGCATTTCTCCAACGATTTATCTGTGGTCCCTTCGGATCTTTCCAGTGTGAAGTTATTTCTCTCCTTGCATGTACCAAATCCAGGTCTGTGAATCTGTTTGTGATTTTATGCTTGCTGGGGCGAGGGAAATCTCCCAAAACCGCCACCATGGCTGATCGGGATAATTTTCTGCCCGTGCAAGTGGAGAGTGCTTCAAATATCCCCATCCAGTAGTCCCTGATTAGTGGGCAACTCCAGAGCATGTGCAGCAACCCTGCTGCTAGTTCTGCACATCGGGGGCAGCTGGCATTTTCTACACCATAAATCTTTGATATCATATAGGGGGTTAAGTAAGCTCTGTGATAAACATATATGTTTATTAATTTAAACCTGGCATTTCTGGAAACTGTATATATGTGTGTGGTTATTCTGGTCCACTGTGTGTCATCTATTGTAACATCCAGTTCCCCCTGCCATTTGGTCTTAAGTTTATTTAAGGGAAGACATATGCTGGTTAGTAGAGATGTATATATCCCTGAAATCAACTTCCCTTGGTCTCCTATAGTGCATATTTGGTCACAGGTGTTATGTCTGGGGGGCTCTTCTAGTCCTGTACCCCATTGTCTACGAAGAGTCCTAGCAATTGCGTTAAAGGTTAGGAACAGCCCTGGTGGTATCTGGAACCTTTCCTGCAGTTCTGCATAAGTGCACAGTTTCCCGTTATTATATAGAGCCCCTATGGTGTCGATCTGAAGTGCCATGAATTGGGTGATACCCCTTATTACATGATTACCTGTGACGGTTCCTATACAGATCAGGGGGGCCTCTGGCGAGTACAGTGTTCTGGTGTGTGTTCGTTTTAGGTATTGTTCCCAGCAGTGACGTGATGCTTCCCATTCTATCGGAAGTGTTTTATTCTGTTTCTTGGGGTTTAGTAGAATGCCCAGAATTCTATCACGGGGGCAGTGGAGAGGGGTTCTCAGTGCTTCCCCCACTGGGGGTGCTCTGATGAATCGCGCCAGCCATTGGAGTTGGCTCGCCCAATAGTATAATTCAAAGTCAGGAACAGCCAAACCACCCTCTGCTGTTGTTCTCTGGAGGGTGCGCAATGCTATCCTTTGTCTGTTGGTTCCCCATATAAATCCTGTAATCAAGGACGAAATTGTTTTAAATACCACCCTCGGTATAATGAGTGGGATGGTTGCAAAATAATATAACATTCTAGGTAACACTATCATCTTAATCAGTGCAACTCTCCCAGTAACCGCTAACGGGAGTGTCTGCCAGAATATCATGCTGTTTTTGATACTCCTAATTGTGCTCTGAATGTTCCCTTCTAGTAAATCCTCAGCGGAGTGATAGATATTGACCCCTAAATATTTGAATGTGGACGGGGACCACGGAAGACCCCGATTGTCCATTGGTTCTTCGATACCCCTAGCAGCTGGAAAAATGGACGACTTCCCCCAGTTTATCCGGAGTCCAGATGCGGCTCCAAAGTTGTCTAACATTGTCATTGCTCCTTGTAGATCGGTCTCTGCGTTCCGGAGGAAGAGTAACATGTCATCCGCATAGAGAGCAATATGATGCGTCCAAGCATTGATTGTAATGCCTTCGTAGAACCTCTGGGACCTAGCTGATTGGGCGAGAGGTTCAACTGCCAATGCAAAAAGCAAAGGTGAAAGCGGGCATCCCTGTCTTGTACCCCTACCTATGGCAAAGGAAGGGGATATTGTACGGCCAGTGCGTACTCTCGCTGTGGGGTTTGTGTAGAGAAGCCTCGTCCATTTGACAAATCCTTCTCCTAGTCCTAGCTGCAGCATCACTCGTTCTCGGTAGTCCCATCGTAGGCTATCAAAAGCCTTCTCGACATCTATCGAGATGATTACTGCTCTATTTGCGTCAGGGGGTAGGGCATGAAGGAGTGAGATCAATCGACGGATATTTTGGGCAGTGCTTCTCTTTGGGATGAATCCCGATTGGTCCTGATGGATTAATGAGGACATATATGGTAGAAGTCTATTAGCTAGTACCCTGCTTAGTATTTTATAATCTAAGTTCAACATTGATAGTGGGCGGTATGATCGAACTTCTGTGGGGGGTTTGGTAGGTTTCAGAAGGGGAATCATTATTGCCTCTGTAGTGAAAGGAGGTAAGCTGTTGTTATTCCATGCCTCTGCATATAAGATGCTGAGCTGGGAGGTTAATGAGTCCTGATATGTAAGGTAGAACTCCAGAGGGAGACCATCTGCTCCTGGTACCTTGCCCCTTGCCATACTCTGGATTGCAGCCTTTATTTCTGTAAGTGATATGGGAGTCGCCAGGGCTATTCTATCTTCCCCTTTCAATGCTGGGAGGTTGAGGTTCCCCAGATCTTGTAATTGAGCATCGCTGAGTATTTCGGAGGGAGGCGCATATAGCTCTGAGTAATATTTAGGAAAGGTGGTATTGATCTCCTTCTGTCCATATACTTTTATACCCCGGGTGGTCTCCAACTCCACCACTATGGTTTGAAGTTGGGGCGGTTTGGCCAGCCATGCCAGTAGGGCGCCTGCTCTGTCGCCCTCTGTATGTTGCTTCTGCAAGAATTGTTTGTAATCGAAACATGACAATCTAGTGTTAGTTTCTATTATTCTAGTCCTTGTCTCTTCTAGTTGTGTTGAGAGGTCGGGTTGTGATGGGTGCTTACGTTCGAGTTCCCTAAGGGAGTTCTCGAGATCGGTTAGTTCTGTCTCTAGCACTTTCCGTACTCCCACAGTAGTGCTAATACAATATCCCCTGATCGCTGTTTTAAAGGATTCCCATTCGACAGATCTGGATGAGGCAGTTCCAGCATTGTTCTCGAAGAATTCCGTAATCTGCGTGCCCAGTTGGGTTCTAAAAGCTTCGTCTTCAAGTGACTCTGCTCTCAGGCGCCGAGTGGGAATCAAAGGTCTTTCGCCGCACCAGGCCAAAGAGATCAATAAGGGATTATGATCTGAGATGGTGCGGCCAAGATACTCGGCCTTCGCCACCACAGATTGCACCTCTGGAGATGCCAGAACGGTGTCCAGTCGTACATGCAGGTCGTGAACTGCTGAATAAAAAGAGTATTCTCTATTGGGGGGATTAAGTTTGCGCCAACAAGCCGTTAATTGCCAGTGTTTTTGCCACTGCTGGAAGTGCAGTGCTGTTTTATGAGTTACGGATTATGACAATGGTGGGTGCGATCTATCCATTGCGGTATCCACTACACAATTAAAGTCTCCTCCTATTAATGTAGTGCTAGTGAAAAGTGTGCTCATGGTCAGTGATAATCTGTCTAGGAATTTTCCCTGTTCGTGATTTGGGGCGTGTAGTCCCGCAAGAGTTATCTCTCTCCCGTCCAATCTACCAGATATTACTACGTATCTCCCCTCAGTGTCGATCAAGGTATGAAGAACCTGTAATGGAACGCCTGGTCTGATCCATATCAACACTCCCCTCGCAAATGCTGAGTGGTTAGTGGCGAATATTTGTCCCCTCCAGCACTTTTTCAAGGCCTTGATCTCCTGCTCCAACAAGTGAGTTTCTTGTAAGATAGCTATGTGCACTCCCCTTCGTTTAAGAAAGCTGTGAACTTTGTACCTCTTGGACATGTTATTTAGGCCCCTGACATTCCATGTGATTATCTTGTATTCTGTGGTCATAGTTTAGGGAGGGGTGTGGAGGCGGTCCGCTAACACCGCTCTATTACTACTACTGGACAAACCTATTGAGTCTCGTAATCTAAGGTGTGAACCGTTTGGGCTGTGAGATAGATGTGCCTGATAAACCCTGAAGACAACACAACCAAAATCAAACCCCCTTTGTAACTCCCTCTCCCCAGGACCGGTACCTTCAACTCTCCCCGTCCAAACCATTACAACTATTGTAATCCTAATTATCAACCTATTGGAGGGAGGCGTGCCAGAGACCAAGAGGCAGCGTCCCGGACTCTCCCCCAGGCCCGATTATATGTAATGTGCTGGTTAAGAAATGACATCTAGGTTCCCATAGCTCTACATTTACTGTTGGGTCTTATCAATGTCCCTAAACAGATTGAGATTCCCCCACAATTGTCCGCTCACTTGCCAACTTGTTCTTTTAGCGAGGTCAGATAATCTCGTCTGCCGTTCCTGGGGTGATCAAAGGCAAGCCGACGAGAGTGTCCTGGGAGGATATTGAGGACTGTTCGCAGTTTGAGTCAACGTCTGATGTAGCATCTGGGGTCCGGCGAGTGTGGAAGTCTCCCCCGCTTAATGCTGCTGCTGTTTTCACCGCATCACGCATCTCCTGTTGTGATTGACGTTTCGATGGAGCCGCTTCTGTGGTCTTTTTCCGGGATCTGCTACGTTTCTTCCCGGGGTTTCGGAATGTCCGGTCGCGGGTTGCTCTGCAGTGGATGTTCAGCGATTCAAGCCATTCCATCGCCAGCTGGGGTGTGAGAAAAAAGTGGGTTCTGTTATCGTATTCCACTCGGAGTTTTGCCGGAAAGAGCATGGCATATTTTATACCATGCTCTCGCATGGTTCGTTTTACTGCGATGTAGGATGCCCTTTGCATCTGTGTTTCTCTCGTAAAGTCTGGGAATATCATAACCTTTTGGCCATTCAATTGAATCTCACCCAGTTGGCGGGATTGTGACAGTACGTAGTCTCTATCTTTGTGGTGAAGTAATCTAGCGATTATTGGCCGTGGCCTGACTCCTGGTGGGGGTGGTCCGCCAGGGATCCTGTGGGCACGTTCCACTGCAAAGAATGGTGAGAAGCCCTCTGATGCTATCGTGTCTCTGAGCCACTGTTCTAGGAATACTTCTATATTAGCTGCGGAGGCCTCCGCCCCCTCCGGAACCCCCACCAATCTGATGTTGTTCCGTCGGGCTCGGTTTTCTGCATCCTCTGCCCTTGCCTCCAATGTTTTCAGCCGGGTGGTCAGGTCTTTGATTTCTGAGGATGAGCCTTTGTGCCCCGCTAATACTCCTGTCAACGTGGTCTCGTGCAAACCCACCGTTTCTTTTAATTTACGGTGGTCGTCTCGCAAAAGGGAAAGATCTGTGGTGAGGTTATCGATTTTACGCTCAAGCGCTTCCCGGGAATCTTTAATAGCCAGTAGCACAGTGTCCAGAGTTGTTTCTTGTTGTTCGTGCCCCGTTTGCGATTCTCTGGTGGGCGTTGGGGGTGGATTCTCAGTGTGCGGGGAGTCCCCCGCTGGCGATTTGTCTTGCTTTTTTGGTTTTACCATTGTAACAGGTCTCAGACGCTTCTCTTCACTTTTTGAGATCCTAGGTTGTTATTATGGCAGTATCTAAGCTTTGGGCCTGGATTGTGGCCCGAGGGCGCTGCCCTACACTGTATTCGCTGATGTTCTGTACTGTTGCTCTCGTCGTAAGTGGCAAAAGTGACTGAGTCCTTTGCGCTCTTCAATGGATCGAGGGCCGCGGCTGTAGCTGATTTCCTGCTCCATCGCGGCCGCCATTTTATGTTGTGGCATCCGCAAACTTGTCAGGGGGAGTTTTTTTTGGGGGCGATCTCTGCCCCAAAGTGGAGCGCCGCGGTTCCTGCTTGTGCTGTATATTCTCCGATCGCTACTCTACAATTTTTAAGACCTCCGGTCGTTATTATGGCAGGATTTAAGCTTCGGGCCTGGATTGTGGCTTGAGGGCGCCACCTTATTCGCATTCGCTGATGCTCCGCTTTGTAATGTTGTTCTCGCCGTTGGTGGTGAAGGTGTCTGAGCCCCTTGTATTCTTCGATGGATGGCGTGAGGGTCCCTACCTCCACGAGACCCTCGTGTCCTCACAACCGAGGGCCGTGGCCGCAGCGAGCTCTCTGTTCTGTTGCGGCTGCCATTTTGGGTTGCGGCAGCCGCAAAGTTTTCGGGGGGAGCTTTCCGGGTGATCTCTGCTCCAGGGTGGGGCGCCGCGGTTCCTACTTGTGCTGTATATTCTCCGATCGCTTCTCTTCAATCCCCAAGGCCTCCGGTCGTCACTATGGCAGGTTTTAAACTTCAGCCTGGATTGTGGCCCAGAGGCCCCACGCTATGCGCTTTCGCTGATGTTCCGCTTCATACTGTTGCTCTCGCCGTTTGTGGCGAAGGTGTCTGAGCCCCTCGTACCCTCCAACGAATGATGTGGGGGCCCTCACCTCCACGGGACCTTCGTATCTTCTCAGCCGCGGACTGCGGCTGCAGCGGGTTCACTGCTCTGTCGCGGCCGCCATTTTAGGTCACGGCAGCCGCGGAGTTGTCGGGGGGAGTTTTCTTGGTAAACTCTGCCCCAAAATGTATCGCCTCGGTCTCTACTTGTGCTGTATATTCTCCGATCACTTCTCTTCAACTTTTAAGACCTCCGGTCGTTATTATGGCAGGATTTAAGCTTCGGGCCTGGATTGTGGTCCGAGAGCGCCGCACTACGCGTGCAGCTCCATTGGTCCCAGGCCACGCCCCCCTGTAAATGCATAGTTATTGTATCTGTGTGCCATCTTGTGCAATGGGTGAGTTTGTTATTGCCTTGGCCCTTGTGTGATTGGTGATTTTGGGGCCTGGGTGAGTCTCTCTACTGAACATGCTTTAGTGATAGGTATCCATGCATTGGTGTTGCATGCAGTGCTTGGTTTTGGGATGTGTGGGTTGTGATAGTGGGGTATCTGTGGGGTGTTGGGGTGATGGGTGTGAGGGTAGGGGTAGGAGTTTGTGATGGCATGCAGGTAGGGGGGGGATATAGTAGTAAAGATTTGACTTACCAGAGTCCAGTCCTCATGCTACTCCTGCGAGGCCCTCAGGATGCATGATCGCCAAGACTTTCTCCTCCCATGTTAGTTGTGGGGTAGGAGGTGGGAGTCCACCGCCTGTCCTCTGTACGGCTACCTGGTGTCTTGATACCACGGAACACACCTTCCCCGTAGGTCCTTCCACCTCTTCCTGATGTCATCCAGTGTTCTTGGATGCTGTCCCACTGCGTTGACCCTATCGACAATTCTCCGCCATTTTGCCATCTTCCTTGCAATGGACATCTGCTGCACCTGTGTTCCAAATAGCTGTGGCTCTACCTGGATGATTTCCTCCGCCATGACCCTGAGCTCCTCCTCAGAAAACCTGGGGTGTCTTTGAGGTGCCATTATGTGGTGTGGGTGATGTGTGAGGTGACGTTTGTTGTGCTGTGTGATGTGTTGTGTTGGTGTGTGTTGATTGAGGTGCGTGGATGTTGTGTGAGTGATGGTGTTGTGTGCCTGTGGATGCTGGTGCTGTGTGTGCTATTCTCTCTCTCTCTGCTTCTTCCAAAAATGTCGTTGTAAGGGGTTATGGGTAATGTGGGTGTGTGTCTTATATTAGTGTGAGGGTGTGGGTGTGGTGTGTGTATGTGTATCAGGTGTGTGTATTTTAAACTGTCCAATGTGGTTGTGTTTGGTAAGTGTGTGTGTATTTTGAGCATGGCGGTGTGTACTGCAAATGGATTACCGCGGTTGAATAACCGCTGCGCTGATTCGTGGGTCGTGATAGTGTGGGCGTATTCTTGTTGGTGTGACGGTGTAGGTATTGCTATTGGCAGTTTATCACTGACCTTTGGCGTGGCGGACTTGTGTGGGTGTCTGTATTGTGGCGGATTACGAGATGTGGGTTGAAATACCGGAAGCGAATTTCCGCCGTGGCCACGGTGTCTTGACTGCCATCAGCATGGCAGTAAGTGGGATTTACCGCCAGGGTTGTAATGAGGGCCTAAGTGCCTCTGTTTGTCGCTGAATACATGTCTGGGATAGATGACAGCTAGGCTTTGTGCATTTTCTCTAAACAGTCACACACACACAGAGCTTGGGTGTGACATTTGCATCCTGATGGCCCATCACCAGGCTGATGGGTCTGCTTGTGCTAGAACGGAGGGAGGGAAAAGCTGACACTTCACCTGTATAAGGCTGTGCCTCTCCCCACACCAAGGGCTGCATAACCCCCTGCAGAGTGACTGCAGCCAGTGAGGAAGGACAGATACCTAGTGCACTTCAAAGGCCTCTCTATAAAATCTCCCCCACTTCATAGGCTGAACTTGATATAAGTACTGGACCCTAAACACCACCAAATAAAAAATTTGCTGGAACCAAGGATGTTCTGCCTGGAAGAAGACTGCTGAGCTGCAGGAGGGACCGCCACTTTGCTAACTGCTCTGCTGTGTTGGCCTGCTGCCTGCTGATTGATGTGCTGTAGGGAGGACTGCCACTTTGTGTTGGCCTGCTGATTTTTACCTGGGAGTGAGAAGGACTGGACCTGTTCTCTACATCCTTGAACCTAGGTTTCTTCAAGGGCTTGCAAGCTTGCCCCCTGGTCTCCTGCATTCTCATGGAATTGGGGGTTGCAGCCCCTTTGATGCCAATGCAGAGGCTGCTTGACAACAGTAGATCCACAGCGTACTCGGCTCGAATGACAATTCTCTCAGTGGCTTCACAACAATGCATTTCATTCATCCCTATGGATTTTGATGCCGATGAGGAACTCGACTGCAAGGTTTGACGCAGTGAACTGACCCTGTTGGAAAATGTACCCATCACCTTCACTCCTCAATACTAATGCGTGCTCTATACATGGTACCTGTTTGGTTGACCCTGTGTGGGCCCCTTAGCCGGCATACCCTCCATTGCAGTCAGCCTGAACTTTGGACTTGCATTGGTCCATTGCAATCTCTGGTAACCTTTTGGTCGCTAGTGACATCTAAGCACTACATTTAGTTTATCATTTAAAAATTCCCTTCTCAACTTCTACTAGTTGAATGTTTGTCATTGGTCTTGTTTTACTCAGATAAATATGTTCTATTTTTCTAAACTATTGTGGAGTCTTTTTGTGGTGTCCTTCACCTTGTTTCTGTAATTAAGTGTTGCGCAAATACTTTACACGTTGCCTCCTAGGTTAAGCCGAGCTACAAGAGGGTGATCACAGGTTAATTTGGGTCATATATCTGACTTCCTCTGAAGAGGATTGTGGTTTCTAGGTGGAAAGGGTGCATACCTCTGCAACTAGAGACTCAGGCCCTCATTCTGACCCTGGCGGTCGGTGATAAAGCGGCGGCCAACCCGCCAACAGGCCGGCGGTCCAAAATATGCAATTCTGACCCTGGCGGGAACCGCCAACACAGGCCGCCGCATTAACACTCCGCCCGCCACGGCGGAACAAACAAACAGCGCGGCGGTCCCCGCCAGCAGCCAGGCGGCAGACAATGTACCGCCCACCCTATCACGACCCACCAATCCGCCACCTTTTCCGGGGCGGGAGCACCGCCGATAAAAACACGGCGGAAACAGACTACGAACGGGAAAACGCTCACCTCCACATACTCCACGCGAGATTCCGGCAGTATGGAACCCGAGTTGCAGGTCATCCCCGCACTCCTATACCTGCTCCTGTACCAGGAGCACGCCCGGCGGCGCGGAAGACATCGGTGAGTACTGCACCTACGACACAGGGGAGGGAAAAGATTACTGGCACACACCCACCCACCCACACCCACTACAACACACACATCAATGCATTCCCACAGATCACTGTCACAACCCACAAACCCCCCCCTTCCGAAATAATGCAAAGACCAAAAGAAGAGATCTCAAACGGGCAGATATATTGAAAAATGGACAGCAGTAATCCAAATAAATAAATAAACTATGTACAAAATATATACAGCTACTAAATGTAGTCCAACCACTGTCCGTGGACCACAGGGGTCCTGAGCAAAGGGGCAAGGCCCAGTCCCACGACAAGAACTCCACGGAGAGAACACTGCAGGGGCATCAGAAAGAAAAAAGGACAGGCACCTCAGGGGGAAGGGAAGGGGGGGCACCTCAGCCACTTGAGTACACGACGCCAGATCCACGAGGGGACTCCATGACCACTGGCCCATCCTGGGGAGAGCAAAGCCACAGTCCAAACAGTCCATACAGTGGGTGGCCTGCCCACTGGGCCATCCTGGGGAGAGCAAAGCCACAGTCCAAACAGTCCATACAGTGGGTGGCCTGCCCACTGGGCCATCCTGGGGAGAGCAAAGCCACAGTCCAAACAGTCCATAACAGACTCCACTGCCACTGGAGGAGGCATGTTGGCCAGAGGACATCCTGCAGCCCTGCCCGAGACAGATCCTGCCCTGCCACGTCTGCCAAAGGGCCAGCGGTTCCTGCCTGGAAGGGCCCAGTTCAGCGGTTCTTGCCTTGAAGGGCCCAGTTCAGCGGTTCTTGAGACGGCGGTCCCCAGCGGAGCGGTGCTGGAGACGGCGGGGCCCAGTTCAGCGGTTCTTGCCTTGAAGGGCCCAGTTCAGCGGTTCTTGAGACGGCGGTCCCCAGCGGAGCGGTGCTGGAGACGGCGGGGCCCAGTTCAGCGATTCTTGCCTTGAAGGGCCCAGTTCAGCGGTTCTTGAGACGGCGGTCCCCAGCGGAGCGGTGCTGGAGACGGCGGCCATTCTATGGCCAACTGCTCATTGCCTGGTGGTGCCCTCCTGGGCAGCGGGGATGGTGCTCCTTCAATGCCCACCTGGGCTGTGGGTGGTGGGGCCCTCCTGGCCAGCTGGGCTGGGTCCTCCCTGGGCAGCGGCTATGGGGGTGGTGGGCTGTCCCGGGGCAGCTGTGCCGGTTCCTCCCGGGGCAGCGGCTATGGGGGTTGCGGGCTCCTCCTGGGCAGCTGTGACGGGTCCTCCATGGGCAGCAGGCCTGCTGCCTGACTTCTCTGCCTTGCTGCCCTTGCCCTCCTTAGTCGGGAGTCTGTGGCCCTTTCCTCCCTTTGGAGCTGTGGCTGTTGACGGTGGCTGGCTAGTGTCCTGGGGGGATATCGAATCTGGGCTCCGGCGGCGGCCCTTCCGCCTTCTGCTCCTCTTCCCAGGGGGTGGGCTGGCTGTCCCCTTGCTGCTGGGCGAAGATCCAGACCTGCGGGCTGGTGGGCTCCAATACCCCTGCACCCTTGTCAAGGGGGCTGCAGGGCTGGTGGTGGCTGAGGTGCTCTTTTTACCCCGACGAGAAGGAGGGGGGGGCTCAGGGTCAGGAAAGAAGGTAGCAGTAGAGAGATAGATTTTCTTGGGACAATGGAGAGTGGTAGGTACAGTGGGTATGGGAGTGGAGGGAGAGGATGTGGTTGTAGGCGAGACAAGTTTGCTGTCTTTGGGTGCAGGTGCAGGAGCGGGAGGCTGTCGTGAGGTGGATGGCTGTTGGGTGGGTGGGTGGCTGCGTTTGTGTGGTGTGGAAGAGGGGGTGACAGACACAGTGGGAGAGGACACAGGGGACGTGTAAATGGCAGTGGGGGTGGTGACTGCACGTGTGCGGACTGTAGTGGAGGGTATGCTGGTGATGGAAACACTGGCTGATGGTGAGGTGAATGAAGGTGTGAGTGTAGACGTCACAGGGAGGGAGGAGGGAGACGAGGAGGTGGGGGTCACAGAGGTGGTAGTGACTGTTGTCATGTCTGCATCGGAATGTTGCTTGTGTGAATGTCTGCGTGATCTGTGGTGCTTATGTTTGGATGAGCTGCTCTTGGGTGTTGAGGTGTGTGCAGGCTGGTCTGATGGTGTGGGTGGGACAGGCAGAGGAACAGGAGACTGGGAGGAGGGAGTTAGTAGAGGGAGGCAGGAGACAGGGACAATGGCTGCCGTCAGTGCTGAGGCCAGAGCCTGGAACGATCGCTGATGGGCAGCCTGACCCGAATGAATGCCCTCCAGGTACGCATTGCTGCGATGAACCTCCCTCTCCACCCCCTGGATGGCATTCAAAAGGGTAGTCTGCCCAACAATGAGCGTTCGGAGGAGGTCAATGACCTCCTCACTGAGGGCAGCGGGGGTAACAGGGGCAGGGCCTGAGGTGCCTGGGGCGAAGGAGATGCCCGGCTTCCTGGCAGAGCGGGCACGGGGCGAACGCTGAGGGGCTGCTGGGAGGGCGGAGATGGTGCGCTGGGTGGCGGCTGTACCTGTAATGGCGGGGGGCACGGATGGTGCCACCCCCGCAAGGGAGCTCCCTTCCGAGGACGTGTCCGTGTCGCTGCAGGGTCCAGTCGTGCCCGTTGTGGAGCTCCCCTCGCCCTCCGTCTCACTGGTCCAGTCAGACTCTGTGGCATGGCCCTCCTGGGCCATGTGAGATGCAGCTCCCTCCTGCCCCGATGCCACTTCTCCTCCGCCTGATGATGCTGATGCACACAAGCACAGAAAGACAAACAAAAAGGGGGGGGAGAGAGAAATAAAGAGATTTTGAGTACATGGATCACCGGTACAGTTAGCGGACATGACAGACACAGATGCCCCCTGCACTAAGTTGCGCACTTGGGGTCCCCTACGCATTCCGTGGAACATGCCCTACACGCCTAGAGTTGACAACTGCACCCATGGATGACACGGCCCAGGGATGACTGTACTGACACACTACTGAGGGTGGTGGCTGGGGACACAGGGGCTTACGGGGGTGCCCAGCCTACAGATATCGCCCTGGCCTAGGGGGACCCACAGCCCTCCTCCCCCACCCAGACACCTCCACTGCGCGACAACAGAGTAGATAATACTTGTACTCACCCCCTTGTGTCTGCTGTGCTGCCCTCACGCGCCCATCCAAATCAGGGTAGGCCACCGCCAGGATCCGGAACATCAGGGGGGTCAGTTGACGGCAGGCACCCCGCCTACGTTGGGAGGCCATCCCCAGCAGAGACTCGGCGGTCTTCTTGGTCCCGCGGCGGATGTCCTCCCACCTCTTGCGGCAGTGGGTGCCCCGTCGATGGTGGACCCCCAGGGTCCGGACTTCCTTGGCGATGGCACGCCAAATCCCGATCTTCTCATGGGCGCGGACCTATGTGACACGTACAGGGAGGGAGAAATACCACGTTCAAGTTTGTCTGCATTTTCGTTGCCAGTGGCCCAACGCCCCCCATCCCCGCCAGGCCCCCCGCCTGGCCCCCCGCCAGGCCCAACATGCCCCCCATCCCCGCCAGGCCCCCCGCCAGGCCCAACATGCCCCCCATCCTCGCCAGGCCCCCCGCCAGGCCCAACATGCCCCCCATCCCCGCCAGGCCCCCCGCCAGGCCCAACATGCCCCCCATCCCCGCCAGGCCCCCCGCCAGGCCCCCCGCCAGGCCCAACATGCCCCCATCCCCGCCAGGCCCCCCGCCAGGCCCCCCGCCAGCCCCAACATGCCCCCCATCCCCGCCAGGCCCCCCGCCAGGCCCCCAAGCCAGCCAGTGCCCCAAATCCATATTGGATTAAACTCACTTGTTGGTCTGGAGGACCGTAGACTAGCGCATACTGGGGGAGGACCCCATCCACAAGTTTCTCCAACTCCTCTCCAGTGAAGGCAGGGGCCCTTTCCCCAGTCGCAGCAGCCATTGTCCCTTCCAGACCGAGGTCACAGCAACACTTGCAGTATAGGTCCTCTCCTGTGAAAGTTCAAGTCGCAAGTGGATAAGTAGATAGAAAATGGCGGTCACGTCCGCGGCGGTGCGTACCGCGGCGGTGCGTACCGCCGGCGCCCTTCGCCATTGGCTCCTGAAACCCATAGGCTTCAATGTTAACCAATGCGGCTTCGCGCCGCGGTCTTCGACCGCCGACCGCCGCGGTGTGCCACGCCAGCGCATTGACCTCACATCCCATTGTCACACTTCACAGGTCAGGCAGCCGCCATTTCGAGAGTCCACATGGCTCAATTTCAACTGCGTCACACAGGCCTAGGCCTTGCATAGCCACTCAGACACGCCATTCACTGCATAGAGAATCGTTTACTGTGCAAGCTGTGAGTACGTACCTGTGGGTTGCTTGACTCTGTGCTCCATGTTGTCCTTCCTAGGCACCGTCCGCTGGGTTTGGCGAGGAGACGGATGAATCCTCGCGTGTACCGACCGCTGGTGGACCTGTCGACAATGGAAGAACGCCACATTATCCTGACCTACCAGCTTGACCGTGCCACTATACATGAACTGTGTGCCCAGCTGGAGCCCGACCTGATGTCCCCCATCCGCCAACCCACAGGGATTCCCCCTCTGGTGCAGGTCCTGTCAGTACTCCATTTCTTGGCAAGTGGGTCATTTCAGACAACAGTGGGAATTGCTTCTGGGATGTCTCAGCCCATGTTTTCGAAGGTGTTATCCAGAGTGTTGTCTGCCCTGATGAAATACGTGAGGAGCTACATCATTTTCCCTGAGGTGGGCGAATTGGCTACAGTGAAGGGTGATTTCTACGCCCTTGGACATATTCCCAACGTCATTGGTGCCATTGATGGGACCCATGTGGCTTTGGTTCCCCCAAGAGACAGGGAGCAGGTGTACAGGAACAGAAAAAGTTACCATTCCATGAACATCCAGGTGGTGTGTTTGGCTGACCAGTACATCTCGCATGTAAATGCCAAATTCCCAGGGTCAGTGCATGACGCCTACATCCTGAGGAATAGCAGCATCCCTTACGTGATGGAATCGCTAGAGAGACACCGTGTATGGCTATTGGGGGACTCTGGGTACCCCAACCTGTCGTGGCTACTGACCCCAGTAAGGAATCCCCGGACGAGGGCAGAGGAACGGTACAATGAGGCCCATGGGCGTACTAGGAGGGTGATCGAACGCACCTTTGGCCTCCTAAAGGCCAGGTTTAGGTGCCTGCATATGACATGTGGATCCCTAATGTACTCACCTAAGAAGGTGTGTCACATCATCGTGGCCTGCTGCATGCTTCACAACCTGGCTTTGCGCCGCCAGGTGCCTTTCCTGCAGGAGGATGGTCGAGACGGTGGTGTTGTGGCAGCTGTGGAACCTGTGGAGAGTGACGAGGAGGAAGACGACGGGGCTGAAACAGACAACAGGGACAGAATCATTGAACAGTACTTCCAATAGGACACAGGTAACAATTCAAACATAATTTAGTAAATGTGAACTACTCTCCTGCATCTCTGCTGCCTGTCTATTTGCCCCAGTGTATGATGACTGAGTTGTGGCTTTTCCCTCCCTATTTCAGATCTGGGGTCCCCACTACGAGTCCTGTGCTTCGTTTCCCCATGGACTACAGCTTTGTGGCAGCTGTTTGTTGACTTCACTATGTACAAGGACATATTTGCACTGTCATGTCAATTACAATATTTTGAAATCACAGCCAGACTCCAGATAGTTTTGTGCAAAATAGGTGTTTATTTCAGTGCTCAAAATGGGATGGGTGGTTTCAAGTGGGTGGGGGCTATGGTGAAGGAATGTCCATGGCAGAGTCCAGAGTAACAGTCACACAGGTGCATTGTCCAGAGGCCTGTGGAGAGATGGAGCATGGGCAGTTCAAGGATGGACAGGGTGACAATGTGGGACAGTGGGATGACATCAGGTGGTATCCTTTGCTGGCGGGGGTCTTGACATCCTACTCTGTCTTCTTGCGAGATCTCAGGGCCCTCTTGCGGGGTGGTTCTTCTCCTGCAGGAGGTGGGGGTCTGGTGGGCTGCTGTTGTGCGGGGGCCTCCTGTCCACTAGCGCCGGCGGAGGTGGTTGGCTGTTCTTGGTCCAGGCTAGTGGCAGGGGCCCTTTGTTGTTGTTGAGTGTCCGTCCTGGTGTTGATGAGGTCCTGCAGCAGCCCTACCATGGTAACCAGGGTGGAGGTGAGGGCTCTGATGTCCTCCCTGTACCCCCGATAGTGTTCCTCCTGCAGTACCTGGATCTCCTGGAACCGGGCCAGTACCGTCGCCATCGTCTCCTGGGAGCGGTTGTATGCTCCCATGATGGTGGTGAGGGCCTCGTGGAGAGTGGGTTCCCTGGGCCCGTCCCCCCCCTGTCGCACAGCTGCCCTCCGAGTTGCCCTGTTTCCCTGGGCCTCTGCCCCCTGGCCGGTGTGCCCACTACCACTGCCCCCAGGTCCCTGTTGTTGTTGGGGTGGTGGGTTATCCTGGGTGCCCTGTAGTGGTAGACACACCGCAGATTGACGCGCCCTGGAGACAGAGGCATGGGCCCGCTGGGTGGGAGCTGTGCTGGTGTTCCCAGAGGGGTTTGGGTCTGTAGTGGCCTGTGCCTGTGTGAGGGGAACCGACTGTCCAGAGGTCCCCGATGGTCCGGGCTGGTCATCAGTGTCCAGGTCGACAGAGCTGCTGTCATCGCTGACGGCCTCTTGGGTGGGGGGGGTGGAGAATTCTGGGCCCTCCGTGGCGGTGTGTTGACGGTCGGGTCCTGCAGGGGTATAGAGGTATGGTTATAGTTTCAATGTGTGGCATATGGGTGTATCTGTGGGTTCCCGTGTCCCCAAGTGCTGGCATTCGTGTGTGGGGGCTTTGGTGAGGGTGGCTTGTGGGGGGGATGTGTATATGCATTGGGCATGCTTTGGTGATGGGTGTCCATGCTTAGTGGACGCATGCAGGCCTAGGTTTTGGGATGTGTGGGTTGTGATGGTGAGACATTGGCAGGGAATAGGTGTGCTGGGGTGGGGGTGAGGATGGTGGTGGGGGTGAGGATGGTGGTGGGGGTGAGGGTGGGGGTGAGGATGGGGGTGGGGGTGAGGGTGGGGTTCGAGGATGGGGGTGAGGGTTGGGGTATGATTTGGCATGCAGGTGGGGGGGAAGCAGTAGTGAAGCTTCAACTTACCAGTATCCATTCCTCCGCCGACTCCTGCAAGGCCGTCAGGATGCAGGATGTTCAAGACTTCCTCCTCCCATGTTGTAAATTGTGGGGGTTGAGGTGGGGGTCCTCCGCCAGTCTTCTGCACGGCGATGTTGTGCCTGGATACCATGGAACGCACCTTCCCCCGTAGGTCGTTCCATCGCTTCCTGATGTCTTCCCGATTTCTGGGGTGCTGTCCCACAGCGTTGACCCTGTCGACAATCCTCTGCCATAGCTCCGTCCTCCGGGCAATGCTGGTGTATTGGACCTGTGTGCCAAAGAGCTGGGGCTCTACCCAAACGATTTCCTCCACCATGACCCTGAGTTCTTCGTCTGAGAAGCGGGGGTGTCTTTGGGGTGCCATGGAGTGGTGTGTATGATGTGTGGGGTGGAGTATGTGTAGTTAAGTGTGTTGAGTGTGGTGGTGTGTGTTGTTTTGTGTGTGGATATTGTGTGGGTGATGGTGTAGTGTGCCTCTGTGTGATGGTATTCTGTGATCGCTGATGTGTCTCTCAGTGCTTCTTTCTGAATTTTTGGTCGTAGGGGTTTGTGGGTGATGTGGGTGTGTGTTTTATATTGTATTGTGTGTGTGGGAGTGGTGTGTGTATGTGTATCAGGTGTGTGGAATTCAAATCGGCCAATGTGGCTGAGTTTTGTTCGTTTGTGTGTATTCTGACCGCGGCGGTGTGTACCGCCAATGGAAAACCGCGTTTGAAAGACCGCCGCGTGGATTCGTGGGTCGTAATGGCATGGGCATATTTCTGTTGGCGTGACGGTGGAGGTTTGGTCACCTCCACTTTTCCGCCGACCGCTGGTCTGGCGGTCTGTTGTGGCTGTTGGATTTTTGGAGGTTTGGCTGCTGCGGGTCAGAATGACCGTGGCGGGTTACCGCGACCGCGGCGGAATTATGGAGGATTTCTGACCGGCGGTAGGCGCCTTTTACCGCCGAGGTCAGAATGACCACCTCAATTTCTAACAAAATGCATGTGTGACAGGGGCTATGGAGAGGTGAGGCGAAATAGAGGAGGGCGGTAGTGAGGGCATCCATAGAGAATGAGGTCATTAGGGTGGGGAAGGCACCAATAAAAGTCACACTGGGCACTACCAGCGCTAAAGCATGCCCACTGTGAAGGACAATCAACTAGTCAACCAGGCTATTACTGTGTGTACCAACGTGCAAATATATTTTACACCCATTACTCACATGAATGTGGAATTGAATGTGTGTGTCAGACATGTAAGAATAAATGGAAAGCTAAAAGGAAATTAATGGCTACATTTTAATTTTCAAAAATGTCTTAACTCTGGCACTGTTTAAAAAATAGGCTTATGGAGTCATTTAGATGTGAGAAGCAGGTAAAATGGATGCAAATGCAATTTAATGCTAGCACAATTAGGAGCTTGGAACTCATTTTTTTCACTTGTTTAGTTACATGTGTAATAACCTACTTGATAGTTATTGTTAATTTTACTGAGTATTCTGGTGATTAAAAACAGCCCCAATATTGACTCAAATATCACTTCTGCACATTATTCCCTATTTTTATGTGCCAGATTAATGACCAGGTGTGAAAACACAGCTGTTACCCAGCTAAAATATATTTTGTGCCAGAGTATTTTCTCACAGATAACGCAGGTCTAAATTACCATGGTAGTGAATTTTTGGCCACAAATAAAGGTGCAATTTTATTAATATTGTTCCTAAAATAGCATGCAATTACAGCATACTGTGATTTGCCACGATCACAGAAATGGTGGCCTTTAAGGGTCAGCAGATCACCATGTCTGTGATTGTTTAAAAAAATAAAAAAGCAGCATTTATTTTTACTTAAGTAAATATGGTTGCTTTTAACATTCAAAAAAAGGTTTATTTTTCTTCCTTTTCAGTGAGCGTTGTGTGTGGTTCCCCAAAACTTTTGTTACAAAAATTCTCTGAGGGGATGAGCTCCAAGAGGGACTTCTCCCCTTTTACAAATAGGTTACTAAACCATCTTGGGACTGGTAATTTGTCACTGGTATGGATCCAGGATTCAAATCATAAATAATTGAAACAAAGGATGCCAAAATGGAAGGGACTCCCAAAATACACTCAATCCAAATAACTATTAAGCATCCACTTCTAAACCCATTAAGGCCCGTATTTATACTCCGTTTGCGCCGAATTAGCGTAGTTTTTTTCGACGCAAATTCGGCGCAAAACTAACGCCATATTTATACTTTGGCGTTAGACGCGTCTAGCGCCAAAGTATGGGCAAATAGCGTCATTTTTTTGCGTGAACGCCTTCCTTGCGTTAATGAGATGCAAGGAAGGCGTTCCTGTCTAAAAAAATGACGGCGACGCAAATGCGTCGTATTTATACTCCCGGGCAAAAATCACGCCCGGGAGTTGGCGGGTCAAAAAACCCCGCATTTGCGCCACTATTTAACGCCTGGGTCAGGGTAGGCGTTAAGGGGCCTGTGGGCTCAAAATGAGCCCACAGGTGCCCTCCCCTGCCCCCAGGGACCCCCCCTGCCACCCCTGCCCACCCCAGGAGGACACCCAAGGATGGAGGGACCCACCCCAGGGACATTCAGGTAAGTTCAGGTAAGTATAATTTTTTATATTTTTTTATTTTTTTTGGTGGCATAGGGGGGCCTTATTTGTGCCCCCCTACATGCCACTATGCCCAATGACCATGCCCAGGGGACATAAGTCCCGTGGGCATGGCCATTGGGCAATGGGGCATGACTCCTGTCTTTACTAAGACAGGAGTCATTTAAATGGCGTCTGGGCGTCGAAAATAATGGCGCAAATCGGGTTGAGGCGATTTTTTTGCCTCAACCTGACTTGCCCCATTTTAAGACGCCCTAACGCCATTTTCCCCCTACGCCAGCGCTGCCTGGTCTACGTGGTTTTTTTCCACGCACACCAGGCAGCGCCGGTCTGCTAGCGCCGGCTAACGCCATTCCATAAATACCTCGCCCGCATGGCGCTTCAGAATGGCGTTAGACGGCGCTAAATTTTTTGACGCTAAACTGCGTTAACGCAGTTTAGCGTCAAAAAGTATAAATATGGGCCTAAGTGATTTGGAAAAACTTTACTGAATCACTGAATTAGTTCAGTACATACGTTTTTTTTGCATTTTCTAGCTGTTATACTAATTCAGAGGGTTTCTGAACTTCAAAATCTTTTGTATATCTGGTCCTTTGTTTGTAAACTCCACTCAGTTATACCTATTTCATATAAAATGTTTGAAACATGCAGGACTCACAAAGATTTGAGAATTAGATGAATAGATGCAACCAAAGATAAGGCAAGTCTTTAGCCCAAGCATGACCTAAATGTGATGTTTTCATTAGTCAGCTTTGAATATTAAATATATTATGAATTACCAGTGTTAATATCTAAATACTAGATTTACAATTAGTAACTCTAAGTTAGATGTTGAAATATAAACTAATAAAATAAAATGTTGTTAACTGAATGATGTAGGATATTTTTTAAATATATGTATGCACTGTTTCTAAAACAAAGGGATTGATCGAAAAATTGTAAATTTGCAGTATCTTAATAACAAGCTATGATATTTATGACCTTGTTAAAGTTTCAATATAACAAATAGTTCTCTATAATGCACTATCATAACAAATAGTTCTCTATAATGCACTATCTCCAGCACATGCCAAGACTTCACAAGTTGTTACACGAATAACAACATAAATGCTTAATTACATAAAATTATTTTAAGAGATTCAATACATGAAGCTTTTCAAAATTACAAAATCATTTGATAACCTTCTTCAATGAGAACTAAAACTTAAATTGAACTTGTTTGGGAACACAATGTAATTGTCTTGTTGCATATTCCACTCTAGAATTGTATATGAACTAAGATTTGTAAAACCTCTTGATATGCTAACATTACTCAAATCTTGTTTTTCATTTACAACCAATCTTTTGCCAGTGTTCCAATAAGCAATGAAATTCTAGGAACCAATATTCCAGTATTGACCTAAATATGTTATGTTTGTTTAGCTACCCCTCCCTAAAGCTAATTGTTTTCAAAATAAGTTTATTATTAATGTATGCATTGTGGTACCATTCAAACGGATAACTTCTTGGAAAGATTTCTCTAAATTATATCATTTAGGTGGAATGGGGTTGTGTCACTAATGTTCCAGAGAAAATAAAGATGGTTATTTTTTGTCTATGCTTTTGAAAAACAAAAAATAGAAATATATGTTTTATTGAACATTATATTTAAATATTTTCCTTTACTTAGTTCTCTCATCTTTTTCTTTTTTTCTCATTCTACTCTTTCCCTTTTATTTCCAACATTCCTTTTAACATGCAGTATTTTATAACATGTTTGCATTTTGGTTATTAGTTTCATCATATTTCATATATTCTTTTTATATTTATCTTCTGTTTTGTTTCTTTGGTTTGGAATGTATCTGTTCAACTCTAACATCTCTATAAAACTGTTAAATGAAAGAGACTACTTAGTGCATTTTGTGGACATAACCATAAAAAACACAAATGTGGCTGTGCATGTGCACACAGCCTGGTTTCTCAAACCTAAATTCAATTTGTAGCATGATCTTAAGGTTGTAGTTAAAATGTAAACTTTCACCATGAGGACTACTGTCCTAAGGGTCTATCACAGTGTAAAGTTTGTCTTAGCAATTGATTGTGGAACATCTACATTTTTCTTTATGGACTTTCTTGCTTAGGTCTTGAAATTAGTATAAATGCATCTGGGGGTCATCAGGTAGGTAAGAAGAATTAGCAAGAAGAATGTTTCTGTACTATTTTGAAGTAGTTGACCTAGAACCAGGCACATGCCATATAATCCTTTTAGATGCATTGGAATGCTGGATTCCCCTTATAGGCCTATTCACCTGCACACAAGATTATATCAAATGTAAAAAAGGTTAGTGTTTCTCACTTTCTGGAGCACACTCTCTTAAAATCTTTTAGAATGTACATATCAGGGGCCGGCGGAGTCTGACTGGCAATTAAAATGGCCGCCTGTCCCTTAATTTCTGACTCTCGCAGGCCCCAAGGTGACCAGTGACACTGGGAAAGCTGTAATGGAGAAGAAGGTCTAAAATTTAGAAGCGGGACACCCCCTCCATGCACCATTGGAGCCAGTGGCTCGTCACATGCAGAAACTGGGGTTCCTTGTTTTTTTCATTCTACCATAGCCCTGCAGTCTGACCCGATGCAGTCTAGTACATGGCCTTGCCTGAGGGGGCTTGGGCAGCTGCAGGGGGCCACAGCTCCTCTTTTCTGCTGACGGGGAAGCTGGGGCAATGGCCTGCCTTCCCTTTTTACCTGCACTTAGCGCCCAGAACTGATGCTTGGGGCTCAGCAATGGGCCCTCCTGCCGAGGCCTGTTGTGACCACATCAGCGTGCTGCTCCTTTCCATGCCCATGAGTGGGACCACTGGATATCAACTGGCCTGCAGAAACTAGGAGTCCACTGCCCCCCCGACCTGCCTGGAAGGTCACACTGGACTTTTGGTCACTGGACCCCCCACAGTGTGCCAGGCCAGTCCTCACGAGGACTGGCTTGGCTCCCTGAACATGTAGCAGCTTGCCCTCCTGCACCAAAGGGGAGCACCCGGCCCAGTTTCATCATTGCCCTCCCAGGGTCGGCCAGCCCTCTGTTCGCCCCACTGCCACCCATCCATCCCACTGGTGGATCTCCTTGGCAGTTTTGGGGGGCAAGGTACTCTCTCCTCATCTGCCCTGTCGGTGATGTCTTCTGGCAAAGATACCTGCCTGCTTCTCTTACTGAGGTTGTAGCCCAGGCTCTCGCCGGGTCTGTGCCTGCTGCTACAACTGCCTTGTTGACAATGACCCCTTCACTGCAGGGTGCCATGATGGACTGGATCCTGCAGGAAATTATGGCAGTGGGCCACTGCCTGGAGGGCATGGATGCCAAGATGTCTAAGCTCACAGCAGATTCAAGGTCCAAAGGTTGGACATAGCTGGCTTTCACAACAGAGTGGAGGGACTGGATCGACGCCTGTCAGCTGTGGAAGAGAAACCTAACCGTGTCCTGGACCAGGACATGGAACACAGCTACCTCCACAAAAAACTCACCGACCTGGAGGACTGGAGTCACAGGGACAACTTATGTTTGTCTGGCTTGAGTGGAGGACCTGGACCCTCACACCTTCCTCAGAGACTTACTCCCTATGCTGACGGGGGCTGACCTTCTACCCCCCCTTGAAATCCAGCAGGCCTACCTCCTCAGTCCGCAATGAGTGGCAGGATCATGCAGGACGTGCCCTCTGATAGCCTGCTTGCTCCCTCATGAGCAGGTCCAGCAGCTCCTGCCCGTGGCCCATGATCTGTTTGACTTCGAGGGCCATGAGATCTGCATCAGACTTTCCCGGGAGACCAATGACAAACAAAGGCCCTTCCTTGCTCTTTGCCCACAGCTTTGAGAAATGGACTTCATACCCTGCCTCTTTGAACATGTGCAGATGTGGATTACATGAAATGGCAGATCCAAGGGAGTCTTTGACCCAGGGAAGTTACTCTCCTTCCTGGAGAGCCTTCTGGACCAGGGGGATGGACATGACCCCCGAGGAACCCTGGCCTATTGTAGCTAGGAACTGCTTGTTTTCCAGCACTCTGGTCATAAACCTGCCCGGCCGGTGTGGCTGCCTGTCGCACCTGCCTGCATGCCCAGCTGCCATGCGTATGGCCCCTCTGCAGCCTTGCTTTTTTGGGTTTTCAGCTTCCCAGCCTTAAAAGCCTACATCCTCTCTCCACTCTTCTCTCCCCCCCAACCCCCGCCACACACACCCTTCTCTGCCCCCTGTGGCTCTCTCACCCTGTGGCTCTTAAGACGGCCCCTGTTTTGTTCCCATGTTTGCTCGGGGCCTCCCAGGCTGCGTGGATTCCCAGTTCTGGACACTCAATTTAAGGTTTTGACCTCTGGCTAATGTTTGAGGCTCCAGTCAAAGGGCCCCCCCTCTGGCTGACCCTTGATTCCTCTAGCACCTTAGACATCCCTGGTCACCCTTGACTCCGCCACTATGTTGATCCTTCCTTCTCTTCTCCTTCCTGCCCATCCTATCGTCCTTCCTTGGTAGCCCTTTAACCCCCCTCCGCACACTCCCTCCCCCCACACAAGGTTGCCTCTCCTTCTTTTCCTTCCCCTTCTCTTTTGCTTTTTCTCCCCCCCCCCCCCCCTTCACTTTGCTCTCTCCCTTGGTCTAGGCCATTTCTGGCACCCACCACTTCTTTCCCAACAGTGCTACTAATGGAAGCGCCCAGTGTCCCTTTGAGCTATCTCCTAGAATAAGCGTGGCCTCTAGCACTTTCTCAAATGTAAGTAAATTCTTGCATATCTCTAGTGGCCTTCCTCCAGGAGGCCCACCTCTTATCAACAGAGAAGCTCTGATGTGATTTAGTGGGGAGGATGATCCAAAATAGTTGCCCGCCCTCACTGACCAATGGGACCAGGGAACCCCGCAAATGCAGCAAAGCAATCATCCTGCGGAAATCACTGCCCCTTACGGTGCTCAAGACTTGGACCGGTGAGGAGGGTCAGTACGCTTTCATGAAACTCTGTCTCAGTGTTAAGATGCACTATGTTAGCTCTGTCTATGCCCCAACAGGGCCCAAAAGACAGTTCTTCCTTCAGCTCAACCGTGCCCTCCCGGACATTGATGCTACCCACTGGATCATGGGAGGGGACTGGAACTAGGCTATTGACAGTTTTGGACTGCACTGGCCTGCTTGATGAGGGGAACAATGCAAACCAGGCCCTCATGAGGACATCATGGTGGACCATGCCCTCATAGATGTTTGTCGTCCTTCCCACTCCACAGATTGGGAGTATACCTCTTTCACCAGTACATTGCGCACAGTCCCATTGAGATAACGTCTGACCTTCCTCCGATACTGCTCTCCTTGGAACTGGGGTGACCAACCCGGGCCGTAGGCCTTTGTGCCTCAATATCTCCTGTACTGATCTCCCTCAGCCAAGGCATAGATTTAGTCTCCTGTCACTAATTATCTGGAGCACAACCAGAGATCGGTGGCCTCACCGAGCAGTTTAGGCAGTTGCAAAATCTACCATCCGGGGGCAACTGATACGAAATGAGGCCCTTGCAAGCAAGAAGTGTGCCAATTGGTGAATGCGTTGGAGGCTAGCATTGCCGTCCTCACCTGCCTCCATATGAATGCCCTCTCAGTTCTCCTCGAGTGCCATCTAGAGAGGGCTCATATAGACTTTAATGCACTGTACTGCAATTATGGTTTCCAGGAACAATTCTTAGTTCTCCCCTCACACCACTGCTACCCAGACGTTGTAGACACTCAGGAGGGCATCGCTCTCCAGATGAGACAGTAGCAGTTGTATGTCCCTCGAAGGAGGTCTTTGATGTCACTGAGACCTCCACACAGAACAAGTGGTAAATCAAAGCCCTTGGTCAGTACACTCTAGAGTGTCCCATTGCAGCAAGCAGTGTCCCAGACCAGCCAGGAAGGGTGGGCGATCTCTTTCTAGGACAGTAAATAATCCTGTGCACAACTGATTCCTCTGGCAGTGTGCGCCACACAGTTTGGGGACTCCGTCTTGCGTTCCTGCAAGTGTATCTCTAAATTGCTGAAGTGTTTTCCCTAGATATACTCAAGTGTGCCTTTGAAGCTAAAGGTGGTTCAAAGGGTTCCCTTTTGAATCACAGATATCTCCCGTAAATTTCTGTCCTGTCTGCTGTGTGGCCATGGAATGTAGATCTTTATCTTTAGTGGTGCCATGATCTGACTCTGAGAGGCCAAGTGTCAAAACCTCTTCCAATTAATCAAGCCAGGCATTCAATTGACAAAGGTCTGTCCTTCCACTTGCCCAAGTTTTATAGCTGTCACTGGGAAATGCAGATGTGGTTTTCTCCCAGCTCCTGGTGGAATAAAGCATGAATTAAAAAGGCACACAAAAGGATTTTAGACAATGGAAATGCTCACTTTCGAGAACAGGCATTTCCGAGGTATTACTGACAAAACCAAGTTTACCATTGGAAAGGGATTGTCTTTGGGAATCTAAAGATAGTAAACATTAAGTGGCTTCTCCACTGCAATCCACTCTTGCAGCTAGGGTTATTTATAAAATGTCCCCAATATTAACCTATGAGCACAGCAGCTTTTGATGGTAGTGAAAGCACAAATATGCATTCTTCACTCTGTGGGCACATGTTCCCTGACACATGCACAAGCCTGCAGGGGCAGGCTGGACACAAACTTCGAGAAAACCACAAGGGTGCAAGTGTGTCCATACTGGCCTGTTGTGTTGGGGTGTGTGTGTGTGTGCGCACCAATGTGCAGGTGTACATATTTGGGCAAGCCATGCCAGGCTGAGTATATACAGGAAAACACCCATGTGCAAGTTTGCACATATAAGCCAGCCAGGCCAGGTGTGGTATATACATGGAAAATACCAATGTGCAAGTGTGCACATATAAGCTAGCTAGGCTCAGTGTATACATGGAAACAGCAATGTGCAAGGGAGAACATATAGGTAAGCTGTGCCCAGAGTCCTAAAGCCATGCACAGTCAGCAAAGACTGGGATGGGGGAAAAAAGCTAAAAGTTTCAGGGAGATCCCTTAAGAAGGGCCATGTCCAACACATGCCTCATCAAACCCTTGGTGTTTATAGAGAAGTGGCCTGTCTCCCCCCCGATCAATGCTGGTGGTATCTGCAGCGGCAACACCATCTCACCCACCTGCTTGGCCTACAACCTTAGGCCTTTCCGTCTTCACCAGATGTCTTGTACAGGAAGATGTGGGGTAGCCCCTGAATGGTGATGTCCAGTTTCTACAGCTTCCTGACCCATCATCTATATTTGGCACCCCTGTTGGACAGTCTGCACACCAAATGGCAGGCCTGCCTCCAGGTGGAATATGAATCTAAGGACTGGGCTGAACTTCTTTAGATCCTAAGAGACAGAACCAGGGAAGCCTGGCTGAAGTTCTGCCTCTTCATGGCTGCCCCTAGATTCTGGCGAAGCTGTGGTTGGTGCCCCTCTCCTACTGCTGGCGCTCTGTCAAAACACTCTGCGACCTAGTCCATGTCCTCTTTGATTTCTACACTATTCTTTGCTTCTGGGTGGCTACTGGCACCACGCTTGTCAAGGAACTGTTGCTACTTCACCCCCCACTACTATCTCACCCTACAATCCTTCACAACTGCATGGGTTTCCTGACCATCTCCAGGTGTGAGCCCCGGCCGCTCCACACGGCACTGCCAACAGCTAAAAACTGTGCACTCCCAACACGATGAATGACTCATGGCCATATAGCAGATAGCCTCATATGAACAAATCATTTACAACCTGCAAGATAATGCAGAGACCTTTCTTTGCACTTGAACATCTTTCCTTCAAGGAGCTGGTGGCTGAGTGGGCTGATTGCCCTCTTCTGCCAGCATGGGAGCACCCTGGCAGTCCTGTCTGAGCCACCCAGGTTTTAGTTGCTGTTCCCTAGGATTTTTCTTCTTCTTCTTCCTCCATCTGAATCGAGCCATGCTCAAGGTCCCACACACCCACTAGCATCAACATCTACCTCTACACTTGTCCACACTTTCTCTACACCCTCAGCGTGCTCCTATGCCTGCTCCCTCTCCACGGTCGGGTGCAAATCCTCACTTCCTTCCCTGCACTCCTTTTCTTCTATCTTCTTCCCTTACATTTTCACTCCTTTTTCCTTTTCAGCCCCTTCCCCTTCCTCTCTTTTTTCTCTCTTTTTTTTTTCTACTTACTTCCATCCTTGTAGCCTCCTGCCTCCTCCCCCACTGAGCCAGCCTGTTCTTCCATGCACTGTTGATGTACCATGTGAGCCCCTTTCCTTTTTGTCGACTATGAGCAGCCAGTTTGGAGCATTACATTGCATGTTGTAGCCTGTTATTGTACCCCCCTACCTTTGTGAACTTGAATGAAGAATTTCCAAAAAAAGAATGTACACTTCTGCACTGAATTTATCAATCGAGGGACTGCTGTCTAGCTTAAATAGCAAATTAAAGGAATACCTCTGGAATTCTGGGGCAGTGGATGGGGGAGGGAGGGGTAGCAAGGTTGAGAGGAAAATGGACTTTTACACATGCTATATCTAACATTTATGTAGATGCAAATCAAATGACCCCTAAAAGTATCTTTATTTTACATTGTGTGTAGTAGACTGCACTTAAGATTAGATCTTAAGGAGGTGTTAGATGATGCTAGATTCAACAAGCATTGTCAAATGCAATATGTCTGACTTTTAAATGAGTGCCTTTCAGTCCCCGGTGAGTTTAGGCACTGAATTATTCATCATATGTGCACTCTGTCTCCCACCATTATGCTCATGCATCCATTTGTTCAGCACAGGCTCGCTCTTGCATTCACCAACTCACTGATCTACATTTAAACACACACAAACTCAACAAATATATGCAAGAAAAAAATTGTCTGCAGAAAAGCAGAGAAAGGAAAATATGATATTGCTTAAACATGGTGGGCACATCCTTGTAAAAAAAAATATTATGCATAGCAGTGTGTGGTTTCATCTTGCAATGCTATTGTACATATTTTTTTTGTAAATATTGTAAGTTATTGTTTTAAAAGTTGCCGTATAGTTGCCACTTTTAGAAGCCACTTGCTCTCCATCTTGGATTGGTAAAACAATGACCCACAATGTACAGTACCATTCCAAAACGGACGCTCCGTAATATTGTCCTGGGCATATGTCTTGGAATGGTATTTTGCATAGAGTAGCTCTGTTTTACCAGTCCAAGCAGGCCAGCATAATGATTATAAATGTGATGGGCATCTTGGCACTGTAAAACCATGATTTACTATGCACAAAGCTATTCTAGAACAACTTTTCTGTTTAGAAGAAGTGGTAACATAACATGGGGTGCTGCTCACTGCAGATGAAAAGGGTAGCAAGCAGCCTGGTGACAATGTTGTGGGATCATCAGTATGTACAGGAAAACAAAATCAAAAAAGGATAAACTAAACTTAAAGGGACCTTTAAAAGGAGAAAATAGAAAAATAATGGACAGGCCCACCAACCTTGTCACTGGAGTACATTCCTTTTCAGATGTGTACATGTATGTGTGTATTTATTTTTAAGGAATGTATTTTTTAAGATCATGGCAGTCCTTCTAGCGGGATCCAGAAAGGATTCAAATCTCCTACCCTCAGGATTTGTCAAAGGACATAATCCACATAAACACCGTCCATTACTAATGTAATCTGTGATATTCAATCGATCAACATATCTATCTAGGCATTGATTTGGTGCAAACACAATTAGAGGTCTATTGGCTTTACCATATGCTTTTAGCAGGAAAGAGGCTAGGCCTACAGCCTTTGATGTACATTTTTATAATCAACAGATCAGATCTGTGGCATTACTTTGGCAATTAAACAATCAGGCTTATATTTAAAATTGGCTTCTTATTATAACCATTCCAGGCCTGGTATTGTGAGGACAAGCTTTCCCACAAGGCACAAATTCGGCATACATTCAGAAAAGTATAAATGTCTACAAATTTACAGTTGCCCAAATAATATATAATCCACAGAAGGCGGCCTATGAAGAATTAACACAGTACAAATGTATGGCCCCAGTTTTGTCGCACTTGCACCACGCAACATGGTGCATGTGCAAACCAACTCTTGAGGCAGATGTATGAAGCCATGCAAGGCCACCTTAATGTGGCCTTGCATGCCCACCTATATATTGAGTAAAGCAGCGCAAATCTCTGTGGTGTGTTGCTGTGCCCTGGGATGGTGTTCTATGGTTGTTGCAAAACTGGTTCCACGTAACTCCCATGGATTTTGATGCATTCCCAGATTTACCAGAACTGGTAAACCTGGGAATGTTGCAAAATGCTACACCTTCCTAGGGGAGGCACAACAAGGAAAAATACCTTTATTTGTCTTTGTTACTTCCTCTTTCTATGTTTGCTGCATTCAGCAGCATGCATAGATAGAGAAATATGCATGAGGGGATTGTTTTCTGCAGGAAGGTTTGCCATCAGCTCAGCACCATGGTGCCAGGATACCTGCATTGGCACTAGACTGACAAAATGGCACAACATAGGAAGAAAGGCTGGAAAGCACCATATTCTCTTTAATATGGTGCATTCCTGCCCTTTCCATGTCATGCAGCAAGATGGCTTGCTGCACTGCATGACTTGGCCATAAATATGGCCCTAAATCCCTTGTCTACTATAGTAAACTGTGGTAATCAATAAAACTAAAACCTGTCTATGTTTTTTAACATAACGATCCACTCTTGTAGGCTGCTGCATTTAATGTAGACTTTTCAGAATAAAGAAATTGGGTTTACTACTTGTGTCATATCTTTTCATAATACGCTGCACGGATCTAATTCCACATTTCCGAATAAACATGTCCTGCTTTCTACGTATATGGTATCTTCCTCAACATAACCAACTCAGGCCTACTTTATTGTGCATACGCTTTTCCACAAGGCAACCATAAAGCAAACAGTCATAAATTATAAATATAGAAACACTGCAGGTGGCAGAAGAACATGAATAACCTCCTACAAGTATTAACTGGGATTATCAATTTGAAAATCTACCTCCAGCGTTTGTCAGAGATGGTGACTAACAAACACCAAAGCCCTTGCCTACTACAGTCTTTTGTGAGAGCCCATGTAATACAATAACACTCCTTTAAAGGGTCACTATACTGAGCGGGGACTTTCTCAAACGACAATGATCAATCATATAGTCATAAAATTACAAAATGTACAAATTTGCAGCTAGCAAAATAATGTACACCGCCTACAAAAAGAACCTAAGAATGATTCTCAACGGGAAAATCTTCTGCCACCAAAGGCAGTCAGAGGGGTTTACCAAAACCCTAACCCACTACTTAAATCTGTAAGGTTCTGTATAACAAAATGCCTTTGGACATGTTTTAACACAATGTAATACCAAATCACAATAAACAGCTGTGAGAAATGGGGTCGTTGGATGACTGGGGTGTGAGCCCTGGTCAAGCAGCAACCACCATTCTTGTCAAGGTAAAGCACAAGCAATCACTAAATTAGCCTGTGTTCACCCTCTGGTGGCTTGGAACAGAGCAGCCAGGCTTAACTTGAAGGCAATGTGCAAGTATTTGTGTAGCACATCAAACAGTAACATAGTCAACACACCACACAAAGGATCTAACACCTGGTTTGAAAACTAGAACTTAATTTAATAAATAAAACAAGACCAAACCAACAAAAATCTAATTATTAGAACTTGAATTATAAATTTCTAAAGAATAAACTGTAGAATAGTGCTTAGAAGCAAAAAGTGCCAACTGCGGATATCTGGCCGCGCCGGACCAGGGCAAAGTCAAAAGTTCAGGTTGACAGTGATGGAGTATGGGCTGGCTAAATGAACCCAGTTAAGTCTGCTGAACAAACTACCTAAATCCTAGTAGCGGATATCCGAGGTGAAGATGCATCATGCAGCCGATACGATGCATTGGTTCGGAGATGCAGTGAAGCTGTGATGCAAGGTTCTGTTGAATCTACTTTGAGGGTTCAATCGATGGGACTTGTGATGCCAAGACAATGCTTTGGTTCTGATATACTTTCTAAATACATGGCACCCTGCCCTCTGTGCTGTCCAGGGCCTGGCATAGGGGTGACGTAGATGTATTAAAAATTAAGGATTGGGCCTGGCAAAAGGTTTCTTTTGCCAGGTTGATATGGCAGATCAAAACTGCTCACACAGGCTCTGCAATGACAGGCCTGAGATGTTTAAAGGGCAACTAAAGTGGATGGCACAGTCATTGCTGCAGGCCCACTAGTAGCATTTAAGTTACTGGCCATGGACACATGCAGTGCACTTTATTATTGACTTATAAGTAAATTAAATATGCAAATTGGGTATATACTAATGTTACTTGGTTTTAGGGAATGGGTATCAGCACTTTAGCCCTTGTTAGCAGTGGTAAATATTCAGAATCCTAAGGCCAACAAAATTAAGCTAGTTAAAACAGGTCTGAAGGCAAAAAGTTAGAGGGAACCACACCAAGGATGGCAGGTCTAACAATGGCCTACTCCCTTTTTTTTCCTTTTTTTCTATACAATTAATAAGTTAGTCTTTGATGTAACTTTTAATACTCTGTAAGATTCTGTGTAACAAAATGCCTGTGTACATGCTTTAATTAAGTGTAATACCAATTTATCATAAACTGCCCATTGGCTTTTACAATGAATAAGTTAGGCTTTGACATACATTTTCACAAGAAACAGATCATGGCTATAGCCTTGATCATTGGTTTTCACCAATATTATCCAACTCAGTCCTGCTGTATTGAGCATACAGTAATCCCCACAGCAAAATTGCAACACAAACACTCTTTAGGTGTAAATACACTATGAATGCCCAATCGAATTCTTAATGCAAGATATTCAAGCAGGGCGTAGCTTGGTCAGTATGATTTTGGGTGGGGGAGCTACAGATTTCCCAACAAAGCTGGCACATTTTGTAAAAATCATTATATGAGAAGCAGGACATGAGGGACTTATGAAGGGTAGTGGAAAGAGAGAGGGCCCAGACTGGTAGTGGTACTTAAAACTGAATATTTTTCAAACTAATCAGCATTTTTCAAATACTTTAAAACACAGATGACAGTGTGTGTTTTTACTATTTGCTACAGAACCCATTTTATCGGGGCTATGGCACCCCATACATCCCCCGACCCCCTGGAGCTACGCACCTGTACTCTACAAGTGGGCAGAGCCAATGTCCTTCTCTTAGTTGTGCCTAATAAAGCTCTGTTGATCACATAAGGTTTAGTTATAGCTTTACTGTCAAGCTAGGAATAATAGTGACTGATAGTGCTCCTTAAGTACTGGTAAAGACATTTTCTTGTGTAGCATGCGCAGGATGAATAAGTAGGAGGATGCTGTTTTGACAGGCCATAGTAAATTTTCTGTCCAGGATGATTCTAATGTTTCTGGCATGCTCCGTCAGAGTTGTTCTGGGACTGAGTTCTAAAGGCCACCAGGAGGAGTCCCAGTCGGACCTCTCCAACACCAGGCCTAGGAGGTCGTGAATCCCTACCCTGCCTTCTTGGGGGGGATACGTACAAGAACTAACAAGTGTCACGCAGATCACACCAGGTTATTCACCCAGATAAGCCTAATCAAAAGAGATTTGAGTGTCTAAATTAAGGCTAGTCGAAATGCTGGAGATGGGGGAAGGTGCAGCCACAAGTCCACATGTCACAATGAGTTATCCATCACTGGGCCATAATTAAGCCAGACTACTTTCTCCAGCTGCCTGTGCAAGAAGATACCAAGATATTTCAGAGTTGCTAACCTAGCCAATACTGTATTAGAGTTGTAGTACTTTTGGTGATTGGGAAAAGGTCTGATTTAGACTAGTCAATGGAAACCCAAGGGTAGGTGCAAAATCTGATAGTTTCAATGATCAGCGGAACACAATTATACTCTTGTTCTTTTAGAAACAATAACAAATCATCAGCATACTTGGAGAGCAAGAGGCATCCGTGATGAACAATAAGGCCTTTATGCATATGTTTTTCTTGAGGTTGCCTGGCTAAAGGATCCATGGTTATTATAAATAGAGATTACCTCGTGCCACAGAAAATGTATTAAATGTGTAGCCATTGACAGATGTGTGAACAACCAGGTGTGTATCTAATAGCCAAACAAGAGCCAGAAGAGTATTAGGGAGGACCATTTACCTTCTGGGCATTAAGCAGTGCATCCACAGATTTGCTGTCACGGTTGGTCTGACAAAGCACCGCATAAAGTGTACAGGGGTTTAGTGTTGTATATCTGCGGGACTCAAACCCAGACTAGTAGGGACTACTATATGCTCTAGTAGCAGGAGAGTTGGGTGGCAAGTATCTTGGCTAACATCTTATTGTCACACTTTATCAATGAAAGAGGTAGGTAGGAGGCACCTTTAATGGGATCTTTCCCCAGCTTAGAAAGCAGAGATTTGTGCCTCATGGATCAAGGGGGGAAATTTGTGATCTTGACGCATCTCTGCATATTCCAGTATGAGATGAGGGACAATTAAATGTTTGTGTGCTTTATAAAAGTTGGCAAAAAGCCCATCAGTACCCAAGGCTTTGGATCTAGCCAGGAAGTAAATGGCAGTAAGAACCTCTTCAAGAGAGATTGGTAGGCTCGAACAGTCGATGGCAATCCTCAAACCACACCTTCACATCTTTGTAACTAGTCATTTTGGCATGGGATCTAACATTCACAGAGTTGTAAAGTCAGGAATAATAATGTAATGTACAAACTCAAAAAGAATGTCTTCATTCTTGGTAAGCATTGTTCCCCCCCCCCTTGACACACCAGTCCAGTCTATCAATATGAGATCTAGCTCTCTCCCTCTGGAGTAGCCAGGCCAACGACCTGCTAGGCATGTCTCCCTTGCCATACTGCCTAGCCAGAGCATGTTTCCCAAGGTAATGAACCTCTTGTGGGCCAAATCTACGAACTGCTGAAAAAGATGATTCTGGTCCTGCGGCAACGCCCCACAGGGTGTATGTTTAATTTTGGTCTCGAGAGTTTGCAAAGCTAAATCTAAACAAGCTAGTTGCTAACAAATGTCCCTTGTAATTCCAGCATGTTGCGTTATAGCTTGTCCACAAATATAGGCTTTAAAGGTCTGTCAGAGTGTAGCCAGCTTAGGAAATGATCCAGCATTGATCTGTAAATATTCTAGAATAGCCACACTCAGCTTATCTTCGAACACTGGGTCCAAAAGTGAGAAGACTGGAAAACATGCATACGTACAGTGCAAATGGGAACAATGGAGACACATGAAAAACAAAACTGGAGTGGTATCTAAGTGTGCGCGGTAGGTGCCTTGCCCCTAAGTCAGAGGTGACTATTTCAGGAGAGGTCAGTAATCAAGTCTAGCAAATGAGGCATGTGGTGTGGAAAGATAGGTGAACTCTTTTGTTGCTGGATTTCCATCTGCCACAGATCAGATAATCTATAGAGTTCTTTAAAACTGTGCACGACCTACACTGCATGAGTGTGGTGGGAACATTGAGTACCTGAGCAGTCCAATAATGCATCTAGCAATACATTCAGGTAATCGCCTCCCCCCATATTATGATGTGAAGCTAAGAATGGTGCACATTAGCGACTATGGCCAGAAATATCTGGCGGTTATCAAAGTTTGGCACAATCAAAGTAAATTTAACATTTTCAAGAGTGCCCTCTAAAATAAGAAATTAAGGGGGTCATTCCAACCCTGGCAGTCGGTGTTAAAGCGGCGGCCAAACCGTCAACAGGCTGGCGGTAAAAAAAATGCAATTCCGACCCTGGCGGAAACCGCCAACAGAGACCGCCACTTTAACACACCGCCCGCCACGGCGGGACAAACAAACAGTGCGGCGGTCACTGCCAACAGACAGGCGGGAAACAATGTACCGCCCACCCTATCACAACCCACCAATCCGCCACCTTTTCCGGGGCGGTAGCCCCGCCGATAAAAACACGGCGGAAACAGCCATTTCAAACGGAAAACGCTCACCTCCATACACCCCACGAGGAATCTGGACAGCATGGAACCCGAACTCCACATCCTACCAGCCATTGTCTTCCTGCTCCTCTACCAAGAGCACGAACGCCGGCGCAGAAGACAACGGTGAGTACTGCACCTACGACACAGGGGAGGCGAAAAATTACGGGGACACACATATGCGACACACCCACCCTCACCCACTACAACACACACATCAATGCATAGCAACACATCACAGTTACCCCCCCAAACCCCCCGGAAGAATGCAAATACAAAAGGAAATGATTATAAATTTAAAATTATATTGTAAGACTGAGTATAAAATATATCACACATCTATAACTTTATATACATAAATTGTCCAGTCCGATATGTGTATCAGCCATTGTTCATGGGCCACTGGGCCAAAACACAAGGGCAAAGCCCACACAGGATACCTGCCTCCAACGGAGAGAACACTGCAGGGGCATCAGATAGGAAAACTACAGGCACCTCAGGGGGAAGGGAAGGGGGGGCACCTCAGCCAGATGAGTCCACGACGCCAGATCCACGAGAGGCCTCCATGGCCACTGTGCCATCCTGGGGAGTGCAAAGCCACAGTCTCTCAAGTCTCTACAGTGGGAGGCTTGGCCACTGTGCCATCCTGGGGAGTGCAAAGCCACAGTCTCTCAAGTCTCTACAGTGGGTGGGTTGCCCACTGTGCCATCCTGGGGAGTGCAAAGCCACAGTCTCTCAAGTCTCTACAGTGGGTGGTTTGCCCACTGTGCCATCCTGGGGAGTGCAAAGCCACAGTCTCTCAAGTCTCTACAGTGGGTGGTTTGCCCACTGTGCCATCCTGTGGAGTGCAAAGCCACAGTCTCTCAAGTGGATGACAGTCTCCACTGGTACTGGAGGGGGACTAGTGCCCAGAGTGCTTCGTGCAGCCCTGCCCGACACAGAAGCGGGCCTGCCCCTTCCGCCAATGGGCCAACGGTTCTTGAGATGAAGGGCCCAGTTCAGCGGTGCTTGAGACGGCGGTGCCCAGCGGAGCGGTGCTTGAGATGAAGGGCCCAGCGGAGCAGTGCTTGAGATGAAGGGCCCAGCGGAGCAGTGCTTGAGATGAAGGGCCCAGTCCAGCGGTTTCTGAGACGGCGGTGCCCAGCGGAGCGGTGCTTGAGACGGCGGTGCCCTGTTCAGCGGTGCTTGAGATGAAGGGCCCAGCGGAGCAGTGCTTGAGATGAAGGGCCCAGTTCAGCGGTTTCTGAGACGGCGGTGCCCTGTTCAGCGGTGCTTGAGATGAAGGGCCCTGTTCAGCGGTGCTTGAGACGGCGGTGCCCTGTTCAGCGGTTCTTGAGACGGCGGTGCCCTGTTCAGCGGTGCTTGAGATGAAGGGCCCTGTTCAGCGGTGCTTGAGACGGCGGTGCCCTGTTCAGCGGGGCTTGAGATGAAGGGCCCTGTTCAGCGGTGCTTGAGACGGCGGTGCCCAGCGGAGCGGTGCTTGAGACGGCGGTGCCCTGTTCAGAGGTTCTTGAGACGGCGGTGCCCAGTTCAGAATTTCTTGAGACAGCGGTGCCCAGTTCAGCGGTGCTTGAGATGAAGGGCCCTGTTCAGCGGTGCTTGAGACGGCGGTGCCCTGTTCAGCGGTGCTTGAGATGAAGGGCCCAGCGGAGCAGTGCTTGAGATGAAGGGCCCAGTTCAGCGGTTTCTGAGACGGCGGTGCCCCGTTCAGCGGTGCTTGAGATGAAGGGCCCTGTTCAGCGGTGCTTGAGACGGCGGTGCCCTGTTCAGAGGTTCTTGAGACGGCGGTGCCCTGTTCAGCGGTGCTTGAGATGAAGGGCCCTGTTCAGCGGTGCTTGAGACGGCGGTGCCCTGTTCAGCGGTGCTTGAGATGAAGGGCCCTGTTCAGCGGTGCTTGAGACGGCGGTGCCCAGCGGAGTGGTGCTTGAGACGGCGGTGCTCTGTTCAGCGGTTCTTGAGACGGCGGTGCCCAGTTCAGCGGTTCTTGAGACGGCGGTGCCCAGTTCAGTGGTGCTTGAGATGAAGGGCCCTGTTCAGCGGTGCTTGAGACGGCGGTGCCCTGTTCAGCGGTGCTTGAGAAGAAGGGCCCTGTTCAGCGGTGCTTGAGACGGCGGTGCCCTGTTCAGCGGTTCTTGAGACGGCAGTGCCCTGTTCAGCAGTGCTTGAGATGAAGGGCCCTGTTCAGCGGTTCTTGAGACAGCGGTGCCCTGTTCAGCGGTGCTTGAGATGAGTGTCCAGGTCAGCGGTGCTTGAGATGAGTGTCCAGGTCAGCGGTGCTTGAGATGAGTGTCTAGGTCAGCGGATCCGGCCATCGCATGGATGTCACTCGCCACCTGACATGTGGCTGGCGGGGCCTTCCTGCCCATCTGTCTGGTGGCTTGCGGGGCCCTCCTGGGCTGCAGTACCCGGCCTGTGGGTGTCCTCCTGCACACCTGGGATGGGGCTGGTGGGGCCCTCCTGGCCAGCTGGCCTGCTGCCGGACTTGTCGGGCGTGCTGCCCTTCCCACCCTTCCCTGTACACCTGTGGCCCTTTCCCACCTTTGGCGGTGTGCCAGGTGGCACCCGACTTCCTGCCGGAGCCAATGTACTGATTTTGGTCCCTGGGGTCTTTGGTCTCTCGCGCCGGGCACTGGCAATCTTCGGATGCTTTTCTGGGGTGGGCTGGCCATGCCTTGGCTCCTAGCTGAACTGGATGCCCTTGAGGGTGGGGGACTCCACAGTCCATGGCAAACAGTCTTTACAGGTCCCGGTTTTGTGGTGGGTGAGGTGCTGATTGGAGTCTTATGAGATAGACGGGGTGGGGGAGTTGTAGGAAAGAGGTCAAGTTTGGAAAAGAAAAGAACTTTGGAAAGAGAGGGACGGGTAGGTGTTGTGGGTATGGGAGTGGAGGAAGAGGATGTGGTTGTAGGAGTGTGAAGTCTGGTGTCTTTGGGTGCAGCTACTTGGGCTGGAGGCTGTTGTGAGGTGGATGGCTGTTGGGTGGGTGGCTGCCTGCGTTTGTGTATTTTGGAAGAGGGGGTGACAGACACACTGGGAGGGGACACAGGGGACGTGTAAATGGTAGTGGGGGTGGTGACTGCACGTGTGCGGAGTGTTCTGGTGGGTGTGCTGGTGATGGACGTAGTGGCTGAAGATGTTGTGCATGCAAGTGTGAGTGGAGACGTCACAGGGAGGGAGGAGGGAGACGTGGAGGAGGGGGACACAGTGGAGGCAGTGGGTGTTGGTATGTCTGCATGTGGATGTTGCTTGTGTGAATGCTTGTGTGATGTGTGATGCTTATGTCTGGATGAGCTTCCCTTGGGTGTTGAGGTGTGTGCAGGCTGGTCTGATGGTGTGTCTGGGATAGGCAGAGGTACAGGGGATTGGGTCTGGGTGGAGGAAGTTGGAGGGGGAGGCTAGAGACAGGGACAAAGGCTGCCGTCAGTGCTGAGGCCAGAGCATTGAACGATCGCTGATGGGCAGCCTGACCAGAATGAATGCCCTCCAGGTATGCATTACTCTGGTGCACCTCCCGTTCTACACCCTGGATGGCATTCAAAAGGGTAGACTGCCCAACAATGATGGTCCTCAGGAGGTCAATGACCTCCTCACTGAGGGCAGCAGGGTGGACAGGGGCAGGGCCTGGGGTGCCTGGGGCGAAGGAGATGCCCACCTTCCTGGGTGAGCGGGCACGGGGCAAACGCTGAGGGGCTGCTGGGAGGGCGGTCCGGGTGCGCTGGGTGGCGGCTGTACCTGTTGTTGAGGGGGCACGGATGTTGCCGCCACCACAAGGGAGCTCCCTTCAGAGGACGAGTTGCTGTCACTGACATCAGCACGAGTCCCCGCTGTGGAGCTCCCCTCGCCCTCCGTCCCACTGGTGTATTCGGACTCCGTTGCATGGCCCTCCAGGGCCATGTGGGATGCAGCTCCCTCGAGCTCCGATGCCACTTCTCCTCCGCCTGATGATGCTAATGCACACATGAACAGGAAGACCACAAAAAAGGGGGTGGGAGAAATAAAGACATGTTGAGTGCATGCATTGGCGACACAGTTGGCGGAGAGGACAGACACAGAAGCCCCCTGCACTACGCCGCGCACTTGGGGTCCACTACGCAATCCGTGGGACATGGCCTACAAGCCTATGGACGACAACTGCACACATAGATGACACAGGGCCATGGATACCTGTACTTGGCACCCTACAGAGGTGGGGGGCGGGGGCACAGGGCCATGCCATACGGAGGGGCCGAGCCTTCAGAAATCACCCTGGCCTAGGGATACCCACAGCCCTCCTCCCCCACCCAGACACCTCCACTGCGCGCAAAGTCAGCAGAATGTATTTGTACTCACCCCCTTGTGTCTGCTGTGATGTCCGCACGCGCCCATCCAAATCGGGGTAGGCCACCGCCAGGATCCGGGACATCAGGGGGGTCAAAGTACGACTGGCACCCCTCCTACGTTGGGAGGCCATCCCCATCTTAGCCTCCGCCGTCTTCCTGCTCCAGCGTCGGATGTCCTCCCACCTCTTCCGGCAGTGGGTGCCCCGTCTGTTGTGGACCCCCAGGGTCCGGACGTCCTTGGCGATGGCACACCAAATAGCGACTTTCTGGTGGGCGCTGACCTATGTGACATGTACAGGGAGAGAAAAATTGTCATCACCTTCTGCATGCTCGATGTGAGTGGCCCCCCATCCTGCATGCTCGATGTGAGTGGCCCCCCATCCCTACTTGATGCATGCCTCAATCGCTCCCCTCCCCACCATCTTTCATCCACCCCACTCAACCCACGCATTGCCCACTAAGCATGGTCCCTGTGTACTTACCTGTTGGTCTGGAGGACCGTAGAGTAGCGCATACTGGGGGAGGACCCCATCCACAAGTTTCTCCAACTCCTCCGCAGTGAAGGCAGGGGCCCTTTCCCCAGTAGCATGAGCCATTGTCTCTTCCAGACCGAGGTCACAGCAGCACTTCCAGTGTAGGTCCTCTCCTGTCGAAGATCAGGTATCGAGTGATTAAGCAGCTAGAAAATGGCGGTCACGCCCGCGAAGGTGCGTACCGCGGCGGTGCGTACCGCGGCGGTGCGTACCGCGACCGTCGGCGCACATCGTCATTGGCTCCTGAAACCCATAGGGTTCAATGTTAACCAATGCGGCTTTGCGCCGCGGTCTTCGACCGCCTACCGCCACAGTGTGCCACGCCAGCGCATTGACCTCACATCCCACTGTCGCACTTCACAGGTCAGGCAGCCGCCATTTCAAGGGCCCACAGGGCTTAATTTCTACTGCGTCACACATACCTAGGCCTTGCATCAACACTCATACAAGCCATTCAATGCATTGGGAATCGTGTTATGTGCAAGCTGTGGTTACGTACCTGTGGGTTGATTGACTCTGTGCTCGCTGTTGTCCTTCATAGGCACCGTCCGCTGGGACATGCGAGGAGATGGAGGAATCTTCCCGTTTACAGACCGCTGGTGGACCTGTCGACAATAGAGGAACGACATGTCATACTGACATACAGGCTTGACCGGGCCACTATACAGGAATTGTGTGCCCAGCTGGAGCCTGACCTGATGTCACCCATCCGCCAACCCACAGGGATTCCCCCTCTAGTGCAGGTGATGTCAGTACTCCATTTCTTAGCAAGTGGGTCATTTCAAACAACAGTGGCCATATCATCAGGGATGTCCCAGCCCATGTTTTCCAAGGTGTTGTCCAGAGTGTTGTCTGCCCTGCTCAAACACATGCAGAGCTACATCATTTTCCCTGAGGTGGGGGATTTGGTTACAGTGAAAGGAGACTTCTGTGCCCTTGGACATATTCCCAACATCATTGGTGCCATTGATGGGACACATGTTGCTTTGGTCCCACCCAGCAGGAGTGAACAGGTGTACAGGAACCGGAAGAGTTATCATTCCATGAATGTACAGATGGTGTGTTTGGCTGACCAGTACATCTCCCATGTTAATGCCAAGTTTCCTGGCTCAGTGCATGACGCCTACATCCTGCGGAATAGCAGCATCCCGTATGTGATGGGTCAACTACAGAGGCACCGGGTGTGGCTATTAGGGGACTCTGGTTACCCCAACCTGTCATGGCTACTGACTCCAGTGAGGAATCCCAGGACAAGGGCAGAGGAACGGTACAATGAGGCCCATGGGCGGACTAGGAGGGTGATCGAGCAAACCTTTGGCCTCCTGAAGGCCAGGTTCAGGTGCCTCCATATGACAGGTGGATCCCTAATGTACTCACCAAAGAAGGTGTGCCAGATCATCGTGGCCTGCTGTATGCTTCACAACCTGGCTTTGCGGCGCCAGGTGCCTTTTCTGCAGGAGGATGGTCCAGATGGTGGTGTTGTAGCAGCTGTGGAGCCTGTGGAGAGTGAAGAGGAGGAAGCCGAAGAGGACGACATAGAGAACAGGAACACAGTAATACAGCAGTATTTTCAATGACACACAGGTGAGAGTACACACCGGCATATTACATTTACTTAAAGACTCCTACCTCTCTACTGTCTGACTTTTTCCCCCAGTGTATGGTAACTGTGTTGTGACTTTCCCTTCCGTTTTCAGAGATGTGGGCCCCACTGCATGACATCTGCTTTGTTTCCCCATGGACTACAGCTGTGTGACAGCGGTTTGTTGGCATCACAATGTGAATGAACATTTTGGCACGGTCATGTCTAATACATTTGTTCAAAATCACAGCCAGACTCCAGATTGTTTTGTGCAATAAGTGTTTTTATTCAAGTGCTCTAAATTGGATGGGTGGTTGCAAATCGGTGAGGGGTGATGGTGGAGGATTGTCCATGGCAGAGTCCAGACTATCAGTATCACAGGTGCATTGTCCAAATGCCTGTGGGAAGTGGAGCAGGGGCAGTTTAAGGTTGGACAGGGTGACAATGTGGGACAGTGGGATGACAATCAGGGCGGTATCCTTTGCTGGCGTGGGGTCTTGACATCTTACTCTGTCTTCTTCCTGGATCTCAGGGCCCGCTTGCGGGGTGGTTCTCCTTCTGCAGGGGGTGGGGTTCTGGTGGCCTGTTGGTCTTGTGTCGGGGCCTCCTGTCCACTAGCGCCGGCGGAGGTGGTAGGCAGTTCTTGGTCCATGCTAGTGTCAGGGGCTCGTTGTGCTGCCACAGTGTCCCGCAATGTGGTGACTGCCTCATTCAGGGCCACTACGATGGTACCCATGGCGGAACTGATGTTTCTTAGTTCCTCCCTGAACCCCATATACTGTTGCTCCTGCAGAAGCTGGATCTCCTGAAACCTGGCCAGGACCGTCGCCATCGTCTCCTGGGAGTGGTGGTATGCTCCCATGATGAAGGAGAGGGCCTCATGGAGAGTGGGTTCCCTGGGCCTGTCACCCCCCTGTCGCACAGCAGCCCTCCCAGTTCCCCTGTTTCCATGGGCCTCTGTCCCCTGGACCGTGTGCCCACTACCACTGCCCCCAGGTCCCTGTTGTTGTTGGGGTGGTGGGTTAGCCTGGGTTCCCTGTAGTGGTGGACACACCGCTGATTGACGTGTCCTGGGGACAGAGGTATGGGCCCGCTGGGTGGGTGCTGTGCTGGTGTTCCCAGAGGGGGGAAGGTCTGCTGTGGCCTGTGGCTGTCTGAGGGGAACTGACTGTCCCGAGGTCCCCGATGGACCGGGCTGGTCATCTAGATCCAGGGAGACAGAGCTGCTGTCCTCACTGTGGGCCATCTTCTGGGGGTGGAGTGGACATTTGTGGACCCTCCTGCGTGGTGACCTGGCGTTCGGGTCCTGCAGGGGTATAAAAGTATGGTTATTGCATCTGTGTGTGCCATAGCGTGCAATGGGTGGGTGCCCGTGTACCCCAGTGCTGGCATTCCTTTGTGGGGGCTGTTGTGACAGTGGTTTGGGGGGGGGGGGTTGTATGTGTATGTGCAGTGGGCATGCTTTGGTGATGGGTGTCCATGCTTTGTGGATGCATGCAGGGCTAGGTGTTGGGATGGGTGGGTTGTGATGGTGAGACATTTGCATGGAGTAGGTGTGATGGGGGTGAGGGTGGGGGTATGAGTTGGCATGCAGGTGGGGTGGGGGGGATGAAGTAGTGAAGATGAGACTTACCAGAGTCCATTCCTCCGCCTACTCCTGCGAGGCCCTCAGGATGTAGGATGTTCAAGACCTGCTACTCCCATGTTGTAAATTCTGGGGGAGCAGGTGGGAGTCCACCGCCAGTCCGCTGCACCGCGATGTTGTGCCTGGATACCATGGAACGCACCTTCCCCCGTAGGTCGTTCCACCTCTTCCTGATGTCGTCCCGATTTCTTGGGTGCTATCCCACAACGTTGGCCCTGTCCACTATTCTGCTCCATAGCTCCAACTTCCTGGCAATGGTGGTGTGCTGCACCTGTGTCCCGAACAGCTGTGGCTCTACTCGTACAATTTCCTCCACCATGACCCTGAGTTCATCATCAGAGAACCTGGAGTGTCTTTGCGGTGCCATGGGGTGGTGTGGGTGATGTGTAGGGTGGATTGTGTGGTGCTAAGTGTGGTGATGTGTATTGTTGTGTTGTGTGAAGTGCGTGCAAATATTGCTGGGTGACAGTGAATTGGGCGTCCGGGTGCTCGGATGTCTTTTCTCGGTGCGTGTTCACGAATCTCTAGGAGTGGAGGTTTGTAGGTGATGTGGGTGTGTATTTTATATTGTAATGGGTGTGTGGGAGTGGTGTGTGTATGTGTATCAGGTGTGTGTATTTTGAATTGTCCAATGTGGTAGTGTTTTGTAGGAGTGTGTGTATTTCGAGCGCGGCGGTGTGTACCGCCAATGGAATACCACGGTTGAAAGACCGCCGCGTGGATTCGTGTGTCGTGATAGTGTGGGCGTATTTCTGTTGGTGTGACGGTGGAGGTTTGGTTATCGCCAGTTTCTCGCTGCCCTTTGGTGTGGCGGACTTTTGTGGATGTCTGTATTTTGGCGGTTTGCCTGTTGTGGGTCAGAATGACCGTGGCGGTGTACCGCGGCCGCGGTGGTGTTATGGCGGACTTCTGAACGGCGGTAAGTGACTTTTACCGCCGAGGTTGGAATGACCCCCTAAATCTGCCAGCATTATCCTCATCTAGCTGATGTAGTTTCAAGGGAATATGAGGGCACATCAAAATACATACTCCCCTAGAATAAGTGCCGTCATAGGACAATTAATGATGAGGGGAACATTTTGGGGTGAAGAAGCACAGGTGTCTGGGCACCAGCTGCGTCTTCTTCAAAAAGGCTACATCGGTCTAATGGCAATCTAGGTATGCAAGCACCATACCAGTTTTGTGACAGTCATTAGGCCATCTGGCATTCTACGTACACTTTTTGAGATAGAGCCTACAAGAGGTCGTAAGTTAAGATAGGGTTTTAGAAAGACTCAATCCCATCATCTCCTACACTGAAAGCCCTAACATTCAGTGCTAAATCACCAAACCCAATAGCTCATGAAGAATATAAAAGCAAACAGTTGGTGAAATACACCATGAAAGCATGACACCACTCCTACTAAAAAATGAATGGGTAACGCAACATAGCAAAATACCATGTGGGGGATAGTGCATCCATTAGAATCGGGTTTAGCACAAAATACCTCTTCAGAGAGGGCTGGAAGAAATAAGTAAGCAACATAATCAGTCCTACAAAGGACAAACAGTGTGTGTATAGCCAAAAGGTGGAGAAGACATGGACCAGTTCAGTCTAGCACTTCAGTCTTCATGAACATCTGCCCGGTCTCAACCATCAAAATGGCCATTCCCTACAAGGCTAGCCAGAAATGCAAAAGTGGACACTGGAACGAGCAGAAACATATATAATTTTAGGGCATCAGTGGCCTGTTGAATACAGTGGCCCATGCTATCAGGTTCCATTGTTAGCTTAACTGGGTGTAACATGGAGGTGCAATGCATGCTTTGCAAGCTCAGTATTAGGTACTCTGTGTTTGGCTGGCCTCCTGACTTGCTGCAGACCCTTGGCTATGAAGATTTCCCTCCTCACAAGCCAGTTGTGAGACAGTATTGCAATCCTGGAAATTGAGAAGTCTGGCAATGATTAGCCCCAGAAGTGCACCAGGAGGTGGGTGAGGGCAAAGTGACCTGTGTGCATGCTCCAGCAGCAATACTGCAGAGAAATCCTGATGGTTGAAAAGTGAGGAAAGCAAAGTCTCCAACTAGGCCACCATATGACTGACGTAAGTCAACCCCGTTCAGCCCACAATGCATACATTATTGCACCGAGAATGCACCTCTAGATCTGTATTCTACACTGGGATGATAAAATCTCATTTCTCTAGCTTGCTGGCCTTAGCTCTGGTGTCATTAGGGTCATCCTCAAGCTCAAACTCAATGTTGTGCTCCATCAATCTCAAATCCCTGTGTGCCTGTAAGCTCTGCCAGACAATCTAGGCATGCAGCCATGGAATCAATTCAACCATCTATGGACTGTAGACTGGTGAGGAAGTCAATAAGGATGTCTGCATAGAGTAGGGGTACCAACGCCCTGTGATGAGTCAGTGATGTTGGTGGATAAGTCAGTGAGATGTGATGTCTTTTTGGAGCAAAAAAGGAGCTCCCCCTGCTTTGGGTCACCCTTTGCCATTGTAAGTCACACAGAGGAGCATAGGGCAAGGACCCAGCACAGAGACCTTCTCCCACTACCTCCCCACAGATCCTAAAAAAGGGGAGGGGTCCAAGTAGGGTGCACACAAATTCCAATTGATTACAGCAGAATGCACAGAACTCGGACAGTTACTCCTCAGAGGTCCTCATAGAGTGGCATCAACACTTCAGTCAAGGAGAGCAAAGAAGAGGAAGTAGGGCAACAACTATAGAGGTGGGTTCTCTCCATCATCCACTGTGTCCTCTCCACCCCCTCTTCTGGGAGACCATGTCTCCTTGGTGCAGAGAAGAGACTGATGAGGATGTAACACAAAAAAATTGCATGCTCTACTTACCAAATTCAACAGATGGGCCAGAACAGGGTAGATCCATAACTCCAAATATCGTCGGGCCTCCAATAATGGAGCTTACACTCAGGCAGTGGTCACAACTGCGATCCGCAACGCAGTATGATGCCATTGCCGGTAGGCCTCAGGGGACAGGTAGGGACCACAAAGTCCTCCCACAAAGGTGTCAGTCACCTCAGGGGCAGTCGCTGCAGTAAGGTTACAGGTGGCACCCACCCGACTCTGCGGGATGGCAAACAAGAAGAATAAAAGTGTAATCTGTATGATGATTTAAATTCACCAAAAGCAAGTCAGTAGTTTTTACAAAAGTTTGATAAACAGTTTATTGTAAATCAGGTTAAAAAATTATTGTAGCTCAAATTGTATAGAAACATTCTTATTTTTAATCCTTCCTGAAATGACCAGTAGGGTGGAAAAAAGCCATGCTTCCAACCAAATGCCGTTCACAGAAATGGGCGTCTTACTTTTTGTTTACAAAATAAAATAAAAAATAAAGATAGAAATTCACGGGAAAACAAAGCTAAAATGTGACATTGTAGTTAGATATGTTGTTTTGCCCTAAATTAACTGTAACACGCACACTCTCCATGTACTCTTTATGATCGTACAGCATTCATAACATTCTCTATGATATCATTGATAACATGACTGCAACATCTGAACTGACATCATTGATGACAACACTGCATGGTTGGGCTTTAAGTTATAGTTGCTTTAGAGCACAAGTTATAGTTACTTGAGATACCTACAACTGGTAAATGTCAGTGGTTTTGTTAATTTAAAATTATGGGGGCTCATTCTGACCCTGGCGGTCATCGACCGCCAGGGCCAACGACTGCTGAAGCACCGCCAACAGGCTGGCGGTGCTTCCTGGCCAATTCTGACCGCAGTGGTAAAGCCGCGGTCAGAAAAGGGAAACTGGCGGTTTCCTGCCGGTTTTCCCCTGGCCATAGGAATCCCCCATGGCGGCGCTGCAAGCAGCGCTGCCATGGGGATTCCGACCCCCTTCCCGCCATCCTGTTCCTGGCGGTTCTTACCGCCAGGAACAGGATGGCGGGAACGGGTGTCGTGGGGCCCCTGGGGAGTGCAGGGGCCCCCTAACAGGGCCCCATAAAGATTTTCAGTGTCTGCTTTGCCGCTGGGGTCGGAATGACCCCCTGTGTGTTTTAACTAACATTTTAACCCAACTATAAGTCCTCCTTTAACCTTTGGCTTTTTCAGTGAATTTCTAAGGATGTTATTTAAATGTAAAGTACCATATTACCATACCTAGCTATAAAGTCAATTTAATATTTGGTTTCTAAAACACAGTTGCCACTGGGTAGTTATAGTTAAGTCAGAGTTCTTATAGGAAGAAATGTTTTTGTTTCACTAATAACTTTGTCATTTGAGATGTCATCAGTGATGTAATCAATGATGTTATTTAATATGTTATAAGTAATGTAATATATGAGGTCATAAGCAGTGCATGGCTGGTGCGGTTGGCCCAGTAAATTATAACTGGTAATTTTCAGTGTTTATTTTTATTTTTTAAATGTTGATTTTTGCCTTGTTTCAACACAGAACAATGCTATATTAACCTTCATTTATTTCTGTGATTTTTTTTATTTTTTTATTGCATTTTAAGATCTTTTTATTGGCCTGGGGTAAAATTTACAGTGCATAGTCATATTTCATGTAATCTTTTGAATTTTGTTTTACACTTTGTTACATAAAGTTCCTGAAATTACACCATTTCGCCACTTTGCATGATTGTGTTCAATATGCATTAAAAGTTTTACCTCAAATAAACCAGTTCACTGCAGCAATAACTCATACCCTAAGATAACTAACTTGCGCCCCTGCCATGCACAGTGTTGCCATAAGTTATGTAATTTCATACATGGTTGGGGGTGATATCAATGCAGCCATTGAACGTACTATGAGTGATATATTATCATATGATGATATAAGCAGTGCATTGAGAGGCTGCAAGTTATAGTTACTTTAGGGTACGAGTTACAGTGCCTTCAGATAACTATAACCGGTGAATTGCAGAGCTTTTTTGAGTTTAAATGGACTTTTTTAATGGACATATTCTCCTAACCATAACTTAAGTTAAACCTTTGTTTTTTCAGTGAATATCTAAGATTTTCTTTATAAATTAACTATAACATCACTTTAACATAGCAATATTTGGGGGGAATTTCTAAGTTTTTCTAATTACCATATCCTAATATGCCAACCCCACGCTGCACAAGGCCAGGCTTTGCACCCAACTCCCCGCAAGCACTCGACACCCCGCCATGCATGTGCTCCAGCCACAAATTGCTCTGTGACGAATGCTCTGGAGGCACCCAAACCTTGCTAAGCACCACTGAAGGCATGGGGTTATGCACACGGCCTGGCCATCTAAGCCCTGCAAGCAGTGAACACCCTTTATTTATGTTTATGGTGCCCAGGAACTGTGGATCCACATGGGGACTATGCTGGGGCTTGTGAAGGATCTGCAGATACTCCAAATAACCTCAATTGTTTTCATTTTATCCCCATGGAGGTTTGTTTGGGACCCCCTGACATGGCGCAGGTGGGTCAGGGTGCTCCTACATGCCCCATATGTATGTCTTTTTTATTTTCAGTTAATTCTAGGACACAGTGACTGAGTCCCAAGGTGGTAGCCACAACGTTTTCCTCAGGCTGTGGCCATCCAATGTGATTGCCTACTTTGGCCTTGTGAATCCACAGGATCTGCAGATCCAACATGGAAGTATTGTATTACTTTATATACATTTTGAAGCTCAATTTCTCAAACTGCTGAGGGGATTTACATGAAAAACACACTTTCTGGACCATGCTCTAACATTCTGCCAAAGTTAGTGTTGTTCTGTTCAGTCATTTTTGGGGTATCGCTGTTCAATATTCCTGTGGAAAATTGCATGAGGAAGTCTGCTTTTTGATGCCCTTTTTTCTCTGCCCCCACCTGACGGATCACCAGGAAACTCTCCAGGAAGAAGTGGAGTGGCCTTAATTATTTTTGTGGAAAGTTTTGTGAAGATTTGTCAAACGGAGCCAAAGTTATATCAAACAAAGGAGGCAATTTCTTATAGAAACATGGTCCTAACTAAACTACCCAGTGGCAATTGTCTAATACATTCACCATTCACACACACATGTGCACATATATGTGTGTGTGTATATATGTGTGTATATATATATATATATATATATATATATATATATATATGTATATTTAGGGGTGTAACTTACCTTAAAAATGCTTACCTTCTGTGGTAAAGGCATATGTTACCCACAATTTTAATGGAAAATTTGTTTGAGCCTTGATACTGGTACCCTAGATCACTGCCTACTCCCCAACAATATATATATATAATATTTATTGTTAATAATTTATTTTCTTCAGGAAGTTCAATTATAACATTGAGCAGTTGTAGTTAAAGTTCTTTCAAGTAACTATAACTCGTGCCCTAAGGTAACTACAAATCACACCCTTACCTTGCACAGTTTACTATCAATTTTATTGCAATCTTGTAGTGATAATATCAAAGATGCCATACAAGATCTCATCTGTGAGATAATATGTGGCATAATTAGCTGTGCATGACAAAGGCGTGAATTATAGTTACTTTAGGGCACAAGTTATATTTACTTGAAACAACTTGAATTATAACTGTCACGGTTTCGGGCAGGGCTGATCAGGACTTTGGTTGGGACACCCCTTGAGGTCACCGAATATCCTACAGAGGTAGTGTACTGGGGCAGAAGAGCAGCTAAAGGCATACACGGAAAGGACAGCTATGGATAGGCACAGGAAACAGGAAAGTAAAAGCAGAGCAACCCTTGTGTGAACAAACAGGAAACGGATTACCAGTGGACAAACACGCTGGGGTTGTACACAGAGTAAGGCGCAGAACCTCCCCAAGGTGACAGGGAATCTCA